>NC_090937.1:1575761139-1576064170 GCF_040938575.1 Ambystoma mexicanum
ATTTTATACATCCGGTTACATTTTTCAATCTTGTTTTAAAAACAAGATATAACAGGAAACATTTTCCAACCAGAATCATGATATTTTAGAGACTATCTGTGGGATATTTTAGGGTTGGAACTGAATTACTCTGGGGCGGCCCCCTCTGGGATTCCAGGGGATTCCTCCAGTTGTTGCAGAGTGTGCCTGGGATGGCAACACTTTAGCTGATTAATATGGGCCCACTTGTCTTCCCCTTCCGCCAGACTACCTTTGGGGATGCGGATCTTATACGCTACTGGGGAGACCTTGTCTATGATTTCAAACGGTCCCTTCCATGTAGGCAAAAATTTTCGCTGTTTGGCCTGGTTCCTTTGGAAATTGTATAGATAGACCCGGTCTCCCACAGTATATTCCTTCCTGGTGGTCTTCAGGTCGTAGTGGGTTTTCATGCTATCAGCTGATCTTTCTAGATTCTGCTGAGCATAGGCAAAAGCATGCTGAAGGTGTTTCCTTAAATTCTCCACATACTCATGAGTTGTGGAGGCATTTATCAGTGTCTGCTCTTGGGTCCTGTAAAGCAAATGCTGGGGAAGCACCATCTTGCGTCCGGTCATTAACTCAAAGGGTGACATTTTAGTTGCAGATGAAGGGGTAGATCTGATGGCCATTAGGACCAGAGGTAATCGGATATCCCAACTTGGCCCAGAATCTGCCACAAACTTTTTTAATATGCTCACAATGGTTCGGTTGTATCTCTCTACTGCTCCAGAAGAAGCTGGCCGGTAAGCAATATGTAGCTTCCTTTTGACCCCCAGTATCACCCACATCTTTGTCATTACCTCGCTGGTGAAATGGCTACCTCTGTCTGACTCAATCCTTTGCGGTAGACCAAAACGGGAAAAGATGTGGTTAATCATCAGGGCAGCTGCTGTTTCTGCCTTGCAGTTTGGGGCCGGGAGACATTCCACCCACTTGGTAAACAAGCATGTGACGGTCAACATGTACTTGTTTCCTCTAGACGAGCGAATTACAGGGCCTACGAAGTCGATTTGCAAATCGGACCATGGCAGTGTCATACCCCTCTTTTGGAGAGGCGCGCCCGGTGTGTGAGGGATGTTGGCTGAAATTGTGCACACACCAGACACCCCTTCAAGTATTGGTTGAGGTCCTGCCCCATGTGTGGCCAGTATGCAACCTCTCTTAAGATCTCAAGTGTTGTGTGAAACCCCCTATGACCGGCGGTGGCCGCATCATGGGCGTGACTTAACATCAGGCTTCGGAATGCGGTAGGAACCACCCACTGATCATGGTCAGCTTGGGATTTCCTTACCAACAAACCGTCTTAGATTCGGAACCTTTTTGGACATTTCATCAAAACTCTTAGGTCCTCTTTCCCAATGTAATCGGTATCCGTCAGGGGAAAGTTCTCAGGGTCTTCAATGTGTTGGTAAAACTTACCAATTATTGGGTGCTCCTTCTGAGCTGTAATCAAATCAGCATCAGGGGTCTCCTTACTCCATTGTGCAGTTGAAAGATCATTGTGAGCATTTGTTCGGGACCTAGTGATAGCAGTGACCTGGATTTCCCCCAACAGGGACTCAATCTCTATTAGATCCCCTTGGATGGCCCCGGTTTTGGCCAGCTGATCAGCTAAGTTATTTCCAGTTTTGTCTGGTCCCTCTACTTTGGAATGACCTTTGATCTTCTTCCAGTAGATGGTCATCCCATTCGAGGTGACCAGATCATCAATGTTTTGAATTAACTTCCCATGTTTCAAAGGTTTGTTATTAGCACATAGCATGCCTCTGGTTTTCCAGTTAACTAGGTGCTCCACGAACCCGTTCCGTACATAATCCGAATCTGTGATTATGACCAGTTCGTGGAGTTGATGTTGGACAGCAGTGAGGATGGCTTGATGCAGAGCCATCAATTCTGCCACCTGACTACTTCGGGGACCAATTTTGTATCCAGCGGAGGGTTCTGGGTACTCATTCACCCATGCGTTCCCTACGCCATCCACAAGTTCTTTTTCCGCGTTGTTGTCAACATGGTAAGAGCATCCATCCACATAGACAGTGGGCATTCCCTCACACTTGTCATCTTCAAAGACTTTGTGTGGGGAATTAAGGTATGCCTCCATGTTGTCCTTGATTTTTAGACTTTCGTCCTCGAGACAGTTTTCTCTGGCACAATCATGAAAGTCAGCCAGGCCTTGCGCGAGGGGACTCTTCTTGTTTTGGCCATATCTGACCTCCACAGGAAAGCCTTGCATTGACAGAATCCAGGAAGTAATTCAGGAATTACTCATATTTCCGGCCCCGATTCTGTCACTTTGGAGATATTGCAGAGGCTGGTGTGGAGTCTCCACTATGATGTGTTCCCCCTGGATGAACGGGAGGTAATTCTTCAATGCCCACACCGTTGCCAGGAGTGCCTTCTCACAATCGTTGAATTTTTCCTCCACAGAGGATAAAGCTTTGCTCGCATAGGAGATTACTTTATTGACCTTGTCATGCTTTTGGTATAATACTGCCGTCAAGCACGTATTAGAGAACCCTGTCTCCAGGAAGAACTCCTTGCTTCTGACAGGGTAAGCTAGGCAAGGTGCTTGTGAGAGGCTTCTCTTGAGTTGTCTTACTGCCTCGGATTGTTCTGGACCCCATTCCCACTTGACCCCCCCTTCAAGAGATGAATCAAGGGTCTGGTGATCTCTGCATAGCCCTCAATGAACTTTCTGCTGTAATTAGTCAGTCCAAGGAGGATCCTTAGTTCCCGCAGAGTTGTGGGATCCTTTAGTTTCTTAAGTGCTTCCACTTTCTTTTCTTGGGGACAGAGACCCTGAGGCGTAATCTCATGCCCCAAGAAATTAACACGGGTTCTACACCACTGTGCTTTCTGAAAGGAAAGTTTTGCTCCGGCGGCCCTCAACTGTGTCAGAACATAACGGATCTCCGCTATGTGTTCTTCCACAGATGAACTTTTGATGAGGACATCATCTACAGAAGCCAGGTTACCCCTCGCACCCAGGTCGGGCATGGCCTTATGTAGGAAAATGTTGAATTCATTGCCGGAGTTGAGGTATCCGAAAGGAGGTCGGGTCCATGTGTACTGCTGGCCCCCAAAGGTAAAAGCCAGTTTGTATTGGTCCTCCCTACTGACAGGCACGGTCCAGTATCCATTGGTCAGGTCTATTGCTGTGAATACCTATGACCCCTGAATCTGGGCCAGCCCTTGGTCAATGTAGGGCAGAGGCCATCGGGAAGTATGGACCCGTTTGTTGAGCTCCCTAAGGTCGGCGCAGAGTCTCCACTGGCCGTTTGGCTTCAATATTCCCAGCACCGGATTATTGAAAGTGCTGTGGACTGGACGGATTATTCCCCGGGACTCAAGGTTCTTAATTATTTCAGTAAGGGACTCCATGGATGCAAGAGGCAAACGATATTGCTTCACAAACACTGGAGTCATGCCAGGGTCCGTGGGAATCGTTGTTGTGTGGATGTTGGTGCGACCACAGTCATATGAGTCTACCGCAAAGAGATCTTGGAAATCCATGAAAACTTGTTTCAACTTTTGCTTCTGTTCCAGATTCACGCAGGCATCAGCTAGGTTGACGCTCTCTTCCACCATCTGCCTGAAGCCTGGAAAGACTTCTGGTTTAGCTAGCTCAGCGGCCTCCTCCAGCTGGGTGGAGAAGTCCCTAGTCATAGTGCTGATTTGGACTGGAGGCTTCAGGTGGGAAAGGCAGCCCTCATGGACCTGGAAAATCACCTCATCCCTCCTGAAGTCACAAGTCACATCTTCCTTACCATAAGGGCAAGAAGTGTACACCAGGAAGTTCCCCCCATGCCGGGTGAAAATCCTGTCTTGTGTTGTACTGTCATCACTGTCACTGTCAAAACAGTCCTTGGGGATTTGTCCTAACAGTTAATTTCCTAAATCAATGGAGAAATGTCGGTCATCAACCGCCATTCCAATAATGGTGCCTGCGGCTAGAGTAATACTCTGGAAGTCGCTGTTATCCACCTCTATTGGAATGGTGTCATGTTCTATGTTGACTAATGGTGTTGGGTTTACCCCTAACCCTTGCTGTTGGAGAGAAGCATTTAGATGAATATAAGCATCAGGGTTTTTCAATTTTTGTCCTCTTTTAACTTTCACTTCCAGGGAGAATTGTCGGGTCCTTTTTGGGATGGTGACTTCCTCTTTAATCTGAATTTCAACTGCATAAGGTAGCAATTGAGCTGACCTAAATGCTTTCTCTTGATCATCAAAGCCCATGGGATTATCCGCTAATGGGGACCAAGCTTTGAAGTTTATTAGGTCCAAACTAATGTCAAAGCGATTGAGAATGTCACTGCCTAAGTAAAAGGCGGCAGTGACGTCTCGCACGACCCAACAATTATTGACTATGCTCTTGTTGCCAATGGAGATTTTGAGCATACACCTGCTTGGCAGGATATGTTTGGAATTGGGTGCTTCCAGGTCTACTTCCCATTTGTCTATCAGTTTGAATGTGGGAATGGCTGGATCTTTTGGAAGTTGGCGGAACATGGCTTCGCTGATGAAGCTCTTACCGTTGTTCACACACACTCGGGTGAGAACAGAGTCCTTCCCATTATTTAACTGAACAGGGATGAACGACTGCTCTCCAATATGCTGAATGTCAGCCAGGCTCTGAGCTGATTTCACATCTTTCTGGACTATGGGAGTGGGAGTGTCTGATTGTGGATTGGTAAAGAATTTCAGGGTGTTTCCTTCCAGTGTGGAATACCACCTTAAACTGGAAGGAAGGTTGATTTTCAGAAATAGAGAGGACCCCCCATCACCAGTCTGTTGTCCTACTGCTATTACTGTCACGTCTGGAATTTGGTTGTTCTGGAAGTGAAATTCTACTTGGTCAGATTTTTGTTCAACCATGTGGCAGGTGCCGTTTAAACTAACATGGTTGACACTCTGTTTTAATTTTATGGGTCGGCTAGTCTGGGTCCAGAGGACCTTGTTTAAGCAATCTATTAGAGGTGACAACCTTCTCAGGAGGTCATTCCCTAGTAAACAAGGGGTGCCCTCTGGAGTCACTACTATGACATGGTGTTTCACCTTGTGAAGCCCAATTTTGATGTCCAAATTTGCAGTCCCCTCGACGGGAATTTCCTTCCCGTCAAAGTTCTGGAGTTGTCCAGGAAGAGAGGTGAGAGGAATAGGGTAATTCTCCCCGCTTCCTGCATTTAGTTAATCAAAGGCCCTTTTGGACAGAAGGGCTTGGGATCCAGTGTCCACCAGTGCCAAAATTGTACCCTGCCCCTGTACTTGTACCGGGGCATAATATCTTTCCTCCTTCTCCTCAAGGGGGCACAGATAATGCACATTTTTGGACAACTGGTGGGCTAACTTTCTGGTTTTGGACATGGCGAGAGAAGAGATTTGGGCAGAATTCTGTGAAGAGCCTGGGGAATCTGAAAGAAAAAGTTGGCAACTGGAAATGGTTTCGGGTTCTGGGCCGCCCCCCCCTTTTTGGAGGTAGTCATTCGGATGGGTTTGACCCCTGGGATTTTGGTATTGTTGGTTCTGGGATAGAATGATGGGTGGCGACAGCTCAATCCCCACATCTACCCAGTCTGTTGATTCGGTTTTAGGTTCCCCTGGTTCCGGTTCTGGGCCGCCCCTGCCTTTTGGGAGGCAGTCACCAGGATGGGTTTCAACCAGGGGTTTTTGGTTTTCTGGGATAGAATGATGGGCGGCGACAGCTCAATCCACGCATCTTCCCAGTTTGGATTGGAATCTCTTGGGACCCATTTTTCCTAGGGAGGAGTTCCCCCATCTCTGAAGGAGAAGATCCTATTCCCAGGATCTTCCGAGGATCCCTCTCCCTCAAATTGGAAGACCTGTACCTCCTCCACAAAGTGGGTCTGTTTGGGGCCTTTGTTTCTCCTACCTCCTCTCTGCTCCTTGGGTGGCAGACTTTCAGGGGTAGGAGATTTTGTTTCCGGTTCCTGGTTTTCCAGGGACTGTTTAAAAGTTGGGAAGGAAGCTTCCTCCAAAGCTTTACACCCCCCTTCCCCTTGTGCCTCCTCCCTGGGAACCGGTGGGTTATCGGGGTGCTGCCCCCGTCATTGTTCTGGAGCACCAGACCCAGAGTTTGGGGCATTCTGTGGTGGCATGCTCATCTGAGGGTTCTGTTGCGCCCTCAGCATGTGACCCAGATCCCGTGCCATGTTTTGGACCTGGCGCTCTAACTGGGAAACCCGCTCAGGCTGATACAGGGTCCGGTTTTCTCCCCTGGGCTGCTCCCGGGAAGGCTAGCTATCCCTTCTCTGGTAATACCCTGGGTCGGGAAGATTTGGATACCCCTCCACCCTTGGCCTCCCCTCTCCCGGATTAGGTTGCCTGGGCTCAGGGAATTGGGGAAAGAAGGATGGATGGTTTTGGGGTTGGAAATTTGGTGGATACCTGGGGAAAAAGTTCTGCCCAGGATTTGGTGAATTTCTGCCCTCCTGGGGGAAGTTAGGAGGGAAGTTCCCCGGGTTAGGCGCTTGGCTGGATTCTCCACCTTGGGCTGGAGGAGTCCACACATAACCCAGGATGAGTCGGTTTCCCTTGTAGCGGGGACTTACATAATCAGGGGAGCGAGGGACCCATTTGTGGGACTACCTCCTCGACTCCCTGTCTGTACTGGACCGAGGGCCTTCTGGGCTGTGAATTATTTGGCGCAGGCAGGTTTTTAGGCCCCCCCATCTCCAAATGTAAAACGGGGGCAACCTTTACCTCCGCCACCTTGGCAGCAGCAGGGGTGCTGTTGGTTTTGGGGTTTTTCTGCGCATTACTTTTATTTTCTATGGGCTTCTGCACCTCATAAATCCGGGTGGCTTGCTCAATGACCCAGTCTAAAGATCTTTTCTCGTTAAAATCTCTCATTAGCTGGATCATTATGTACTTGGAAAGAGCATGGAAAAATGTGTTGATGAATTCTCTGCTGTCCGTGCGCACCCTTCTGGTGGTCTGCGTAAAGGCACGCTTCAATTCTTGCACGAATTCTTGTTGGGCCTGATCCTCCCCACATTGCAAATTGTAGGCTGCCTTGCAAGCCTCTTGGGGATTTCTATGTACAGAAAAATGTTTCAAGATGGCCGCCCTATATGTGGACTATCTTGAATGGTTTTGGTCCTCCAGCCCCGCAAAGAAACTGGAGTATTCAGGGGAGAATGTCCATTTGATGTACTGGATGCAGCTACTGCTGTCCTTCAAATGGAAAGTCTCCATCATTTGCTCATAGAGCTCCAGGTGTTCCCAAACAGAATACTTGGCGTTCTTATGATAAGGCGTGATGACACTCCTGATTGCCTTAATCTGTTTTAAGGGGTCCTTAAGCAAGGCCCTTTTCACCTTATTGGCCTTTTTGGTTCGGGCAACCCTGGTCCATTCATCCTCTGATTCAGAAGCACTGCTCACAGAGGTGCCCATCTGATCTTCCAGGTTTTCCCGGATTCTGCGAGCCTGGGAATAGCTGGCAGAATGTGGGGACCTGGTCTCCTGTGTCCTGTGACGCTCAGAGGAGTCTTCAGATCCGTCCTTGCTACCAGGATTTGATGGGTACCCCCCCACTGACCTAACTAGGCAGAGGTATTTAGGATGCCCTTAGTGGGCCTACTCTCCTGGGGTTCCCCACTAACTTGCACTGTACTTAGGTGCCCATGCCCGGATGCCCGCCCATCCATTCCTGGGTGGTACTGGCCTATGAGCCCCATACTTTTGGCTGGATATTAATCTGCCATTCCTGTGGCCCTGTGCTCATACACGCCAGGGGTTATGGGGGTGGCAGAGTCCAGGGACTGAGAGAGATGAAGGCCTCTGGTACTAGGGCTTCTGCGGTTATGCTCAGGTGTTTCCCTTTCCCAGCGAACTTCATCTCTGTCAGCCCCTGCTCCCTGTTGCAATGCAAGAGCCTGCACTTTCAGTTCCTCAGTTAAGGCCTTACTAGACTCTATCAGTCTCTCCTGCATGGCTACCTGTTGCTGGAGCCTATTATTGTGCTGACAGAGAGCCTCATTTTCTCTCTGTGCCTCCTGATTGGTCCTGGAGTACTGGGCCATTCTCTGCTGCAGGAGGGTTACCTCCTGAGTCCCATCCCTACTGGCTTGCTCCTTTCTTGCTAGAGCCTCCTCCACCCTCCTGGTGTGATCCAGCAAGCCCTGAGGCTCTTTTTGGAGGTCACCCAGCACCTGGAGGGCCAAGTGGTTTTCTTCAATTTTTCTTTTTAAATGGCAGACTTCCAGGCTTAAGGTATCCCTTTCCTGACCAAGAGCCTGCATTTGTGACGCCAGGTCGTCCCTCTGCCTTTGAAAGGCACCAGCTTTCTGCCGTTCTTCATCAAACTCTGCCTGGGTATCCAGGTCTTTCAAAATCAATTTATTGCTTTCCTCTTTCTCTCTGTCTAGTTGGATTTGCAGGGTGGCTACCTGCTCTGTGCATGCCCTGTTGAAATTTATCTGTTGCTCCAGCTTTTTCTGGCTCTGCAGTAAGGAGACCAGACTGTCTTGGTGCTCCTTCTGCAAAGCCAGAATTCTGGTATCCTGGTCTGTCTTTTCCTGTTGCAGTATATCCATGTCCTCTTTTATTTTAATGATATACTGCCTACTATCATTTTCTGACCTCTGGCTCCTCTGCAGCCTCTGCTCAGAAGAGACCAGGTCAGACTGGGCCTTCTCTAATGCCAACAGTTGCCTACTTGCCAGATCTTGGCCTTCAGCACATTTGTCCTGCATGGCTCCCATATATAGATACAAATATGCTGCTATCCTAACCATCTTGTCGTGTTCATCTTTAGCTTTAGGAGCCATGTATAGTTCACTCAGGACCACATGTAAGGGACCCTGATCTCTTCAGATATCTAATCCAGTTGCAGTGACCTGTTGTGTGATTGCCTGCAACCACGCATCCTGGCCCTGCTCAGTCCATTCACCTCTCACAAATAGCTTATGTAAGAAGTACTCTCTGGCTATTTTGATGTCTACCAGTGTCGTCATTCTGGAATTTGAGTTCCTTCCTGACTTACAGAAGTTTGTATTTTATTTTGCAAAACAGACCGTTTCCTTAGAGCGTTCCTTTGAGGGGTGCTTTCACAGTGTAAAACAGTGTGGTGATCTAACCGGATATGTGTATCCGGTCAGTTGGCACACTGTATTAAGCTGCACAAGTGGTAAATCTAACCCAGAATATCCCGGCTCCGAGACCCCACTTTGTAAGCGGATTCAATTCAACACTACAGCTAAGTCAATGCCTAGTCTGGGATGCTGAGGGAAACCCTTATTGATATATTTTTATGTCCAGTTTGTTTACTCTGGATGACAACCTTTATATAACACCCCTCTCTAGAATCCCCCTGACCCCACTGAGCCAAGAAGTAGGGTTGTTTTGCAAATTAAAAGGTTTATTTGAAAATTAACAATATATAGATATATCACACTTTTATAATAAATTAATGTTTGATAGCACACTTGTGAAGATGATAGTGATCAACAATGGATAATGTTACAGTGGTACACTCTTTTTGATGGCTTAGAAGTGATATAGAGAGGATAAAGTAGCTGATAATGCTTTTATGGCTTCAAGGACAATGTAATGATGAATGAAAATGCAGTACAGAAAATAAACTTGATATGACTTCAACAAAAGACAATGGCCCTCATTACGACCCTGGCGGAAAGTGACTGACCGGACCGCCACAGCGTAAATAGCGTTTCCGCCATTGCACGATGGAGCAAAGTGCGGCCCATTCCGACCCATCGGGCACGAGCACCACGCCATGGCGGAAGTGCAAAGTCCGCGATGGCGGAAATGACCCCAAAACGGCCCACACCGCCGCCGTACGGCGCCCTAGGTGCAATACCGCCACCCATCTTAGCGGACACCGCAGTGAGCGCCAACCGGAAAGTACGGTGACCGTAAATATACGGAAACGGAAGTAAAAACATGGGCCCGGAACGGGAAACATCCTGCCGTACACCTATAAAACCACAAAATCCACACAACCACTAAAAACACTACCCTGAGACACACCCCAACCCGTCATCCACCCTAGCGAAACCAAGAAAAATGGGAAAAGTAGCGAAGAAAGCGTGCGACCGCAAGCGGCAGGTCCACTTCTCCCGTGAGGAACTCACCATGCTAACAGAGACCCTCCAGGAGAATGCCGCCGCCGTCTTCTCCACGCAAATGACCAGGACGGCACTTGCGAACAAGAAGGCCATATGGGCTCTGGTGGCACAGCGGGTAAGTGCGGTGGGGACCGCACCCCGCAACCCACAGCAATGCAGAAAGCGATGGGACGACCTGCGGATACGCGTCCGTAGCATACTTTCTGCCAACCGCAACATTGCCACAGCCACCGGGGGAGGATCGGAATCACCCATCAAGTTGACCCCCTGGGAAGAAATCTGTGCCTCCACCATTGGAATGGAGAGTATAGAGGGAGTCGGAGGGATGGAGAAAGGAGTGCAGACATCCGAAGAATCAGGTAGGTGGCCCAAATAAAACAATGCCAAATCCACAATGTCCAATCATGTGAAGTACCATGTGTCCACATAGTGCAACAGAAACACATGGCCAGGAGGACGTCCACACACATTGGCCTGATAGCGCACTTTAAAACACACAATAAATACATAAATAATTAAAAACCCCAAAAACACCCACTACACGTGCAGCAGGCACACCCTAACTGCAGGCTGCCAAACAACTGCACCCTCACTCCACACACAAATGAAAGCACCTCCAAGGCCCCGACCCAAATCACCCTCAGGTACCACCCCAATGCATGTGATACAATGCCATTCCAATTCCCACAGACCCATTAATAACCCTCGCCCTCCTTTACTCCACCACAGGGTCCGATCCAAACGACGAGCTTCAGGACACCCCTACCAGCACACCTGCAAAGAGGGCCAAGACCAACGGCCAAAGACCCTCCACCTCAGCTGCACGCATCAAGACACGGCAGCAGCACAAATCAGGTGGCAGCACAGAGGAGGGAACATCAACAGGCACCCCAGCAGCCAGCATGCCCACAACAGCAGCACCACAGGTCCCCCCAATGGATGCCACAGAAGGCACTGCCTCTGGTGGCAGCAGCACCATAGGTGACACCCCATTGATGGCAGCATGCTCCGACACAGAAGACGGGGATGTCGAAGTCAGATCCATCCATGACCTGTCCCAATCCCCCTGTCTGTCCCATCCCGTACAACATGAGGATACCACGCAGGGGCACCCACAAGACGACGACTGGCCATCCCCCACAAGCCCTGTGCCAGGGCAACATGAGGCGAACAGCCACTCTGTGACACCACCGCAAATGGCCATGGCCCAGCAGAGGCAACAGTCCCTCGACCAGTTAATCGTGCAACAGCAGCAACTGGCCACGCTCCTCAAGGACCATGCCGATGAATGTGGGGGCACTAAGGCAGACATAGAAACATCAACTGAGACACTTAGGGCAGAAATGGAGAGAAGTACAGAGACACTAAGGGCACAAATGGAGAGTAGCACCGAGAGCCTGAGAGTCCAAATGGAGAGAAGCACCGAGAGCCTGAGGGGGGAACTGCATGCGACGTCCAAAGACGTATGTGCCGAACTTGCCGCAGTGCGCCGTGTGCTCACTGAGCTCTCACAAACCCTTAGGGACATGCATGGACGTGAGCAGGCAGAGGCATCATCCGTTGCAAGTTCCGTCCAGGGCAGCCCCCAACGTAGATCTGGGAGGAACCTGCGCTCCACAGGCAGGGGTGCCCCTGATACCCGCAGAGGGGGCTTGCAATAGCGACAGCCCACTGACAATGAGCATCTTTGGACACTGGTGTTCGGGGGGGAGGTAGGAGGGTGGAGGGGGTGTGTTGGGCTCACTTGGGTGGCGGGTCGATAGGGTGTTTAACATGATATCACATATGCCATAAACAATGCACGATCAACCAATGAGATGTGTGGACAATGATCTTTGTGTACTAGGCCATCATAGGCGTACAGTCCATATTGTGCATGTACCAGACACACACAGTGCCACGAGTCCCGTGTCCATGTATCAGCCACCAGGCGTGAGTGCTAGAAGCATGCATCAATGAGATGCTGACGAATGTCACGGCCCTCCTGTGCCTCGCAGACTCCTTGAGGTGCTGCCACATCCCCACCCTCATCATGACCATCCTCAGGTGCTTGCAGTTCTGCGTCAGGGGGCATGGGCACATTTCTACGTACGCACATGTTGTGGAGCATGACACATGCCATCACCATCTTTGCAACCTTCTCATGGCGGTACAGGAGTGCCCCGCCAGACCTGCTGAGGCAGCGGAAACGAGTCTTCAGTAGGCCGAATGCCTGTTCTATGACTACACGGGTACGTGAGTGGGCATGGTTGTAGTCCTCCTCATGCTGGTCCCGTGGGTTCCGGACTGGTGTGAGGAGCCATCTCTTCAGTGGATATCCAGCATCACCTGTATGTGGACGATAAACGTATAATGTGGAATGCCATTGCTACGTACGCACACACACCCCCCCCTTCCTGCCAGGTCATTGCCGAATCACATACCCCACATCATCATGCGAAATGAGACTCACCGAGTAGCCAGGATCTGTTCCCTGCGTGTCGCTCCATGTAGCGTGGTATTGTAGAGTTCCTCAAGACCATAGAATCATGGGTTGATCCAGGGAATCGGGCACAACAATGTGTAATGATCCTGTTGGAGTCACACACCATTTGTACATTCAGAGAATGAAATTGTTTTCGGTTGCGGTACTGGGCCTCCATGGCATGTGGGACGACCAATTCCACATGGGTGCAGTCGATGGCACCAAGGCAACCCGGTATGCCGGCAAGTGCATGGAATCCCACTTTTGTGTTCGTAATTTCCTGCTCCGAGCGTGGTAGAGAGATGTAGTCGTCTGCGTGCTGCAGGAGGGCATCGAGCACTTGCAATAGTGTCCGTGAGAACAGTGGCTGAGAAATGCCATGCAACTGTCCGACTGTGTGCTGGTAGGTGCCTGTGGCCAGGAAGTGGAGTACAGACACCACCTTCAGTAGGGGTGGGATGGCGGTTGGGCTATCTATCATGCTGACAAGGTCAGCCTGTGTCATGTCCACGATGGCGGCTATGGTGTCCCGGTCCAAAAGGTAGAGGGTGTGGATCTGCTCATCAGTGAGGTTGAACGGATGTGCTCGGAGGCGTGGGATTGCGGGCTGCCTGCGTGGTGGTAGTGGCTGTGCTGGCGGCCCTTGCTGGCCCTGCCTTGCCCTCCTCCTCCTCCTGCGTCTCCTCCGTGCGGCCGGTTGAAGTTGGTGTTCGTCTTCTTCTTGGAGTTGGAGTACTTGCAGTGCTATCAGGTCCCCCAGGGCCAACATAGCTAGTCCTGCCGGTAGCATTTCAGAGTGGGTGTGGTTGTGGGAGGAGACTGGGTGTGCAATTTATGTGTTTTCAGGCTGTATGGCCTCCACCTGTGGTGATTCATTCCACCTGTGCAAGCTGCTCTCCCCTTTGGCCGAGCACGTCCCGCACACAACGCTGCAATTCGACGCATGGCATCTTGCTAATGCAATCATGTATTTGTACCCGATGGCCGTGTAACATTGGTTGATATGTTCATTCGGCTATGGTCCCATTGTTTCACATGCAATCTTTGCAGTCGCGAACAGACTTGTGAGGGGTCAGTGGAACGTAGTACTCGAGTAACGGTGGGCCCTCATGCATCACTGTACCGAGTTGCAACGACGGGCGGGGCGTCCCATTTGTGAGTGAAGGCAGTTGCCATTTTCACACACAGCCGCACTAGATGGATTAATTTGTGATTTCAAGCGGCCACAGATGCCTTTTCGACGTGATGTTGCAAATGAGGAATTCGAAGGGCGGCGCTTTCGGTTATCAGCTAGCGGCGAGGAGATGCCCACAGGTCTGACTGCAAATATAACGTTCTATTGTTCAATGTCCTTGAGACAGGGGCCATGGCGAGGATGCAATGATTGATATGAATAGTTTGGGATGCGCAATAGCGACGTGGGCGATGAGGCCGGACGTTCCCAAATACATGTTACTTCACAACACTGGAATTACGGGCTGGGGCACTGTGGATTTTGCAGGCTGCATAACGCACAGACTCAATGGATATTTCTAATGTTATGTGAGTAAATATTCAGGCGTTTTTATCCCGGGATGAGGGAATGATGAATGGATGCATGGACAGATGATTTGATACAGAGTTTGCCATGTACAGGGCTTCTTGGAATCTGTCCGCCTCCCCTGCGCTATGTGATGCAGGGCTGCCATAGTGGGACCATCGTCTATCTGGCCTTGTTGAGCCCTCCCTGTCTCGACGCGCCCTCAGACACTTGTGTCCATGCACGTTACCAATCCCATCTGATGGATTCTGTTTTCACAGACGCATGCACAGGTACACTCGTTTGTGATGGTGTTTACACCTCGATATAGATAGTTATGAGTCGCAAGTGGTTTTGGGGTGGTGATGATCCTTTGGAGTGGGCTAGCATGCATATGGCTGTGGATTTAGTGTGATCATTGAAGTGAGTTGTTCGAATGTAGTTCTGATGGCCATTCTGTTCTTTTTCTTTTCTTTTGGTTGACAGGTATCTCCTCCCCTTTTGCCACTGCCATCTGTATGCCACTCCTGCAGATGGCTTTTACTCCCGACACCTGCTGCTTCGTGTTAATCAGTGGAGCAGCATTACGATCTTATGGGACGATCGCCAATGGGCCACATGCCCTTACGCAGTACTAGTGGCTCGGAGCAACATTTCGGCCTTTCAGCTGGACTAGTGCCTCCCCATTGGGACGGCCCTGCGGTTCTGTGCGCTTCCATGTTGCCTTTTCGTACGTGAATGTGGCTCTGTGTACCATGATGGAACAGGGCGTCACACAAGAAGTAGCTGGTCATTTCTTGCGGATGCAGCCCACAATGGTGAAATGTGTTTTGGAGTTCATGGCCTAATGGCTGTATGGGCTTGGTGATTTTGTTGTGCATTAAATTTCTATTCTGATATGGGCCGTGTAGCGTTCTTCTTTGCAAGTGATGTGGCATATTCCTATTTGGGGAGCGATGTATTGTGAGGAGATCTGCATTGGGTTCCAGCTTCGGAGTATAGTTGCGTGGTACTGTGCTGGGCGCGTTTGCCTACGAAGCCCAGTGAGGTCAGGGATGAGGGCTGCCAATATGACTGTTTGAATGATGTCATGCTCAGGGGCGGGGGATTAGGTTTTGTGTAACAGATGCCGGTCAGCCAGGTGGACTGGTGGAATGATGTGATTTTCGAAATATTGCTGGTCACAGGTGCCTGTGTTTGCGTGCGTTTCTTGGTGGGGGACTGTGGTCATGTCCATTGGAATGGCTTCTGTATTCGTGCCATCTGTGCCCTGCAGCTCCCATTGGCCCCTCTTGTGATTCTTTTGTTCGTTGGCATGCATGGGTGACTTGTACATTTCACTGGTTGCATTGTGACTTCATTGCACCTACGGGGAGTTGTACTATGTGGGCAGGGAGCGGTGTACAGGCACTCAGTGGGGCCGTTTACGGTTGATTCGCGATGCCGTACTTCTCGCCATGGCGGAATGGTACTTTCCGCCGTGCTTGATGGCGTTAGGTACATGTCCGCTAGGGTCGGAATTCGCGTACCCTTGCGCCATGGTGGTATTTACGGTTTGGCATGGCGCGCGCGCGCGTACTTGGTGCAGTTAGCGTTGGCGTTCACTACGGTGTCGCTAATGGCATCGTACTTTGCGGAAACGGGTCATAGTCGCACCGAGCGCTATTCGATGGCGGTATTGCATTTCCGCCATCGTTTTTCGATTTCCGCCAGGGTCGTAATGAGGGCCAATGTAATCACTTTTCTTTGACAATTCACCCCCCCCTCTATGCAAGGTAAAGAGATGGGAGTAAAGCACACAGTTCTCAGGAATGCAATCAAATATAATTCAGTTCCCGCCTAGCAAGCTTAGAGGAAAACAGGTCGGAGTTTTAAACACAGGCAAGATACTTTGATGTGGCTAAAATGAAGCAAAATGTCAAATCGCGGCAATTTAGTTGCATGTGTCGAGCGCAATTACGGAGGCACTATAAGGAGTAGGAAGTCGGTTCTAGGTTAGTTGGAAAGCCTAGAATCTTAGCTTTAAGATGAAAGTTAAACAGTTCCGGAGTTACGGCCGATTTAGTAAAGGTAGTTTTTCGGATTTAAAATTTTAAAGCTCAGAATGACAGATGACAGTTTTCAGTTTTAAAGATGACAGAATGACACAATTCTAGGAGGCAGTTCTAATAGGCTAAAATAGTTTGGATTAGATTATTTTAAACTAAGAGATTGGTTTTGGCACAGTGCTAGCTGGGTACTCACACTAGATTTTGGACAGGAATGCGACTTCGTCACCAAACAGGTCAGGATTGGCTGGACTACTGCTAGCGGTTCTTCACAGCGATCTGGTCTCTGGGTCTCTGGTTCTGTTATCGGTTCTGCTAGCGGTTCTGGATACAGCGGTCTCTGGTTCTGCGGGTCTGGATCAAGTGGATTCTTAGCATGCAGCAAACCGCACAGCCCTGCGGTTGAATAGTTTGCAAATGATTTTTGAGGCCTGCTGAAGAGAACTCAGCTTGTAGGTTAGCCTCTCTGCTACAAGTTCTGAAGTAAAGTTCTGGATCCCTGGAGTTCTGGATTTGAAGTCTGGAGTCTCCCGGCAAAGCGTCCCATAAGAAAGTGGAAAGTGAATGTCTCTACCTGGGTTTCAATGTTCCTTTTATGTGTTTTGAAAATGGGTGTGTGCCTGGGCCTAGCTAAGCCTGCCCCTCTCACTTATCATTGGCCAAGCTTTCCTCTCTCCCTTGATTCGGGGAAGGAAATGGTGTGTCAGAGTGATGCTGTAGATTTTATGGTCAGAGGAACCTCCCCTTGTCAAATTGCACACAAATCTATTTCTGATCCAAATGCATATTTATCTATGTACCATTTTTCTAATATTATATTATAGGTCCAGTTAACATATTTTTCTGTAGCACCAAACCATCCGATCCCTGTCGTTGTACGATGTCATGTCCACTTATGACAGAATTCTCCCCTTTTCATCCAGATAACAACCTCTAAGCCTTTCCAGATTTTACACAACTGTGCACCAGGGATATGGGTTTCAGATGATAAAGTGTCAGATATTTAACATGCATACATTTGGAGTAACAACCTTTTTTCTGCTACTACCCCCAAGAACATACCACAGGGTCCTAACACCTCTTAAATGATGTTATTTATATAATTTGTACAAGTCTGCACTATGAATTATCCATCTGTTTAAAATCATGCTCTGGCCCCAAAGGGGTGTGGTTTTCCAAAGCACATGGTGGAATTTCTTGTTTATCCACTTCCGCCAAGCTCAGCTTGCTCTTACAGGCACTGCCCCTCCCAGTTTCTCCCAAGAGGAAGCCATTTTACGACCCCCTCAATATAACATTTGCCTGAGCCAGGGACAGTGCTTTGTTTATTTTCCTGTAGTCCCCAGGTGCCACTCCCCTAATTCAATCAGAGAGGTGTCATCTCCTTTTGGCAGGGGCAGCAGGATTCAGCCAGGCCTGGGAACACAGCTGCTGAATTCCCTCTCCTGTCGGGGGTAGTTGTCAGGCAGAATCCAGTTTCATTAAGCCAGGCTTCAGCTAAATGTCACTTTTGTTCCCAGTTTTTCTTCATTCAAATCAAACTCACAATTTTTGCACAAGCAGCTAGAATGCTGATTCTAAGTTCAAAACTATGACATTTAACAGTTGCAACCTATGTTACACTCAAAAGTAGGTCACTCATTTATTTTAAACATTTCGATTTTAGTGGCTTTCTGTCCATTTAACTTAAGCTGCTGACAACCACAGCTCAGCCAGTTTTGTTATAAACATTGTTTTGGGCTCTTCATATTTCCAGATTTTGTATGCACACAAGAATACATTCTGCCAAATGTCTGCTGGTGTTCATTGAGATTTTTGAATATCTTGTGATCTTTAAAATAGGCATTTTGAGCTTGCATTCAGGGAAACAAAGGTGATTTTAAAGCGCTTTTTTTTAGCCAACCGGCACTGCTGTTTTTCCTTTGGCACACATTTCACTCATGGCACTCCTGGCCCATCATGCTCGCACTGGAGGGTGGCAGGTCAGGGGACCACTTTGCTGTGCGCAAAACTGCACGGTTCTCTAGGATTCTGGCGCAAGTGTGGGTTTTTCTGCCCTCTTGGATTTCCTAAGCCCACAGCACCAAATGTTGCAGCATAATAGTCCAAACGTGGGTCAGGACACCCAACAGGAGGAAGGAAAGAAACTATTCAGAACTGAAGAGGGTAGGAGAAAGAACAAGTCATTGGGGGAGTAGAGGAGGATGAAGTAAGTATTGCATGAGAAGAGGGAGGCCATGCACAAATGGAAAGGGAGAAAGTGGAAGCCCGAGAAGGGATAAGGAGGCAGAGAACATGGGGAGACCAGAGGTGCTCCGGAATCTAAAGGGAGAAAAGAAAAAAAGGAGGCAAGATGCGCAGGATCTGAGGGCTGGAAGGGAAAAAGGGAATACTGTGCTGGAAAGGAGAGAGAAAGGAAGGCATATTGGCCCGGAGAAAGTTCCAGAAGCGATGATACACAGATGTGTTTCCAAAAATCCGCCACTACGACAGAGCCAAATTGACATAAGCATGTTCCCTCTGGAATATATTTAGTTTTTTTGGCAAATTATGTGACCTCATTAAACTACTCTATATCACTCATGAATTGGGTATTTCCAGCTAAATATTAAAAAGTGCATTCAGCGAAGAAGTACATTTAGAAGGAAGGTGCAGGCGTTGGATTGCATGCACTGTGCAGGCGATGCAAATTCATATGTTGCCCCCTTGGTGCACAATTGAACAAGGGACGTTGCACATGGCAGTGGTTGGCAAATTGTACTGGGTGGTCCTTGTTTTAGAAAACTAATGGTCCATAGATTCTTCAGGCTCATGGGCCCCAGGAGCTGGCAGGTTCCCAGCCAGTGGAGGATGAGGATAATCACCCTCAATGGATGATCCTGCGTGACCTCATAGGCCCTGGATAACCACAGAGCCTCAAGCAATCAACATTAGCCGCCCTGTATTATAATGCAGGTTTCTGGGTTTCTTTATCCCCACTTAAACATTGGCAAAGCCAAAGGTTTTGGCTTCTGTGTAGGGAGGGAACCACACATTCTAGACACTGCCATAATGGCACCACCAGGCCATATGCAGGCAAAATCGGACAAATGCTGAATATTAGGACAATCCCCGCCAAATGCAAACCTAATTCTTATAAAAGAGCCATAACTGTTAATGTTGCCAATTCATCTTTTTAACAGGAATTAAGTGCAGGGAACAGATGCATATAGCTCAAAGTATATCTCTGAAACACGAGCGCGATATAAATAAATATCAATATCAATATCAACATGACAGTTGTAATCTTATTACTATTTTAACCTGAGGTTTTTATATGTGTGTTATTCTTGTGCATTGCACTGTTGCACTCCTATGTTTCTTTTAACTTTTTGATATCTATGAAACTATGGTGATGAATCTTTCACATTGGTTTGAAGTTCTTATGAAGCTTTCATGGCAATTTGTCGGAATAAGGCTAAATGAAGTGAAATGAATGAAGTAACTCAAGTGGCTGAAGGCACTCCTTGTTAAGACAGTTTCATGAGATCAGGCAGTGTTTTCGCGGGTTTGTAGCTGCAATTAAGCCACTTCCCTGCAGAAGGCTCCTCAAAAAGCACAGAGCAAGACACCAAGAGATCCAGGACATTGGTGCAGCAGGACGCACTGCAATCCATGTGGTGCAGAGGGCCCTGGGTCAAGGGCTATCCCCTGATGAGGACCACCTTTAGAGTGCCCGCCCATCCATTTTATTTCATGGAGCATTAAGAAATTGGGCCTTCTCACTCTAATTACGGCCAACATTTGGGCGAAGGAGCGTTAACAGAGTCCTGATTGGACAGAATGAATGTAAGTTCCGCCATATCAACACCCGCAGTCAATTTGTTGGACGTGTAATAGTAAACGCTTAGCAGGTTAGTTGTGAGAGGGAAGTGTCCTTGCTACTGTCCAATCATCACTAAGGCTGGACTGAACAGCCAATCCTGAGCAGGCTTGTCAGGACTTTAGTTCAGTGGTGGGTACAGATCCATGCGCTTTGATAGTCTCGCGCTCTTATGTCACCTGTGGTGCTTGGGTCATGTTTTGCCAGTTGAGCTAGCTTTGGATATCTGCAAACCCTTTAGCCCTGGTGCCAGGGCCATTTTAACAATTTTGGGGCCCTGGACATGGACATCTTTGCCCCCCCCCTCCACTAAACCAAAGGAATTAAGTGATCAAGAATATCTGGTGGCAGCCACCCCCCCACACCGTGATCATAACCTATAGGTTGATATGCTGCCTCGCAGCATTCACAATAATCATGTCTACTCCCTTTAAGTCCCCTTACCCTCTTCATTCTTGCTCTAATCAGAATGATAAACCCGTAGCATGTGAAAGCCAACATTAGCAATCTACAAAGAGTATAGAAACAGGATACTTTTTTTATCAATAGCATTCAGGAAGGTATGCAGCCTGTAGTATTAATGCAGCACTGTGTGTAAAAGGTAAATGTAACCCAGAATTGGCAGAGAACTCACATCAACTGCCTCAGAGAATGCAAAGGTGCTCAAGCATGGATAGAGGAGACCAATTGTAAGGAAGGAGAAAGCTACACATAGCATAGCATGGATAGTGAATGCAGATTAGAAGCTGCCAGGAAGGTGTCTCTATCCAGACAGACTGAGATTAGGAGTGGGACATGGTTTTCAAATAGTCGTGCCATTAAATATCAAGGGAACTCTGTGTCTGAGAGATGCCCTGGGAAAGTGGGGGTAACGAATCTGCCATGAATAGACTACGCCACGAGGTCATACTATGTCAAGTTGACGGTCTGTCGGACCGTGGTCCCGGAAGTTGAGTTTCTAAATACTTTTGTTTCTTTATTGTTTCTCTCTCCCCATCCCATTACTGGAAATGTTGATGTTGCATATGTTCCTCTCCCTCCCAGCCTCCCCCCATCGCTCCCCCCCTGCTGTTCCTATCTCCCCCCCTCCCACGTCCCTACCCTGTATTGCAGCGAGATAAGTGTAATGTCGTTTTAATTTTCAAATCAATAAAATCTTTGATCAAAAAAATATCAAGGGAACAAGTGCCTGTGGTGTGCATTATATCAATGCTCACTATTATAGTGGAAGCAACCCTGCAGCCGGTGAAACCATGAGTGAGGCTTTTATGAAGATCATAGCCTGGGAAGGAAATCACTCTGAAGGGCTGACAATTTTGAAAGGTTTAGAGACTGGCAATTCTGAGAGGTTCACAGAATTGTTTAAGGGGTGAAGCTGGTATTTGTGCCAACTCTGCAATTTCTGTATTTGAACACTTTCTTTTCCAGCTCTTACCATGTACTAAAACAATCTCCTTTTATAAAATTGACTTGCAAAGTACAAAAATCACATTTCCAAACCCGACAATTTGTCAAACCAAAATATTACAGAAAGTTGTTACGCAAAATGGGAATGATTCTAGCTTCATTCTCTCCATCATCAAGGGAAGTATATACGTACCAGCATACCTATCGATGTGATTTAACTGATTTAATCTAGGTATGCCTTTTGTACTTTTAAGCTTTAAATACTTCCAAAACAATTGCTTGTGAAATTGTAATTCATAAACGTGCAGAAAAACCTTTGACTTTTATACAAAAAGAAAAACGTTTTTTGTATCAAACGAGCAGACCTCAAAATGTGCTTGACCAAGCCCTACAACATCTGGTCATCTCTCTCCTGTCTACCACCACTTTCACTCAAATTGCCTACATAAGAAGAAATAGTAAGTAATGAGCTAAACGATGCCACCAGCATGCAAGAAGGCAAACCTCACAGAAGACAGCACAGTAATGCAAGATATATTATATGATTTGACCAGGATCACTGTATCGTCTGCTGGCAAAGCCAGGATACAAGCATGAACACTTTGGTTCCACAGTCTTGAATTTGGATACTTATTCACCTCTTGGACTTAGTTTATGCTCATCTCTGGAGGTGATTGCCTAACTTTTAGAACACCCCATCTGAACAAACCAATTTCTAGACCTTCACCATACGAATGACATGTTAGTGTTTATACCAACCCCTATCTGGTGCAGGAACATTGCTGATAATAGCACCCCTTATGCTGCAAAACCAAGTACATATGCAGGTAGGTTTATAAACTTCAGACATTGGAAAAGTTCAGCCAGCCTTGCTGGAATGTGCTCTTCTAATCTTTCATATGAACACATATCTCTGCAATGAGTGCTTAATAAACTGAGCTAACTTCTGAACCATTGTGGCACTCAATTTATAAATATGGATTTCAACTTTGGCTATTGCACATGATCAAAATAATTCCCACAGGAAGGAAAGAATGCTACAGAAGTTGTGCCATACAGAACACACAAACTATATATTCCACAGTGAACACAGAAAGCATTACCTGATTAATTGATCAAGGCAGAATGTACTTGTCAATACAGCGCCTCAGCAGCATGACATAAAATCTCCTGGTGTGTGCAATTTAAGTCTGATGAACAATGGAATCTTACTTTAGATCAGGAAGCCTTGTGGGGGCCCCCTTCAAGGTGGTGGCCTTGGGCATGTGCCCCTTTTGCCCTCCCATAAAAACGTCTCTGGCTGGTGCTCTCATTTCTGTAGATCCCCAGACCTACGTCCTGTTACTGTTGTGACGTCAGCATTGAGCCACAGGGTTCGTGCGGGGTCACATGTTTGCGGGCACGTGTATGCCCATGTGACCGCTGTAATAAAAGAGCTGAGTGGTCACCAACTCGGCAGTTGCAGCCACGCCACCTGTGTCAGTGTTATTATTGCAGCCTGTCTGCGCGATGGACGCAACAGGCCACCCTGCCTCCCACGACCTCCTCACACCGCGGGAGCCGGAATGGCCGACCACCTAACAACTGCCGCTGAGGTGGGATACAGTCCGCATGAAGGGGTCTGATACACTGGTTGTCAGCAGCCTCTCATGCCTCGGTGACTTCTGCACCTGAGCCCCGCCCAATGGTCAACTCCACGTAAGAGCAGGGAGGAGAGGCACACACCTGCTACCTGGAGCAGCAGGAAAGTGTGGCGTGGCCTGGTGGGACATCCAGAGTCTCGGGCACTGCTACTGGAGCACAGTGGGCCAGGCACCATACCGACTCACGCTGCCACGGTGGGTAAATTGGGGTGACCCCTGGGGCCTCGACTTCTGCTTCTCCTGCGTTCCGCCAATGTTATGTTATTTTACTTTGCATTTATATAGCACCTTATATACCATTGGTATGGTCTGAAGGCGCTAGTAGGTTGGGAACCGAAGTTCAGGTCAGTAGAGAGAGTAGTGAGAGTCAAAGGTGCGTGTGAGCACCGGATATGTGTGCAGATGATGTGGTAATCATGTGATAGCTGCTTCTTAGCGGTAGGTGGGGTGGTTGAGAGATCAAGAGTATGTGTTCGTTCTGGCAGGATTTATCCAGACCGCTTGTGGCTGCGTTAGGCCTGAGGAGAACGCCTGGCTGGGGTGTGTAACCAGCCAGCAGTGTTTAGATAGAGTGATGGGGAGTATGAGACATATGTTGGTATGAGAACAGTTATACCGAATGGTGTCATAGTATCTCTGTTTTCTAGTTGAGTGGTGTTGTAAAGAAGAGAGTAAGAGTGGTGATGGGTTATATGCTCTTCAAACGTTCCATGCATTCCAGATCATTTCATGTAAGTCATGCAATTCTATGCACTCCAGTCCGCTCCATGCACCCCAGGCCGCTCCATGCACTCCAGGCCGCTCCATGCACTCCAGACCGCTCCACACACTCCAGGCCGCTCCACGCACTACAAGCCACTCTACGCCATCCAGTCCGCTCTACGCACTCCAGTCTGCTCCACTCTTTCTAATCCCTTCCACGTACTCCAGTCCGCTCCATGCACTCCAGTCCGTTCCATGTACTCCGACCCGGTCAGTGTATTTCTAAGTTGTTTTATCCACATATTTCCCTTTCCATCCACATATTTCACCTGTTTCATCCACATAAGTCACTCGTTCCATCAACATACGTCACCCGTTCCGTTCACATACATTATCCATTCCGTCAACATACGTTACCAGTTCCATCCAAATACATCATTCGTTCTATCTACATATGTCACCTATTCCATCCATAATCTTCACTCGTTCCATCCGCTCTACGCAATCATCTGCTCTAAGCACTCATCTGCTCAAGGTACTCATCCACTCAAGGTATTCATCTGCTCTCGGTAATCATCCGCTCTGCATGCTCTACACCCTCGTCTGCTCTAGGCACTCATCGGCTCGCCGCAGTCATCTGGTCTACGCAGTCATCCGTTCTACGCAGTTAGCCGTTCTATGCAGTCATCCGTTCTCTGCAGTCATCCGCTCTACGCATTCGTCTGCTCATTGCATACGTCCGCTCACGGCACTCGTCCGCTTTATGCCCTCTTGTGCTCTACGCATTCACCCGCTCTGCGCACTCTCCCGCTCTGCACATTCATCCGCTCTGCACACTCACCCGCTCTGCGCACTCACCTGCTCTGCACACTCACCCTCTCTATGCACTCACCCGCTCACATGCACCCCTCCACTCTTACGCACCTCTCCGCTTTCACGCACTCATTTGTTCTTACGCACTTGTCCATTCTACGTATTCATTCACTGTAGACGCTCCACTCTTCTTACACACTCCTCCCTTCTACACACTCTTCCGTTTTGTGCATTCTTCCGCTCTGCACCCTCTTCCGCTCTGCACCCTCTTCTGATATGCACATTCTTCCGCTCTGCACACTCTCCCGCTCTGCACACTCTTCCGCTCCTCACACCTATCACACTCTGCGCACCTGTCTCGTTCTTCGCATTCATCTGTTCAGTGCACCTATCCATTCCAGACACTCATCCCTTCCCGACACTCATTCGCTCTATGCACTCGTTCTTTTCAGGCACTCATCTGCTATGAATACTCATCTGCTCCACAAAGTCGTTCGCTCATCTGCCTCATCCGTTCCATACACTCATCCGCTCAAAGCACTTATCAGCTCTATACATTCATCTGCTCTATACATTCATCTGCTATATACATTCCTCTGCTCTATACATTCATCTGCAAAATACATTCATCTGCTCTATACATTCATCTGCTCTATACATTCGTCTGCTCTATAAATGTGTCTGCTCTATACATTCATCTGCTCTATACTTTCATCTGCTCTATACATTCATCTACTCTGATACATTCATATGCTCTGATACATTCATCTGCACTATACATTCATCTGCTCTATAAATTCATCTGCTCTATATATTCATCTGCTCTACACATTCATCTGCTTTATACATTCATCTGCTCTATACATTCATCTGTTCTATACATTCCTCTGCTCTATACATTCATCCGCTCTCTACACTCATCCGCTCATATACTCATCCGCTCAGTACACTCATTCGCTCATACACTCATCCGATCATACACTCATCCGCTCAATACACTCATCCGCTCAATACACTAATTTTGTTCATTTTATTCATTGCACTGATTACCGTCTCTTGTATTCATCTTTCCATTCTCTTTATTCATTTCGTCCATTTTGTCCATTGCATTCATTAAATCTATTTCATTAATTTAAACCTCATTACTGATTTGGTACGATTTTTTTTTTTTTTTATTATTTTTTTTTTTGCCCACTTCACTGCTTCAAACTACTTGACCCGTTCTAATCTGTTTGTCCTTTCAGTTTACGTTAGCGGTTTATGGTTGTCACTTTCTCGCATGGATCTTGATGTTGTATTCTCATTTGTTCTTTGTCTTATTGTTATTCAAGATCTAGTAGTTAGTTGGGTTGGTGTCATTGAAATGCAGTTTGGGTTAGTTTGAGTAAGAGTTGGTTTTAGGGGAAGAGCCAGGTTTTCAGTAGTTTGCGGAACGACATTAGATCTTCAGTTAGGCAGATGTGTGGAGGGAGTGTGTTCCACAGCATGGGGGCCAAGGCTAAGAATGATGGTCCCGCCGTTTGTTTTAGGTATGACTAGGAGGCCGGCTGAGCTTGATCTTAGAGCATGTGGAGGGTGATAGGGTTTTAGCTTGTCTTGAAGATATTGTGGTCCGGTTTTATGCACTGCTCGATGAGAAATGCTCAAAGGTTTGAATGTCACCCTTCGGGCCACTGGAAGCCAGTGTAGAGTTTTAAGGGCTGGGGAGATGTGGTCTCTCGGGCCGAGCGCTAGTAGCCGTTTGGCTGCAGCGTTTAGTGCTCTTTGAAGTTTATTCAGTTGGTAGGCATGGACTCCGAGGTAGAGGGGGTTAGCGTAGTCCAGTCTTGATATAACAATTGATTGGACCGCGGAGAGGCTGTTGGGAAAGGAAAGATATGGAAAGATGCGCCTAAGAGTTTTAAGGTGGAAGTGGCAGGACTTTCAGATGTTGTTGACTTGACGCAAGAGCGTTAGGTCGGAGTCAAGGGTGCATCCAAGGTTTTTTACTGAGTTAGCAGGAGTCGGTGAGTTGCCCATGGCAGTTGGCCAGGGTAGTGGGTGTGGAAGAAGTTCGCTGTTGCCACATACCATTATTTCGGTTTTGGAGGGGTTTAGCAAGAGGTGGCTTTGGGTCATCCAGAGCTCTATGTCGAGGAGGCAGGAGGTGAGGTCAGGTCGGCGGTTGGGTTTTGAGTTCAGGAGTTTTAGAATTAGTTGAGTGTCATCTGCGTAGTTGTAACAGGATGTTGTGTGAACGAATTATTGGTGGGAGGGTGATCAAGTAGAGATTGAACAGGAGGGCAGATAGGCATGCTCCTTGTGGAACTCCCATGTTGACTGGTCGGGCTTGTTAGGAGTAGTTGGAGAGTATCATTATTTGGTACTTATCTTTGAGGAATTATGCTATCCATTTGAGAGCGGTTCCACGAATTCCTTGGGAGTGGAGGCGGTCAAGGAGGATTGAGTGCTTGATTGTGTCGAAGGCGGCGGATAGGTCGAGAAGGATTAATGCGGCGCATCCCGCGGCATCTGCCATGATTTTAAGGTCATCCCAGATTGAGGTTAGGGTGGTTTCAGTTCCGTGCCGGGCTCTGAAACCTGATTGTGCGGGATCAAGGAGATTGCTGGCTTTGATAAAGGCATTTAGTTGGGTGTAGGTGGTTCAGTCAATGAGTTTGGCAAGGAACCTGGTGTTTGAGATGGGGCGGTAGTTTTTGGGCTCGATAGGTTTTTTTATTAGAGGTTTGACATGAACCGTTTTGAATGCATTGGGAAAAATACCCGAGGAAAGGGAGTCATTTATGATGGATCTTGCGTATTCTCCTGCGCAGGTAGAAGCAAATATTTCTTTGAGGGTTGTGGGCGGGCAGGGGTCTAGCGGAGAGCCGGATGGTTTGCGGGCAGAGAGAATTTTGAGAAATTGGTCGGGTGATATTGGACTAGAAGAGTCGAACGTTGGTTGCGCAGTAGTCACAGGTGGTGGGTTGGCTGGTATGGGGGGAGGGTTGCCTGGTGGATGCAAGTGAGCCAGTTTGGTGGTTAGCGCACTTGTTCTTTCGAGAGCCGTGGCATAAAAGTGGAGAGAGAGTGAGTCGCACAGTGATTGTGAGGGGGTCGGGACGGTGGTAGTGCATGCCGGTTTGGTGAATTCGTTGATGATTTTGTGAAGTTCTTTGCTGGGGTTTTTGCAGTTTAGGATTCTGGAGTTGTAGTGGGCTTTTTTTGCTTTCCGGATTTCGGCCTTGTACTGATGAAGGTGTCGGGCCAAGGTGGCTCTATTCTCTTGGGTTTTGTCTTTCTGCCATTTGCTTTCTAGGTATTTATGTAGTTCTTTGGTGGTCTTCAAATCAGGTGTGAACCATCTAGGGAAGAGGCCACGGCGGGCTGATGGTTTGCAGGAGCGTGTGAGCTGCATTAGTGAGGCGTTGAGCCATGAGTCAAAGGCGTCAGGGGTGAGTTTATTGAGTTGGCAGATAGGTGGAGGAGACTGGAGGAGTGCGTCGGCTAGGTCAGGAACGATTATTAGTTTTTTCCAGCATTTCCGTAGATTCAGAGGTTCTGGTTTGGGTACGGGAATTGGGTTGGGTGAGCGAATGGCGAAAGAAACAATGAAGTGATTGGACCAGATGATAGGAGTGGGGGGTTTTAGATGTATCAGGTTGTGGGAGCTAAAGATGGCATCAAGAGTGTGTCGTTTATAGTGAGTCGGGCCGTTTATGTGGGGTTGGAGGTTAATTGCGTCTAGACCGTCAACCAGAGAGTGAGTCATAGGGTTGGTGGGGATGTAGAGCCATATGTTGAAGTCTCCAAGAAGGGAGAGGTTGGGATGGTTTAGTTGAAGGGTGGCAATAGAGTCGCAGAGGTTGTTTGAGAATTGTCTATTGTAGCAAGGGGGTCTGTAGATTATTAGGAAACTGTGTGAGAACGACGGGGAGAGGGATAGTTTAACGAGGAGTGATTCGCAGGATGGAATGGAGGGTTGATTGTCGATGATTGAGGCATGGAATTGAGACTCGAAGATGAATGCTATTCCCTCTCCTCTACAGGGTCGGTTCAGTGGGATGAGGGAGTAGTCAGGGGGGAAAGGCTTCATTGGCAATTGGGGCGAAGTCATCAGAGAGCCAAGTTTCAGTGATGAAAACCAGGTCTGGTTTTTCAGAGGCGAGGAGGTCGAAGATGCTGTGTCTGTTTTTTGCTACGGAGCGGGCATTGAATAGGATGCAAGTCACTTCGGTAGGTGAGGTTGGTGTTGGAGCTGCAGTGGAGGGGGATTGGGGGGAGAGGGTGGAGACTGGAGAGGGGTGGGGTGGTTAATGATTGGTGGGAAAAGTGGGCGGGCAGAAAGGTTGGTGGGTTTCGGGTGGGAGTGGGTGGATGCGCGTGTTAGGGTGATTGCATGAGGGATTTGAAGGTGGGGTGTGGGCGGTTAGGAGTTTCAGTTGCGGTCTGTGAGAAAACGAGGGAGAGGGGTTTCAGGAAGGGTGAAGCAAGGGGGGATGGTGGTGATTGGGGGAATGAGGTGGTGGGTCGGGATAGGGGAGGTGATGAGTGCTGAGAGATTGAGGGGGACCAGGTACGTTTCCTTTTTAGTGTCTTTGTTGCAATTGGTGTGTGCGAGAGGGTAGGGGGTTCGGTGGGGGAGAGGGATGAGGCTTCTGTTCTTGCTAGGGCTAGGCGTGCGGTTTTCAGGGAGGGGAAGGGATGTGGTTGGGGGGATGATGATGGGGGTTAATGTGAAAGGTGGGGGGTGCATGATTGCAGGCCAGGGAGTGCCCGATATGACAGTGAGGGGAGCGGGCATGATCAACGTAGGTTGGTCGGTGGTGGGGATCTAGGGAGCAGTGGTTTTAGGGTGGTTGGCTCGCCATCGTGCCCCTCTGGCTTGGTGTTTGGAAAGGGGATGGGTAGGGGATGTGGAGGAGGGTGGGATGATTTGGGAAGGGGGGGACGGGCGGCATGGCTGACTGGAGAGTGGAGGCAATCCACGGTTTCTGGCCGACCTTGGCGGATTGGGACGATTCATGGTAAGTTTGTGCTATTAGGTTTGGTTTCAGGTGCAACTTGCACTTTATGTTGGAATTTATAAGTTTGGCTATATCACTGGGTGAGATTAATATTGGTTTCTGTGTTCCAGAGAGCAAGGTGATATTACTCACTTATTCTAGGTTTTGCTGTACTAATTGTAACTAGGATGCAGATATTATGTGAGCTGGAATACAGGTAAGCTATTAGGGAGAGATTGAATGTAGCGAAGGAATGCTTTTTAGGAGGACTTTTTAGTGCTATTTAGGAGGACTTTCTAATTGTAGTTCTAAATTCAATCGGGGCACGCTATTAGGCACACTTCAAGATTCAAGTAAGGGGCGCTATTAGCTCCACTTCTACATTTGAGTATTGTACAGATAGGCTATTAGGATGCTTCTATATTCAACTAATAACTCAACGCTAATGGGCACACATTTTGCACAGAGAGGGATATTGTGTGCACAGAGAGGATAATAGGTACGCTTCTAAGTTCAATTTGCACGTTATTAGGCACACTTCTAAATTTGTGCAAGGTGCGCTATTAGGTCTACTTCTAGATTTAGCTTTGCGCAGTGAGGATGTTAGGGACACGTCTAGACACTTCTAGATTCAACTTTGGACAGAGAGGATAATAGGTACGCTTCTAAGTTCAATTTGCACACTTAGGCACACTTTAGAACCACTTCTAAATTCTAGATTCAACTTCACAAAGAGGGGATATCGGGCACACTTCTGAATTCAACTTTGTACAGAGAGGCTATCAGGGACACTTCTAAATTCAACTAGGACACGTTATTAGGTACACTTCTAAGTTAAAACTATGCACACAGAGGCTATTAGGGGCACTAGTCAGTTCAACTAGGCACGCTATTAGGCACAATTCTAAATTCTAAATTCTACTTTACACAGAGGGGATATCAGGCACACTTCTAAATTCAACTTTGGACAGAGGAGATATTTAGGTACACTTTCAAATAAAATGTTTCCATAAAATTCAAGTCAGCACATTATTAGGTACACTTTTAAATTCAAGTAGCCATGCTATTAGGCACGTTTCTAAATTCAACTATGCACAGTGAGGCTATCAGGGACACTTTTAAAATCAACTTTGCACAGTGAGGTTAACAGGGACACTTCTAGATTCAACTTTGCATAGTGAGGCTATCAGGGACACTTCTAGATTCAACTTTGCAGTGGTGAGGCTATCAGGGACACTTTTAAATTCAACTAGGACACGCTATTAGGCACACTTCCAAATTCAACTTTGCACAGTGAGGCTATCGGGGACACATCTAAATTCAACTTTGCACAGTGAGGCTATCGGGGACACATCTAAATTCAACTTTGCACAGTGAGGCTATCAGGGACACTTGTAAATTCAACTTTGCAAAGTGAGACTATCAGGGACACTTCTAAAATCAACTGGGACACTTCTAAATTCAACTTTGCACAGTGAGGCTATCAGGGACACTTCTAAATTCAACGGGGACACTTCTAAATTCAACTTTGCACAGTGGGGCTATCAAGGACACTTCCAAATTCAACTTTGCACAGTGAGGCTATCAGGGACGCTTCTAAAATCAACTTTGCACAGTGAGCTATCAGCTATAAATTCAACTAGGACACGCTATTAGGTACACTTCTAAATTCAACTTTGCACAGAAGATACTTTGCACACTTCTAGATTCAACTTTGCACAGAGGTGCTTATTAGGCACACTTCTAAGTTCAGCCCTGTCACGCTATTGGGCACACCTCTAAATTAAACTATGTACAGAGAGACTATTATGGATTCTTTGTTAGTTCAACTAGGACACAATATTAGGCACACTTCCAAATTCAACTTTGCACAGTGAGGCTATCAGGGACACTTCTAAATTCAACTTTGCACAGTGAGGCTATCAGGGACACTTCTAAATTCAACTCTGCACAGTGAGGCTATCAGGGACACTTCTGAATTCAACTTTGCACAGTGAGGCTATCAGGGACACTTCTAAATTCAACTAGGACATGCTATTAGGTACACTTCTAAATTCAACTAGGACACTTGTAAATTCAACTTTGCACAGTGAGGCTATCAGGGACACTTCTAAAATCAACTGGGACACTTCTAAATTCAACTTTACACAGTGAGGCTATCAGGGACACTTCTAAAGTCAACTTTGCACAGTGAGGCTATCAGGGACACTTCTAAATTCAACTGGGACACTTCTAAATTCAACTACAACACACTATTAGTTATACTTCTAAATTCAACTAGGACAGTTCTAAATTCAACTTTGCACAGTGAGGCTATCAGGGACACTTCTGAATTCAACTTTGCACAGTGAGGCTATGAGGGACACTTCTAAATTCAACTAGGACATGCTATTAGGTACACTTCTAAATTCAACTAGGACACTTCTAAGTTCAACTTTGCACAGTGAGGCTATCAGAGGCACTTCTAAAATCAACTGGGACACTTCTAAATTCAACTTTGCACAGTGAGGCTATCAGGGACACTTCTAAAATCAACTGGGACACTTCTAAATTCAACTTTGCACAGTGAGGCTATCAGGGACACTTCTAAAATCAACTTTGCACAGTGAGGCTATCAGGAACACTTCTAAAGTCAACTTTGCACAGTGAGGCTATCAGGGACACTTCTAAATTCAACTAGGACACTTCTAAATTCAACTTTGCACAGTGAGGCTACCAGGGACACTTCTAAATTCAACTAGGACATGCTATTAGGTACACTTCTAAATTCAACTAGGACACTTCTAAGTTCAACTTTGCACAGTGAGGCTATCAGAGGCACTTCTAAAATCAACTGGGACACTTCTAAATTCAACTTTGCACAGTGAGGCTATCAGGGACACTTCTAAAATCAACTGGGACACTTCTAAATTCAACTTTGCACAGTGAGGCTATCAGGGACACTTCTAAAATCAACTTTGCACAGTGAGGCTATCAGGGACACTTCTAAAGTCAACTTTGCACAGTGAGGCTATCAGGGACACTTCTAAATTCAACTAGGACACACTATTAGGTACACTTCTAAATTCAACTAGGACACTTCTAAATTCAACTACAACACGCTATTAGTTACACTTCTAAATTCAACTAGGACAGTTCTAAATTCAACTTTGCACAGTGAGGCTATCAGGGACACTTCTAAATTCAACTAGGACATGCTATTAGGTACACTTCTAAATGCAACTAGGACATTTCTAAATTCAACTTTGCACAGTGAGGCTATCAGGGACACTTCTAAAATCAACTAGGACACTTCTAAATTCAACTTTGCACAGTGAGGCTATCAGGGACACTTCTAAAATCAACTGGGACACTTTTAAATTCAACTTTGCACAGTGAGGCTATCAGGCACACTTTTAAAATCAACTTTGCACAGTGAGGTTAACAGGGACACTTCTAGATTCAACTTTGCATAGTGAGGCTATCAGGGACACTTCTAGATTCAACTTTGCAGTGGTGAGGCTATCAGGGACACTTTTAAATTCAACTAGGACACGCTATTAGGCACACTTCCAAATTCAACTTTGCACAGTGAGGCTATCGGGGACACATCTAAATTCAACTTTGCACAGTGAGGCTATCGGGGACACATCTAAATTCAACTTTGCACAGTGAGGCTATCAGGGACACTTGTAAATTCAACTTTGCAAAGTAAGGCTATAAGGGACATTTCTAAAATCAACTGGGACACTTCTAAATTCAACTTTGCACAGTGAGGCTATCAGGGACACTTCTAAATTCAACGGGGACACTTCTAAATTCAACTTTGCACAGTGGGGCTATCAAGGACACTTCCAAATTCAACTTTGCACAGTGAGGCTATCAGGGACGCTTCTAAAATCAACTTTGCACAGTGAGCTATCAGGGACACTTCTAAATTCAACTAGGACACGCTATTAGGTACACTTCTAAATTCAACTTTGCACAGAAGATACTTTGCACACTTCTAGATTCAACTTTGCACAGAGGTGCTTATTAGGCACACTTCTAAGTTCAGCCCTGTCACGCTATTGGGCACACCTCTAAATTAAACTATGTACAGAGAGACTATTATGGATTCTTTGTTAGTTCAACTAGGACACAATATTAGGCACACTTCCAAATTCAACTTTGCACAGTGAGGCTATCAGGGACACTTCTAAATTCAACTTTGCACAGTGAGGCTATCAGGGACACTTCTAAATTCAACTCTGCACAGTGAGGCTATCAGGGACACTTCTGAATTCAACTTTGCACAGTGAGGCTATCAGGGACACTTCTAAATTCAACTAGGACATGCTATTAGGTACACTTCTAAATTCAACTAGGACACTTGTAAATTCAACTTTGCACAGTGAGGCTATCAGGGACACTTCTAAAATCAACTGGGACACTTCTAAATTCAACTATGCACAGTGAGGCTATCAGGGACACTTCTAAAGTCAACTTTGCACAGTGAGGCTATCAGGGACACTTCTAAATTCAACTGGGACACACTATTAGATACACTTCTAAATTCAACTAGGACACTTCTAAATTCAACTACAACACACTATTAGTTATACTTCTAAATTCATCTAGGACAGTTCTAAATTCAACTTTGCACAGTGAGGCTATCAGGGACACTTCTAAATTCAACTTTGCACAGTGAGGCTATCAGGGACACTTCTAAATTCAACTCTGCACAGTGAGGCTATCAGGGACACTTCTGAATTCAACTTTGCACAGTGAGGCTATGAGGGACACTTCTAAATTCAACTAGGACACTTCTAAATTCAACTTTGCACAGTGAGGCTACCAGGGACACTTCTAAATTCAACTAGGACATGCTATTAGGTACACTTCTAAATTCAACTAGGACACTTCTAAGTTCAACTTTGCACAGTGAGGCTATCAGAGGCACTTCTAAAATCAACTGGGACACTTCTAAATTCAACTTTGCACAGTGAGGCTATCAGGGACACTTCTAAAATCAACTGGGACACTTCTAAATTCAACTTTGCACAGTGAGGCTATCAGGGACACTTCTAAAATCAACTTTGCACAGTGAGGCTATCAGGGACACTTCTAAAGTCAACTTTGCACAGTGAGGCTATCAGGGACACTTCTAAATTCAACTAGGACACACTATTAGGTACACTTCTAAATTCAACTAGGACACTTCTAAATTCAACTACAACACGCTATTAGTTACACTTCTAAATTCAACTAGGACAGTTCTAAATTCAACTTTGCACAGTGAGGCTATCAGGGACACTTCTAAATTCAACTAGGACATGCTATTAGGTACACTTCTAAATGCAACTAGGACATTTCTAAATTCAACTTTGCACAGTGAGGCTATCAGGGACACTTCTAAAATCAACTGGGACACTTCTAAATTCAACTTTGCACAGTGAGGCTATCAGGGACACTTCTAAAATCAACTGGGACACTTTTAAATTCAACTTTGCACAGTGAGGCTATCAGGCACACTTATAAAATCAACTTTGCACAGTGAGGCTATCAGGGACACTTCTAAATTCAACTTTGCACAGTGAGGCTATCAGGGACACTTCTAAATTCAACTAGGACACGCTATTAGGTACACTTCTAAATTCAACTAGGACACTTCTAAATTCAACTTTGCACAGTGAGGCTATCAGGGACACTTCTAAAATCAACTGGGACACTTCTAAATTCAACTTTGCACAGTGAGGCTATCAGGGACACTTCTAAAATCAACTGGGACACGTCTAAATTCAACTTTGCACAGTGAGACTATCAGGGACACTTCTAAAATCAATGGGGACACTTCTAAATTCAACTTTGCACAGTGAGGCTATCAGGGAGGCTTCTAAATTCAACTAGGACACGCTATTAGGCACACTTCTTAATTCAACTAGGACACTTCTAAATACAGCTTTGCACAGTGAAGCTATCAGGGACACTTCTAAAAGCAACTGGGACACTTCTAAATTCAACTTTGCACTGTGAGGCTATCAGGGACACTTCTAAAATCAACTTTGCACAGTGAGGCTATCAGGGACACTTCTAAATTCAACTTTGCACAGTGTGGCTATCAGGGACACTTCTAAAATCAACTTTGCACAGTGAGGCTATCAGGGACACTTCTAAAATCAACTTTGCACAGTGAGACTATCAGGGACACTTCTAAATTCAACTTTGCACAGTGTGGCTATCAGGGACACTTCTAAAATCAACTTTGTACAGTGAGGCTATCAGGGACACTTCTAAAATCAACTTTGCACAGTGAGACTATCAGGGACACTTCTAAATTCAACTTTGCACAGTGTGGCTATCAGGGACACTTCTAAAATCAACTTTGCACAGTGAGGCTACCAGGGACACTTCTAAATTCAACTTTGCACAGTGAGGCTATCAAGGACCCTTCTAAATTCAACTAGGACACGCTATTAGGTACACTTCTAAATTCAACTAGGACACTTCTAAATTCAACTTTACACAGTGAGGCTATCAGGGACACTTCTAAATTCAACTAGGACATGCTATAGGGCACACTTATAACTTCAATGGAGAATTCCTGCCTCATGAATGCAACTATGTCACCGACATGCTGTAATGTGTACTTCTAAGTGTTAGGCTACCACAGTATGGAGATTCTTACAATGGTTTAGGCTCTAAGGTTGAGTGGTAGGGTAGTATGGTGTGAAGAGTTGCTTCAGTCCCCGCCCTTGCCACACTTACTTGTTGTTGTCTTCTTGCTTCTCCTGCAGATACCTGCAGATACGACCTGGTGCCATCTCAGTGGGAGCCGTCCTTTGCCTTAGGTCCTTAGCCGATGGGCTGCCGGGCAGAGGGCTGCCCTTGGACGACTAGCAATGAAAGGGGGACCCTCCTTCTAGGACCAATCAGGGGTGGTGGGCGTTCAGAGGGGAGGGCTGAAAGGAAGCAGGAAGCAGAGTAATGGCAAGGGGATGCAGGCTAATGGGCACACAGACGAATTTAAAGGTACTGGGCCAAAATAACTAAAGGGGCAGCTTAGGGTCAACTCACCTGCTTAGCCGCCACGGATGGCAAGAAGGAGCGGGAGCCCGAGCGCGGCTCGGTAGATCCACAAGCTCACAGAGAGCAGGCCAATCAGGGGTGGTGGGCGGTCAGAGGGCAGGGCTGAAAGGAAGCAGGAAGCAGGAGAATGGCGAGGGGATGCAGGCTAAGGGGCACACAGACAAATTTAAAGGTACTGGGCCAAAATAACTAATGGAGCAGCTTAGGGTCAACTCACCTGCTCAGCCGCCACGGATGGCAAGAAGGAGCGGGAGCCCGAGCGCGGCTCGGTAGATTCACAAGCTCACGGAGAGCAGGCCAATCAGGGGCAGTGGGCGTTCAGAGGGGAGGGCTGAATGGAAGCAGGAAGCAGTGGAATGGTGAGGGGATGCAGGAAAATGGGAAAACAGATGAATTTAAGGTATTGGGCCAAAATAACTAAAAGGAGCAGCTTAGGGTCAACTCACCTGCTCAGCCGCCACGGATGGCAAGAAGGAGCGGGAGGCCGATCACGGATCAGTAGATTCACAAGCTCACGGAGAGCAGCCAATCAGGGGCGGTGGGCAGGCAGAGGGGGAGGGCTGAAAGTAAGCAGGAAGCAGGGGAATGGCGAGGGAATGCGGGCTAAGGGGCACACAGACGAATTTAAAGGTACTGGGCTAAAATAACTAAAGGAGCATCTTAGGGTCAACTCACCTGCTCAGCCGCCACGGATGGCAAGAATCACCACAAATCACTCCCACCTGGTGAGGCCCGCAGATGGTGCGTCCTGGATCGCAGCCACAGCAAACTCCCGCCTGGGGAGATAATAAGGGCACAACAACTTTGGCCGGACCGTGGCTGTCCCCAGAGAGAGTGCTAGTGCAGTCAGGAAGAAGGTGAGCCCGGAAAGATGGGGCGGGTCAAATAGGCTGTGGTCAATTGCTACCTAGGGGAGCCTGGTTGCGAGAGAGAAGACCTGGTGGGCCTGTCGCTGCTTGGTAGTAGCTCCCACCTGGGGAGCCGGCACTTGGTGCAGTCCAGACTGCTGCCAGAAGCCCAACATCATCGCCAGGCTCCGTGCTGTGGCGGTGTCCCTCTGCCACTCCCAAACTATCAGCTTCACCTCCTCACAAGCCCTGGCCTGTCTGACCTCCTTTCTCACTGATCGACCCTCTCAGGTCCAACTGAGGTCTTGCCACTCTTCTATCTCTCTCTCTCTACTTGTGGTGTTCCTCAGGGGTCTAACCTTTCTCCCTGGCTTTTCAACCACTACCTGGCACCCCTTGCCCACTGCATCACTATTTTCTGCTCCAGCTTTCAGTGTTACTGGATGACCCCCAGCTCCCTTTCAGGTTCCCCTCAGCCGCCTCTTCCACTTCTCTCATACCAGACAGTCTGACCGCAATTCAGGAATGGTGTACTGCCAATGATCTCTGCATTAATGCCAGTAAGACTGAGATCCTCCTCATAGGTATACCAATTCCCCCCTTTCCTCTCTCTCTGGCCACCCACCCTGGGCCCTCTTGCTGCTCCTACCTGCGAGGCTAAGAGCCTTGGAGTCATCTTCGACTCCACCCTCTCCTTCGCTCCTCACATCTATGACCTCTCTAAGAAGTCAAACTATCAGCTGCACCTCCTCAGAGGTAATCTTCCTTTTCTCACTTTCCCCAAGAAGCTCACTGTCTCCAGAGCTCTGGTCCTCTCTAGGCTGTACTCCTGCAACAGCCTCTTTCTAAATCTTCCTGCCTCTACTTTCTGACCTCTACAACTTATCCAGAATATGACTGCAAGACGTGTCCTTGGCGGAAAGCCCAGGGATCATATCTCACCAGTTCTGAAATCTCTTCACTGGCTCTGTGTGGCAGAAAGGATCAAGTTCAAGTCCCTTTGCATCGTCCTCAAGGAACAGACTCCCTGCCTCCCTCAAACTTGAGCAGAAGCACCTCTGGTTCTGGGAGCAACTCAAGACCTTTCTCTCTTCCTCTCCTCTGCTGATGTACCGACTGCTCCACGCACTGCTCACATGGATACCCTCTGAACTTAGGCCCAGGCTACTGAATGTCCAGTTTCCCTCGTACTGCCTCCGGGCTCCTCCAGCACTTATGGTCTGTATCTGCAACCCTACAGTCCCTTCTCTCTTCACTTACGAGCCACCCGCTGGCTGCAAATATTAAGTTACCTGCATTTCTCCCCTTCCACTTCCCTGCACTTGCATGTTCTGAATGACAAAAGTCTTAGTAAAATAGATGTTTTCTTCCTCCCTCTGTTTTCCCCTCCTTGTCTTGTCGCGCCTAGAAACACTAGTGTACAGCCGCCTTATACATGCCATATCATATCATGCCATGCCTGCTACTAAAGTGATGACATAGCCATGACCCCTGCATCTGTATTTTCACACGTAACACGGTACGCAAGGAAAGGACCCCTCCTCACCCCTATCCTCATAGGGGGGCACAAAAGGCTTATGACTGACTGCCACAAGTAAGAACCCTCCCCGGCCCCGACAGAAGCATAATCCAGCTGCACCTGGAACCGTAAGAATGGGGGCTCTGAAGACACTCTACAGGCTTCGGAATGGTGGCTATGAGCTCAGCCCAGACGGAATGTTGTCTTGGTTGTGAGAAAAAGGTCAATTTGGCCCCCGATATCCTTAGTGCAGCTTACCGGCTAGCGGAGTGCTCTCCACCATTTATGGACTACTAAGGATGGACTCCCCATGACCATACTGAAGATGTGGCCCCGGTGCGGCTTTGCCGGCTAGTGGGACACTCCCTACTCTTCTCTGGACTAATAAAGTGTTCGAAGTGTTAAGGTTCTGAAAGGGTGTAGTTTAAAAAAATATAAGCTCCTACCATGACAATGAGCAATGAGGCGTGTTTAAGAAGATGGGACCCCACAAACGTGCTACGCTTAAAGTGGACTCAGTAGTAATGTGTAGATGAAGCTGTGATCCAGCATATGACTCGCCTGCTTAGAGGAAGCCTGTAAGGTAGCAAGTCATCAGTGTTAGCTAGAACTCCTTGTATGTCAATTAGTTACTACCATCACTCACAAGCTAATAATGTGTACTGTCAAAGGTTAACAGTGGACCCCCTGCAAACTGTGTATATGGACCTTGGAATCCAATGTCTCATTGGTTATAATAATGCCAAAGGGCCATCTCTTCAACCTTAGATTTAAAAAAAGGGACTAAAGACAATGGCCCTCATTACAACTCAGGCGGTAAGGGGTTTACGGCGCCGTAAACAGCGCCGACCCTTACCGCCTGAGTACGAGGTCCCTTAGCGCCATGGCGGACTTAACACCTGCTTTTAGCAGGTGTTAAAATCCATGGCGCTAAGGGACCATGGAGTTAATTACGCCACCGTAATTTACGGTGGCGTAATTAACGCCTTCCCCACTCCCATTATGCCCTATGGGGCAAAAATGGGAATGGGGAAGGGTAAATGGGGATTGGGGACTTACCGCCCCGCCAAGGTCGGAATGGGGCGGTAAGTCCGCCAACCACCATGGCGTAAACGTAGTTTACGCCATGGTGGTAAAGTCACGGCCCAGGCGGTAACTTACCGCCTGGGTCGTAATGAGGGCCAATGTTATTCAATCAATCTCCTGATTAGTAGTCCTCTGCTTTTCTCCCTGACATTCTGATCTACTTCAACCTGATCCTTACTATGTTGCCTTTTCCTGTTTTGTTTTTGTTTTTGTGTTTGTGCCCTGAGGTATGCTGGCATGTCGCGCACTGTATAAGAATTCTCATAAATAAATACATAAATAAATAAATAAATAAATAAATGTAGTGTGATGTTATCGTTATTGTGTTATTCATTTGCTTTTACCCTAGGCCTGGGATGTTTTGGATAGACATGATTTCTTGCGTTCTATGAATTACCAGGATTAGGCATTAATAAATGGTTTTGTATGTGTTTTTATAGGGTATGCCGCAATAAACTTTGATTCTGAAGCCAATTTTTGTGCACCACCACACAATGAACAGTTTTAAGCATCCTTTCAATCTATCAATTCTAGTAATAAGTATTTGAGGTATGATGTGAGAACTACCTTAGTAATGGGTGTTCTTTTCTCTACGGTCTAGGTGACGCTGCTTGACTCACTTAGCGACGTTGAACACTGGACAACACCAACAACAAACCGGCAGAAATACACTGGACTCCATCGTATCAATATTGAATGTATGCACAGTGTCCACGTGCCATTAAGGCCCCTTTGTGTCACACCTTGGGCTGTCATTAGATAGGTTAGTAAGGCCATCTAAGTGGTTGTTCTTTTCCCCCTGAAGAAGTTCCCTACATTGTCTGTAAAATATAGAAAAGGAACGAAACATGTTGGGTTCCAGATAAACATCTACAATGAAGTGTTTTTTTTACAGCAATTGAGCATTGAGGCAAAAAGACTATGTTGCTGATACTTGCATTTAGGATTAAGATTTAATTAATCTCTGAGGAACTGTTATACGCATACTTGTGTACTTTTTAAATGTAAGGTAGAATTTGTTTATGAACACTTTGTTTATGAAATTTGAAAACCTTGTAAATTGTATATGACATGGCATTTTATGATATTATATGGCATTTATAACGCGCCCATACACACGTGTTTCAGTTTAATATTCTTTATACTTTGCACTAGTCACTTTAGAGGACATAAACATTGGTCACATAGTTAAGCACAGGTCACCTTCCGATGCTTTTAAATCGATGTTGTTTTAGAATATATAAAGAATACATTTGAACTGCTTTTAAGAAGTATGGTGCCCTGCTTATAACGGTTGAATACTCCTGGGTAACCAGTCACCGCTGTTGGAATGGAGGCTCAGTATGGGTGTGTTTAATGGTTTGAACTTCTAGTCATTTTTTATGGTAGAGATTTAGAAGCTAGGAGCTCTAGAGTGTATATATTTTATTTGAAACCAGGTGTGCCCCTTTCACTCATTCCCCTGATCCTGGTATCCCCTACTGTCAGGAATGGGATATTTTGATGCAGCACTGAGCCACAGGGCTCGAGATGAGTCACATGTGTGCCCATGTGACCTCTATTTAGAGAGCCAAACGTTCTCACACTCGGCAGTTGCAGTCCCACCAACCGTGTCACTCCCAGGGCCTCCTCACACTGAGGGGGCCGGACTGGCCGGCCCCCTAACAGTTGCCAGCCTCGAACCTGAGGAAGCGAGGGTGGCCATGGCACTGGCAACTAAGGTTGACTCGCAGCCTAAGTTCTGTCAACGCAGACGGCTGCTTTCAGAAGAACGAGTGCCCCAGCCAATCACACACAAAGGAATCACAAAAACATCGCCTGTCTGCAGCATCCCCCGCTCCCACTCTGAGGGGTTATGGCCTTGAGTGGGCCAACGCCTGCAGAGAATTTCCTGTAGCAATTAGTGGGTTACTTATGAAACCAGCTGAAGTGGACAGCACTAGTAGTTTTCAAACTTTGTATCCAGACAGGCGTGCGTGTGTAAAGATAGTTAGGAACCCGAACGCTGTAGACATTCCTTTCAAGTGTTTTTAGGCAGAGGGGAAACAAACTCAGCTTGTACTCAGTTTATTCTTATTGAAATGGCAAACAATGCAAGGCTAAGTCGCATAAGAGAAAGACATGACATCTGCAACGTGCAGCAGAGTAGACATGATACATGCTTTTTGAAATCCACACCAACATAGCACCTGTACCCCTCCCCCTTTTGTTGTAGAACTGCCCCGATTGTGAGGTCACAGCCAAAGGCAGAGGGTGCGCGCTCCTAATAGCGCCAGCAGCACAAAGACACAGCCATGCACTCTGTGTGTCAAACAGGAACTGCTTTAGTCAAGCACTCTGTGCGCTCACATAAACCTTGTTCAGCTGACCATGGAACGCGCACCGCCGTGTCCCCAATCAGGTGACCATGAGGCAGGCTACATTTCCCCCCAAAATAACATTGTCCTACCCCATTTCCTCGATCCATCGTCTCGGTCGGTGCGGCATGGTCAGTAATTGGCTTGGTGTGATGCACTTTCTTCCTCTGGTGCTGATTCAGGTGACCTTTGCTCCCCTTCTTCTGTTTTGTCTTCATCTCCTGAGTATCCTAACGTCTCCCCTGCGTAGTCCACCTCCTCGCTCCAAGTCTGAATGATCTGTGGTCTGTCGTTTCATGCCTTTCTGAAGAGTGAGCTGTTCCTTATCACTGCCCACCCATCTCTTTCTGCCGCTAGCATGGATCCTTTGACGTGAGTGATGGTCAGGGTCAGAGGGTCGAATGGCGGGATGTCCTTGTGGGACTGGGTCTGCCGTACTGGGACGTGGTCTCCTACACACAGGTTGGCTTCCCTTGCCCTATTCTTTCAATTTGCATATGTCCTGCATATGTTCTTTGCTTGACTGTCTCTTCTCCTTATTCCACGTTCTTCTGCGTTGTCCTCAGTGGCTTGGCATACTTGGGGCAATGTCGAATGCACGCAGCGACCAAACATCAGTTCAGCCGGGCACATTCCTGTGAAGTCATGTGGCGTGTTCCGATAATCCCGCAGGAGCTGGTATAGTGATTGTTCAATGGGCATGTGGGTGATGTTGGCTATGCGGATGACCTCTTGACGTTTGCCATGAATCGCTCTACAGCTCTGTTCACTTGGGGCCACAGTTGCGTAGTCTGTGGCAAAGTCGTGGTCTGGTTACCAGAATTCAGTACAAGTTTCCCTTGGCCGGAAGTCTTTACTAGTGAACGGGGGAACTTGACCACCTTGGGGCCTCGGAAAAGTGAGACGATTCAGTCTAGCATGGGTGTGATAGCTGTGGCAGATGTGGAGGACACTACTTTTCTTCTTTGAGATATCTTGAGTGATCATATTGTACCAACAGTATGTATTCCCCTGATCTCAGTGGGCCATAAAAGTCAATTGCTACTTCTTCCCACACCCTTTCTGAGAGGGGGGCATGTGCAGAGGCTCTGAGATTGCTTGGGATTGCAGGCTGAGACATATATGTCAGCATCGTCTCGATCATCTTGTCCATGCCTAGGAACCATACTTTCCCCCGGAGCATGCGTTTGGTTGTCACAATACCCCTATGATTTTCATGCGTGATGCAGATTGCCTGTTGGTGGAGGGATGCTGGCAGCTCAATCTGGTCCCCTTTGCATATCAGAGATGAGGCAGACAGGGAAAGCTCATCTTTGGACTTGGCAAGTTGTCTTAAGTAGGTGTCCATCAAATGCCTGGTAGTTCGTTTCGGATTCACAAGGTTACGAGGGCGAGCGTTGCATCTTCCGTCGTGCACTTTGTCAGTTCTACTAACGAGATGGCTGCCGGCACCACGTAGTGGATGATATGATTGATGTAACCGTCCGCTTGGTTTCTCGATGCCTGGGAACCAGCAAGTGGGTGGCAAGAGAGAATATCCACTGTATTATTGTCTTTTTCAGGCTTGTGGATGATGACGTATTTGTACTCCTGCAGGCGCAATCCCCATCTTGCTATCCTGGGCGGCATCTTGGTTTCCCATAGATAGTGACGAGGGTCTGATGGTCAGTAATAACCTTGAAGGGTTTTCCATATAGGAACAAGTGCAAGTGTTTGCATGCCCAGACGATTGCCAGTGCCTCTTTTTCTGCTTGTGAGTATCTCTGTTCTGCCTTGTTGAGGCTTTTGCTGGCATATGACACTACTTTCCTCTGTGCATGTTCACTCCCCGAGTGCTGAGCCAGGACTGCCCCGAGACCCACCGGGCTTGCGTCTACCGTTACTTTGATGTGCATGTTGGGGTCAAAGATGGACATCCACATAGTTGCGGCAATGTCTCTCTGGATACTATTGAAGGCCTCCTGTTGTGATGGACCCCATTCAAAGGGGTGGTCCTGCTTCATGAGTGAGGCAGCGAAGAGGGGCTCCTTTGGTGGCAAAGTTTGGCTGGTACCTGGTACAGTAGCTCACCAAACCCAAGAAAGATCTTACTAGTACAATATTCACTGGTCGAGGGGGCTTCTGTCAAAGCACAGATCTTGTCTGGGTCAGGCTGGATTCCGTTTTCAGAGAAAATGTGGCTAAATAATTTTAGTGTACTTTTGTTGAAAGCACATTTGTCTTTGTTAAGTGTTGAGCTCTGCGCTTACTTTTGTTAGAGTGGCATCGTGCGCTACCTGGGAGTGTCCAAATATTAAGTGATGCGCGGTGACTGGTGGTGCTCTCTGAGGATGGTTTGGTTGGGTGCATGCATGTCCATGCACAGTCTTATTTGGCCTTCTATGCCCTTGCAGTAAACCAGCCAGGATACCGGCAAAGACTGTTACCATTTCCGGCACTTGGTCTGAGGGCGCTGCTGACAGATTGGAGTGCTGGAGGGACAGAGTTATTCCCCATTCATGGAGTCCCTCCATGAGGGGATTTGCCATAATTACTGGAAATGCTGGTGCCTCTAAAGAGGGCTTTATTTGCTGGTAGGGTGCCTGCTTTACCTCCAGCTTTTGGCTGGAGGTAACCCAGGTGCCCCTCCGGCAAACCCATAGTCAGCTGGTCCAGTAAAGGGCCGGTATTCATGAATCCCAGCACTTTTTTACTGGATAGGCCGACTCGGAATGAGGCCCCTTTTCCCCTCGCCACATCTCCCTCGTCCTAGAGCTAACAGATGTGGTACACTGGCCCCAAGTCGGACACCTGCTAGCAAGCAGTATTGCACTGACTGCCTTCATTTGCCTGGTGGAGCCGTGTGCAGCTCTAATTGACCAACAGCAGGTCTGATTCGAAGGACCCGCCATACTACTGACTTTCACTAAAGCCGGGACAGAGGTAACATGTTGCGCTAGTAGGAGCAGGTGCAAAAATGATTGGGGTTATCAACTCATGCCCAGACTGATGTTCCCTTGGTCCACACAGCCACTTGACATAGGTGAAGGACTCTGGCCTGCAAGCTACATGCAGATCGGAAAGTGGGCCGGAGAGATACGAGGCTGAGGAGCTTCTCTTGGACCAATAAGCGTGTTACGCTTGCTGCTTATTATGCCATATTCCCCGTGGAGCAGATGGCAGGTCCATTGTCTGAGCCAGAGTGGGAAGCACAAATCTAAAAGAAGGCTTACTCAGCTGGCCCCTTCTCCATTTATTGTCGCTGCGGTGCCTGCTCCTTTGGCAGCAGTACTCTGGGATTTGCTCCATCCCAATGAATGAACTATAGTGGTGGCCGTTATAAAGCAGGCAGCAAAGGCTATTATCATTGCTGGAGCATAACCTCCAATAAAACCCATAGGGGCAGGGGAAGAGGAACTGATAGTCTCTTCTCCTGCTCCTGTCATGACACAAGTGCTGAAACCAGATTCAGAGGAGCATCAAGGGGAGGATGGAGTGGAGTATGGGTTTAGTATGTTTCCGTAGAGACTTCGATTGAAGTAATGAACAATGCCTGCTAGAACCGGGAAATGCCGCACCCTGAAATCACCCCTTCCTCTGTGGATGCCAAGATAAAAAGGCATTCCTGTCCTTCTGAAGATTATGGATGTCCTATCTAAGGTAGGAGAGCAGTCTGATTAAACGGGTGCTATGTGGACTGTCGTAACTCTATCAGTTATTGGAGTTTGACTGTTCTGCTGCCGTTAATGGTCAGGATGCTGCCCCTTCAGATCCGATTGAGCTATGATTGACGAAAGGGTTGAGCTTTCTCTGGAAAGTAACTCCACCTCGACAGATTTCTCCATCTGAGCATCCATGTATGCCCCTTACAAAACAAATAGTTGCATCATGATTTCCTTGCTGTTTGAGCAGCAGCCCAGGTGGACACTGATTGCTCTGAACGGCTTCACATGATGGTACAATGTGAGGTCTTTGGCTCTGGCAGCTGGTGTCTCTGCTATCTTATGATTGAAGCAGCATAAAAAGCGTCCCTGTTGAATATCTAAAACAAGCGCAAGATTACTTCAACTTGGCAATACCAGTTAAAGCCGAAACCTTGATGTAGTGGTTTGTTTCACCACGCCTCTAAGCCTATTCTACTTTTTAATACATGGGAGAGGGCTAAGGGAAGGTACGGGCAGAGGTTACATCACTATCAGGCCTCTATGACCCCAGCTCCTGAGAAGGCCCAACATAGTCTTAACTGGAGGTCTTCTCCTCCCACCTGCCCATAGGACAAGGTTGTGGGCAGGAGATTATCAACTTGTTTTAGTGTATGGAAAACCTCTATTTCAGCTCGGTGGGTGCTGGACATTGTTCTCAGAGGCTATCTATTGAATTCTTGAGCCCTGTGATAACAAAGAAGGGTCACATCTATCCTTGGGGACCTCATGAAGAAGAAATCCCTAAGACAGGGGCTTTAGAATTGCTATCAAAGGGGCCAATTGTCCCTATTCTTCTGGAAGAGCAGGGGGTTGGGTATTATACCCTTTTGATGAACACATAATGGAGGCCAGACCAATTCTGGATCTTAAAAGCCGGAATCTTTGTGTTATGAACATTACATTCAGAATGGAATCCATCTCATCCCTCCTAGACCTCAAAGAGTTTATGGTGTCATGTCAGTGAACCTAAAAGATGCACATAGCAACATTCCGCTATGCAGGGAACATCAATATGTTTGTATGTTCCAGGTGGGTGGAGTATAGGTCCAATTCCAGGTGTTTCCTAGTGTTCTTTCGAACGCACATTAAGTGTTCTCAAACGTTGTGATTAGCTTGTCGTGATAGCTTCAAGTATCGAACTGACACAATCGCCTCCAGCTTTGATTTGAGCTCTTGGAATCACTGTTGGATTATAAATTAGAACAAATGTCGCCTCCAGCCCACTCAGACCTTGCTGTTCATTGGCGTGTCGTTCAGCACCATTAGTAACACATTCTATCTACTTCACTGCCAGGTAGTGAAGAATAAAACTTAGCCAAGAGTTTTTTCTGATTTTGAAGGCCCCCACTGCCCGGCAATGGCTCCAAGGACAGGAAGAGGTGGCTGCATGCATGTCTACGGTCCCCTGGGCCTGCCTGCACCTGAAGGCCCCAATTCAGTATCTCTTGATGCATTGAATGTGCAATGATATGGGAGACAAATTCTAATGCCTCTAGAGATTCATACTTGTGTGGATGTACAAAAATGTTGTCTGTAAAAACAAAGCGCTGCTTGACCCGGTAAAGGTGTACCCATTATACCATTAAAGGGGAGCAGGTATTGCAGGGGGGTCCCCCGATTCAATTACATGCATTGCGGCAGCAAAGCCACTGCCTTTTTGCCACAATGTTTTGTGTAAACAACCATTTTTACAGCGATTTTAACATATGAACCCTTGTGTGGTGGTTGCTGTATGACTACATCAACAAGGGGCCTTTTTGTTCCAGCATGGGTGTATCCTGGCTGGACTTACTGGCTATCAGAGAGGAGACTCAAACTCCCAGATGTATTCCATGGATGTATGAAAGGGGCATTAAACCAACCTCTAAACCTGCTACATTAAATGTCCCTTTCCAGCTGGTGGAGAGGTCTTAGAATGAGCCTCTTGTGAGTGATTCCCAAATATTCTTCTCTGTTTTATGGACGCTTTTTCTCGATACTGGGCCGCCTGTATTCTCTACAGCTGCCCCCTTTCCTTTTCTCAGTCCACGCATCAATTTCCAACTTGCCTGGCTAAACACTGCTGATACGATCTCTTCCATTGTATTTAACATCCAGGTGGCCATTTCATCAGATTTTGGGCACTACCAAATATAGTCCTCCTGCTTTTGCAGTTTTTTAATAGCTGTAGCCCTCTGTGGATATAGATTCCAGTATAGAGACTTTTTCATTCATCGTGTTTGTGATTGGCTCATCATTTGAGTCTTTCGTCCCTTATCTCCTGATGAAGATGTTGTTGAGCTTTTCTTCCAGGGATGTGATCTACATAACATTTTTCACTCTTAGATCCACCCTTACGATAGATTGTTTTAATTATTTCTATTGTATGTTTTTCATCTTCTAAATGTCAAAATAATCACATGGGAGTTGGGGATTGTACCCACTCCCGATTATGAATGAATTGTGTCATTTTTAGTTATTGTTGTTTGGATGAATGTCACTTAGAATGTGGTATGGTGTGAATGCTGCACTATGAATGGTACTGATGATGGACTAATTTTAGCCACGTGTGTTTTATGTAAATAATATGGTCTTTAAAGCATTGTGTCATTAATTGACTATTTCATACATTTCTGTATCATGGTTAATAAAAATTGATACATTTTTGTAAGCAACACAGTTTTTGCTCTCTGGACATTTTTTCCGGATTTCAGTGGGATGGTTAATTAACATCTATTTGGAACACACTGCTCTTTTTCATTTTAGTAAATCCCTTCTCATATCTTTTGGTCCAGAAAACAAGAGTAGGAAGCCTCCCACCTTGACTCTGAGTAGATGGGGTAGAGGGACTACCTCCTTTTCATTTTTATTCATGGTTCCAAAGGGCTTTAAAGCTCGGGATCAGCTGCTACATCCAGATCTCTACGGATGATTGAAACCTACTTTTCCAATCAATTGGATGGGATTTGTGTATTAAAATGGTGATATTGTGCATAGAGTGCTTAACTTCGATAAGTATGTTATGCACAAACATAACCTATAAACAAACCTATCTCCTTCTCACACTGACCCACCCTGCCAGTGACGTGCACTATGTCAATAATTTAACAAAGCAATAAAAATAAGTAATCACATCAAGCTGGGACAGTCCGATCACCTGCCTACTTCGGGCCATTCACTCAGACACACAATGGGAACAGCAGCTGCAGACCCACCACCCACACTGTGCACTATCTTAAGACACACAGAAACTACTGAGTTGCAAACTGTTGTAATTAGGGGACCCAACCTTTCATAGCCTCTAAACTCAACTGGGACCTGGCCCTCCACAGTCAAACTCATGAACGCCTCATCACTGCATCTTGTACTAGCCTCCCGCACAGCTGCCTCAGATACACAGTCACAGTAACCATAACTTCCGATGCACATATGCAACAACCACCGTACACATTGAATCCTCCAGATCATCAATTCTACCCATCACCTGGGGAGTTCTGCAAGGGATCATCCTCTCCTCTGTGATCTTGAATATTTACATGGCACCACTCAGAATCCTCCTGTCTTCACACAAAATTCACATCCAACAATACGCCGGTAACATGCAGCTCTACTGCAAGATAGCCTCCATCGAATACATCCACAGTTTAAGGCCTGCCTCACATTGATCCAGTCTTGGATGTCCAGTGCCTACCTGAAGCTCAACTTTCCCAAGACTGAATCCCTACTGCTGACCACCGACACCAAACACCCTGACATCCAGGGTTGGCTCTCTGCTATGATGCTCAGGGGCTTCACACCTCAGCTGCCCGCCTGCGCCAAGTCTCTAGTGTTTGGCATCGACAGACACCTCTCCTTCAAACAGCATTATATAGTCTTTATAACGAAAATGTTATAGAGACATGCACGTTTACCAAACCTTTTACAATGACAAAACATAACAAAAATGTATGTGGGGTAAAGGGTTACATATTGTGGGGAAACAGTTGAGGAGGGCTCTTAGGGGTGGGAAACAGGAGTTTTGGGTGGGAACCCCATAAAAAAAGAATTTTTTCAAAATGATTTTCATTGTAACATTTTCAGTATAAGTGCATTCTGCATAACATGTGTTGTTACAAAGACATGTAACCTCAAAGAGCACATAGACAGAAAGACACCAAACTTTTTCTCCTGTGGAAAATCAAGTCCTTCATCCCAGAAAATAACTTCATATCTGTTGTCCAAGCCTTGGTCACCACCTCCAGGATGCCCCTGCATTCTGCAGCTCAACTCATCAAAGTTATCTGCAAATTCAACCACATCACCCCAATTTACATTGAGCTTCTCTGGATCCCGATGTAAGCCTGTATCATCTTCATATCTTGCTGCATCATCTATAAGGCTGTCACCCAGAAATCCCCAAGCTACATCACTGAGAAACTCAGTATCTCCAGAGGACTGTGATTCCTCTGAAGTAAGTGCATGTGCAGACTTGAATTCAAGAACCATAAGACAGGACCCTCTGTCTATGCCCCAAGGCTCTGGAACCTCTTCCCCGACAACAACAGACTCACCCCCTTGCTTCTAAATTTCTAGATGGAGCTCACGACCCTCCTCTGCAAGACATGGCTATTCCCTAACACCTAGGTCCACACACCCTCCACCCCCACGCTGTCTGAAACTGAGTGAGCTGCTCCCCACTGATTGCCTGTAGATCCCTTGCTACTAATCTGCTTGCCCTCCCTGCTCTCTTGTTCTCTGCATCCCTCACCATGTTCTTCCCCTTGTGATTGTAAAGCTCTCAATTGCTTCCTAAAGCTAGGTCCGAGCTCAATAAATGTAATAATAATAATAATAATATTATAATCCTGCAAGCTAGTCTTCACGTGCTCCCCTAAAAAGGAACTGACCTTGAATTCAAACAACACATCACTAAACTCTCTCAATCCTGACAGACAGGCACAAAATAAACACACCCCTAGACCTAACCTGTAGCTGAAAATCCCATAGACAAAATCGTGCCCAACTCTGAAACTTTCCATTCTTAACATCCACCCCATCGCTCCCAGGCCAATCTGCAAGTATGCTCCCGAGCTATACCACTAGCATAAATGCCCCTGGGGAGGCAGACTCACCTGCCTCTCTCCTCTGTGGTCTCCCCTCATAATTACAATAAAATGCAAGCATATAATTCAAATGCTTGAAGCAGTTCACTAGAGTTTTCATCAATTCTTTTATTTTGTTCCAGGAAAAAACTTTAGTTGCATCAACGTTGAGGTGAGAATTTAACACAACAAAACAACAAAACACCAAAAGTTCAACTAAATCCACCTTAACTTCATGCCCCCTATCACCACAAAGAGGATGACAGTAGCACCGTTTAAAAAAATTATAATTTGGATGACCATTCGGTCGCTCATCCATGCAGTAACTGGCATGAACACTGCTTTGCTTCAAAGCGGGACTGACCCTACTTAGCTTCAAAGCAAGGAAAAGGCCAGTCCGTTTCTCTAAGTGGTCTTGTAAGTTTTGGCTCAATTTTATTCATGCAACATGGCCTGAGGGGGCTGGCCCCTTCCTCACTTTAATGCTAAACTGGGTTTGTTCTGGTTACTGCATGGATGGGAGACCTGGATAGCTATCGTGTCACTGTCCATGGCACCACCAATGTCACTTTAGCTGTAAAAAAATAAATAATTTAAACTCTAACTGTGGTTACGGAGCTACACATACCCTCGGCTATCTATCTGTAGTCCTCTTTTATAGCCATGAATATAAAAAAAAAGACTGGAAACAAAATTCTTTCCTGCCCTCAGCAAGTGCCCTCCTTATCTGTGCCAGGTCCCCCCACTCCGCAGATGGCCTCCTCCCCTCCCCTGCCATCTCCCTTTCACCCCACAACACACGCTCTTTCTGTGATGCAGTTTGCTTTGATATCACGTCTACAGAATGCTTTGTGTTGCAAACTCAGTCCTTAGACCCCTTCCAACTCCCAAAGTTCACTTGGCTCCCTTTAACCCCCACCCAACCTCTAGACTAATGTAATGTGCAATTACTTTGACCTGCAAATAGCTTTTTAACTACAGTTATACTTGGCTATAGCCTCGGTTATCTCTTGCATTGAGAAAAATCTACACGTCGTTTCATTTCTAAAAAACCTCAGTTTTGTTGTAGAACTGCCCCGATTGTGAGGTCACAGCCTAAGGCAGAGGGTGCGCGCGCTCCTAATAGCGCCAGCAGCACAAAGACACAACCATGCACTCTGTGTGTCAAACAGGAACTGCTTTAGTCAAGCACTCTGTGCCCTCACATAAACCTTGTTCAGCTGACCATGGAACGCGCACCGCCGTGTCCCCAATCAGGTGACCATGAGGCAGGCTACATCTCCCCCCAAAATAACATTGTCCTACCCCATTTCCTCGATCCATCGTCTCGGTCGGTGCGGCATGGTCAGTAATTAGCTTGGTGTGATGCACTTTCTTCCTCTGGTGCTGATTCAGGTGACCTTTGCTCTCCTTCTTCTGTTTTGTCTTCATCTCCTGAGTATCCTAACGTCTCCCCTGCGTAGTCCACCTCCTCGCTCCAAGTCTGAATGATCTGTGGTCTGTTGTTTCATGCCTTTCTGAAGAGTGAGCTGTTCCTTATCACTGCCCACCCATCTCTTTCTGCCGCTAGCATGGATCCTTTGACGTGAGTGATGGTCAGGGTCAGAGGGTCGAATGGCGGGATGTCCTTGTGGGACTGGGACTGCCGTACTGGGACGTGGTCTCCTACACACAGGTTGGCTTCCCTTGCCCTATTCTTTCAATTTGCATATGTCCTGCATATGTTCTTTGCTTGACTGTCTCTTCTCCTTACTCCACGTTGTTCCGCGTTGTCCTCAGTGGCTTGGCATACTTGGGGCAATGTCGAATGCACGCAGCGACCAAACATCAGTTCAGCCGGGCACATTCCTGTGAAGTCATGTGGCGTGTTCCGATAATCCCGCAGGAGCTGGTATAGTGATTGTTCGATGGGCATGTGGGTGATGTTGGCTATGCGGATGACCCTCTTGATGTTTGCCATGAATCGCTCTACAGCTCTGTTCACTTGAGGCCACAGTTGCGTAGTCTGTGGCAAAGTCGTGGTCTGGTTACCAGAATTCAGTACAAGTTTCCCTTGGCCGGAAGTCTTTACTAGTGAACGGGGGAACTTGACCACCTTGGGGCCTCGGAAAAGTGAGACGATTCAGTCTAGCATGGGTGTGATAGCTGTGGCAGATGTGGAGGACACTACTTTTCTTCTTTGAGATATCTTGAGTGATCATATTGTACCAACAGTATGTATTCCCCTGATCTCAGTGGGCCATAAAAGTCAATTGCTACTTCTTCCCACACCCTTTCTGATAGGGGGGCATGTGGAGAGGCTCTGAGATTGCTTGGGATTGCAGGCTGAGACATATATGTCAGCATCGTCTCGATCATCTTGTCCATGCCTAGGAACCATACTTTCCCCCGGAGCATGCGTTTGGTTGTCACAATACCCCTATGATTTTCATGCGCGATGCAGATTGCCTGTTGGTGGAGGGATGCTGGCAGCTCAATCTGGTCCCCTTTGCATATCAGAGATGAGGCAGACAGGGAAAGCTCATCTTGGACTTGGCAAGTTGTCTTAAGTAGGTGTCCATCAAATGCCTGGTAGTTCGTTTTGGATTCACAAGGTTACGAGGGCGAGCGTTGCATCTTCCGTCGTGCACTTTGTCAGTTCTACTAACGAGATGGCTGCCGGCACTGCGTAGTGGATGATATGATTGATGTAACCGTCCGCTTGGTTTCTCGATGCCTGGGAACCAGCGAGCGGGTGGCAAGAGAGAATATCCACTGTATTATTGTCTTTTTCAGGCTTGTGGATGATGACGTATTTGTACTCCTGCAGGTGCAATCCCCATCTTGCTATCCTGGGCGGCATCTTGGTTTCCCATAGATAGTGACGAGGGTCTGATGGTCAGTAATAACCTTGAAGGGTTTTCAATATAGGAACAAGTGCAAGTGTTTGCATGCCCAGACGATTGCCAGTGCCTCTTTTTCTGCTTGTGAGTATCTCTGTTCTGCCTTGTTGAGGCTTTTGCTGGCATATGACACTACTTTCCTCTGTGCATGTTCACTCCCCGAGTGCTGAGCCAGGACTGCCCCGAGACCCACCGGGCTTGCGTCTACCGTTACTTTGATGTGCATGTTGGGGTCAAAGATGGACATCCACATAGTTGCGGCAATGTCTCTCTGGATACTATTGAAGGCCTCCTGTTGTGATGGACCCCATTCAAAGGGGTGGTCCTGCTTCATGAGTGAGGCAGCGAAGAGGGGCTCCTTTGGTGGCAAAGTTTGGCTGGTACCTGGTACAGTAGCTCACCAAACCCAAGAAAGATCTTACTAGTACAATATTAACTGGTTGAGGGGGCTTCTGTCAAAGCACAGATCTTGTCTGAGTCAGGCTGGATTCCGTTTTCAGAGAAAATGTGGCTGAATAATTTTAGTGTACTTTTGTTGAAAGCACATTTGTCTTTGTTAAGTGTTGAGCTCTGCGCTTACTTTTGTTAGAGTGGCATCGTGCGCTACCTGGGAGTGTCCAAATATTAAGTGATGCGCGGTGACTGGTGGTGCTCTCTGAGGATGGTTTGGTTGGGTGCATGCATGTCCATGCACAGTCTTATTTGGCCTTCTATGCCCTTGCAGTAAACCAGCCAGGATACCGGCAAAGGCTGTTACCATTTCCGGCACTTGGTCTGAGGGCGCTGCTGACAGATTAGGAGTGCTGGAGGGACAGAGTTATTCCCCATTCATGGAGTCCCTCCATGAGGGGATTTGCCATAATTACTGGAAATGCTGGTGCCTCTAAAGAGGGCTTTATTTGCTGGTAGGGTGCCTGCTTTACCTCCTGCTTTTGGCTGGAGTTAACCCAGGTTCCCCTCCGGCAAACCCATAGTCAGCTGGTCCAGTAAAGGGCCGGTATTCATGAATCCCAGCACTTTTTTACTGGATAGGCCGACTCGGAATGAGGCCCCTTTTCCCCTTGCCCCATCTCCCTCGTCCTAGAGCTAACAATGTGGTACACTGGCCCCAAGTCGGACACCTGCTAGCAAGCAGTATTGCACTGACTGTCTTCATTTGCCTGGTGGAGCCGTGTGTAGCTCTAATTGACCAACAGCAGGTCTGATTCGAAGGACCTGCCATACTGCTGACTTTCACTAAAGCCGGGACAGAGGTAACATGTTGCGCTAGTAGGAGCAGGTGCAAAAATGATTGGGGTTATCAACTCGTGCCCAGACTGATGTTCCCTTGGTCCACACAGCCACTTGACATAGGTGAAGGACTCTGGCCTGCAAGCTACTTGCAGATCGGAAAGTGGGCCGGAGAGATACGAGGCTGAGGAGCTTCTCTTGGACCAATAAGCGTCTTACACTTGCTGCTTATTATGCCATATTCCCCGTGGAGCAGATGGCAGGTCCATTGTCTGAGCCAGAATGGGAAGCACAAATCTAAAAGAAGGCTTACTCAGCTGGCCCCTTCTCCAATTATTGTCGCTGCGGAGCCTGCTCCTTTGGCAGCAGTACTCTGGGATTTGCTCCATCCCAATGAATGAACTATAGTGGTGGCCGTTATGTCTAGAAAGCAGACAGCAAAGGCTATTATCATTGCTGGAGCATAACCTCCAATAAAACCCATAGGGGCAGGGGAAGAGGAACTGATAGTCTCTGCTCCTGCTCCTGTCATGGCACAAGTGCTGAAACCAGATTCAGAGGAGCATCAAGGGGAGGATGGAGTGGAGTATGGGTTTAGTATCTTTCCGTAGAGACTTCGATTGAAGTAATGAACAATGCCTGCTAGAACCGGGAAATGCCGCACCCTGAAATCACCCCTTCCTCTGTGGATGCCAAGATAAAAAGGCATTCCTGTCCTTCAAAGAAGATTATGGATGTCCTATCTAAGGTAGGAGAGCAGTCTGATTAAACGGGTGCTATGTGGACTGTCGTAACTCTATCAGTTATTGGAGTTTGACTGTTCTGCTGCCGTTAATGGTCAGGATGCTGCCCCTTCAGATCCGATTGAGCTATGATTGACGAAAGGGTTGAGCTTTCTCTGGAAAGTAACTCCACCTCCACAGATTTCTCCGTCTGAGCATCCATGTATGCCCCTTACAAAACAAATAGTTGCATCATGATTTCCTTGCTGTTTGAGCAGCAGCCCAGGTGGACACTGATTGCTCTGAACGGCTTCACATGATGGTACAATGTGAGGTCTTTGGCTCTGGCAGCTGGTGTCTCTGCTATCTTATGATTGAAGCAGCATAAAAAGCGTCCCTGTTGAATATCTAAAACAAGCGCAAGATTACTTCAACTTGGTAATACCAGTTAAAGCCGAAACCTTGATGTAGTGGTTTGTTTCACCACGCCTCTAAGCCTATTCTACCTTTTAATACATGGGAGAGGGCTAAGGGAAGGTACGGGCAGAGGTTACATCACTATCAGGCCTCTATGACCCCAGCTCCTGAGAAGGCCCAACATAGTCTTAACTGGAGGTCTTCTCCTCCCACCTGCCCATAAGACATGGTTGTGGGCAGGAGATTATCAACTCGTTTTAGTGTATGGAAAACCTCTATTTCAGCTCCGTGGGTGCTGGACATTGTTCTCAGAGGCTATTGTCATGATCTCTGCTTCCAAAAGGTCAGGGTTTTCCCAACTCCCTTGGAAGCAGATCCATAACCCAGGTTCCGAGTGCCAACCAGTCCCAATTGGGACCTTTTGGACCCAGTCCTGGCACCAGTGGCACCAGGCTCATAAATATGCCCAGTCCCAGCGCTGGAAGCGCCGGGCTCATAATGCTTGGGTGGACTTACCTGCAGCAGACCATGCTGCTTACTTGCCTGCCAGTTGAGCCTCTGATCCTCTTCTGTTTGGAACTACTTTTCCTGTTGGGTGGGGCAGGAGCCACTCCCTAGATTCAGAACACTGGAACTCTTCTGGAAAGCAGGAACTCTTTTCTTACCTAGGCGTGGCTGTGGAAGGAGGGACCTAAGCACTACAGGAGGCTATTTAAACCACACCCGATGGATGAATCTTGCTTTGCGTTATTCTGCATCCTCTGCAGCGAACGCTCATCGTGTCTTCTGCATCTGATCCTGGGCCTAAGGAAAAAGGCTTACCATCCTGAATCCAGTCTTCAGCAACACCTATAAAGACAAGAAAGAACAGGTTAGCATTACGGTCTTCAGTGACAGCTCTTCACTTACCTGGTCCATCGGCTGTCACCAACGCCTCGCGCAGCATTCCGGCATCTGAAAGACAAAGGCTTACCTACTCTTCGTGCGCTCTGGAGGTCTTCACACTGCATTCCGGCATCTGAAAGACAAAAGCTTACCAACTCTTCGCACGCTCCGGAGGCCTTCGGCGCTGCATCCCGCATCTGAAGGACAAAACAAGGTGCGTTTAAAGACATTGGGGAACTTTAATACTCACGTGCCATTACTCCTTTCCACATCTAACCCAGTGGGTATTCCGGCACCCTGCAGCCGCTCCGAACTTGTACCTGCAAGATAAAAAGACAGTTAGAGCGCATCGTGAAGCAGGCAACAAGCGCTTACTTACGTGCTTCCAGGCGCTTCTATTCATCACACGGGCTCCATCTTCAACTCACTTCAGCCCGTCATCCGCCATCGCCGGAACCCTGCAAAACAAGAGACATCATTACTAAAGACTTTAAAGACATTAGAATTACTCGAAACTTACCGTTCGTGCAGTAAACGACGGACAGCAGTCCTCTGAAGTCAAGAGGCCTGCTCCCCTTATCCAGTGAAGAAACTGGTTACAGCACCCTGCCCCGAGGCAGATGGAGAGCACAGCGTTCACTTACCTAAGGTGAGAGCGTTAACCTTTGGGGTTCTACAGGAGAAGAGAAAGGGAAGAAGAGAGAGACATTCAATAACCCAGTTCCTTAATCCCATATTTTCTATCTGCAGACATCTTACCCTTCCAGTCAGACATACAGTGCACAGAGGTCCAGCCCAAAGAGCCAGCCGTGTGTTACACATCACCTTTGAAGATACGGTATACGCCCAGTCAAGACCGGCGCCTCTACGGGAATCAGGTGAGCGTTACAGCTATCTATTGAATTCTTGAGCCCTGTGATAACAAAGAAGGGTCACATCTATCCTTGGGGACCTCATGAAGAAGAAATCCCTAAGACAGGGGCTTTAGAATTGCTATCAAAGGGGCCAATTGTCCCTATTCTTCTGGAAGAGCAGGGGGTTGGGTATTATACCCTTTTGATGAACACATAATGGAGGCCAGACCAATTCTGGATCTTAAAAGCCGGAATCTTTGTGTTATGAACATTACATTCAGAATGGAATCCATCTCATCCCTCCTAGACCTCAAAGAGTTTATGGTGTCATGTTAGTGAACCTGAAAGATGCACATTGCAATATTCAGCTATGCAGGGAACATCAATATGTTTGTATGTTCCAGGTGGGTGGAGCATAGTTCCAATTCCAGGTGTTTCCTTCTGTTCTTTCGAACGTACATCAAGTGTTCTCAAACGTTGTGATTAGCTTGTCCTGATAGCTTCAAGTATCGAACTGACACAATCGCCTCCAGCTTTGATTTGAGCTCTTGGAATCACTGTTGGATTATAAATTAGAACAAATGTCGCCTCCAGCCCACTCAGACCTTGCTGTTCATTGGCGTGTCGTTCAGCACCATTAGTAACAAATTCTATCTACTTCACTGCCAGGTAGTGAAGAATAAAACTTGGCCAAGAGTTTTTTCTGATTTTGAAGGCCCCCACTGCCCGGCAATGGCTCCAAGTGCAGGAAGAGGTGGCTGCATGCATGTCTACGGTCCCCTGGGCCTGCCTGCACCTGAAGGCCCCAATTCAGTATCTCTTGATGCATTGAATGTGCAATGATATGGGAGACAAATCCTAATGCCTCTAGAGATTCATACTTGTGTGGATGTGCAAAAATGCTGTCTGTAAAAACAAAGCGCTGCTTGACCCGGTAAAGGTGTACCCATTATACCAAGGGGCGCAGGTATTGCAGGGGGGTCCCCCGATTCAATTACATGCATTGCGGCAGCAAAGCCACTGCCTTTTTGCCACAATTTTTTGTGTAAACAACCATTTTTACAGCGATTTTAACATATGAACCCTTGTGTGGTGGTTGCTGTATGACTACATCAACAAGGGGCCTTTTTGTTCCAGCATGGGTGTATCCTGGCTGGACTTACTGGCTATCAGAGAGGAGACTCAAACTCCCAGATGTATTCCATGGATGTATGAAAGGGGCATTAAACCAACCTCTAAACCTGCTACATTAAATGTCCCTTTCAAGCTGGTGGAGAGGTCTTAGAATGAGCCTCTTGTGAGTGATTCCCAAATATTCTTCTCTGTTTTATGGACGCTTTTTCTCGGTACTGGGCCGCCTGTATTCTCTACAGCTGCCCCCTTTCCTTTTCTCAGTCCACGCATCAATTTCCAACTTGCCTGGCTAAACACTGCTGATACGATCTCTTCCATTGTATTTAACATCCAGGTGGCCATTTCATCAGATTTTGGGCACTACCAAATATAGTCCTCCTGCTTTTGCAGTTTTTTAATAGCTGTAGCCCTCTGTGGATATAGATTCCAGTATAGAGACTTTTTCATTCATCGTGTTTGTGATTGGCTCATCATTTGAGTCTTTCGTCCCTTATCTCCTGATGAAGATGTTGTTGAGCTTTTCTTCCAGGGATGTGATCTACATAACATTTTTCACTCTTAGATCCACCCTTACGATTGATTGTTTTAATTATTTCTATTGTATGTTTTTCATCTTCTAAATGTCAAAATAATCAGATGGGAGTTGGGGATTGTACCCACTCCCGATTATGAATGAATTGTGTCATTTTTAGCTATTGTTGTTTGGATGAATGTCACTTAGAATGTGGTATGGTGTGAATGCTGCACTATGAATGGTACTGATGATGGACTAATTTTAGCCATGTGTGTTTTATGTAATAATATGGTCTTTAAAGCATTGTGTCATTAATTGACTATTTCATACATTTCTGTATCATGGTTAATAAAAATTGATACATTTTTGTAAGCAACACAGTTTTTGCTCTCTGGACATTTTTTCCGGATTTCAGTGGGATGGTTAATTAACATCTATTTGGAACACACTGCTCTTTTTCATTTTAGTAAATCCCTTCTCATATCTTTTGGTCCAGAAAACAAGAGTAGGAAGCCTCCCACCTTGACTCTGAGTAGATGGGGTAGAGGGACTACCTCCTTTTCATTTTTATTCATGGTTCCAAAGGGCTTTAAAGCTTGGGATCAGCTGCTACATCCAGATCTCTACGGATGATTGAAACCTACTTTTCCAATCAATTGGATGGGATTTGTGTATTAAAATGGTGATATTGTGCATAGAGTGCTTAACTTCGATAAGTATGTTATGCACAAACATAAACCATAAACAAACCTATCTCCTTCTCACACTGACCCACCCTGCCAGTGACGTGCACTATGTCAATAATTTAACAAAGCAATAAAAATAAGTAATCACATCAAGCTGGGACAGTCCGATCACCTGCCTACTTCGGGCCATTCACTCAGACACACAATGGGAACAGCAGCTGCAGACCCACCGCCCACACTGTGCACTATCTTAAGACACACAGAAACTACTGAGTTGCAAACTGTTGTAATTAGGGGACCCAACCTTTCATAGCCTCTAAACTCAACTGGGACCTGGCCCTCCACAGTCAAACTCATGAACGCGTAATCACTGCATCTTGTACTAGCCTCCCGCACAGCTACCTCAGATGCACAGTCACAGTAACCATAACTTCCGATGCACATATTCAACAACCACCGTACACATTGAATCCTCCAGATCATCAATTCTACCCATCACCTGGGGAGTTCTGCAAGGGATCATCCTCTCCTCTGTGATCTTGAATATTTACATGGCACCACTCAGAATCCTCCTGTCTTCACACAAAATTCACATCCAACAATACGCCGGTAACATGCAGCTCTACCGCAAGATAGCCTCCATCGAATACATCCACAGTTTAAGGCCTGCCTCACATTGATCCAGTCTTGGATGTCCAGTGCCTACCTGAAGCTCAACTTTCCCAAGACTGAATCCCTACTGCTGACCACCAACACCAAACACCCTGACATCCAGGGTTGGCTCTCTGCTATGATGCTCAGGGGCTTCACACCTCAGCTGCCCGCCTGCGCCAAGTCTCTAGTGTTTGGCATCGACAGACACCTCTCCTTCAAACAGCATTATATAGTCTTTATAACGAAAATGTTATAGAGACATGCACGTTTACCAAACCTTTTACAATGACAAAACATAACAAAAATGTATGTGGGGTAAAGGGTTACATATTGTGGGGAAACAGTTGAGGAGGGCTCTCAGGGGTGGGAAACAGGAGTTTGGGGTCGGAACCCCCTAAAAAAAGAATTTTTTCAAAATGATTTTCATTGTAACATTTTCAGTATAAGTGCATTCTGCATAACATGTGTTGTTACAAAGACATGTAACCTCAAAGAGCACATAGACAGAAAGACACCAAACTTTTTCTCCTGTGGAAAATCAAGTCCTTCATCCCAGAAAATAACTTCATATCTGTTGTCCAAGCCTTGGTCACCCCCTCCAGGATGCCCCTGCATTCTGCAGCTCAACTCATCAAAGTTATCTGCAAATTCAACCACATCACCCCAACTTACATTGAGCTTCTCTGGCTCCCGATGTAAGCCTGTATCTTCTTCATATCTTGCTGCATCATCTATAAGGCTGTCACCCAGAAATCCCCAAGCTACATCACTGAGAAACTCAGCATCTCCAGAGGACTGCGATTAATCTGAAGTAAGTGCATGTGCAGACTTGAACTCAAGAACCATAACACAGGCCCCTCTGTCTATGCCCCAAGGCTCTGGAACCTCTTCCCCGACAACAACAGACTCACCCCCTTGCTTCTAAAGTTCTAGATGGAGCTCACGACCCTCCTCTGCAAGACATGGCTATTCCCTAACACCTAGGTCCACACACCCTCCACCCCCACGCTGTCTGAAACTGAGTGAGCTGCTCCCCACTGATTGCCTGTAGATCCCTTGCTACTAATCTGCTTGCCCTCCCTGCTCTCTTGTTCTCTGCATCCCTCACCATGTTCTTCCCCTTGTGATTGTAAAGCTCTCAATTGCTTCCTAAAGCTAGGTCCGAGCTCAATAAATGTAATAATAATAATAATATTATTATAATCCTGCAAGCTAGTCTTCACGTGCTCCCCTAAAAAGGAACTGACCTTGAATTCAAACAACACATCACTAAACTCTCTCAATCCTGACAGACAGGCACAAAATAAACACACCCCTAGACCTAACCTGTAGCTGAAAATCCCATAGACAAAATTGGGCCCAACTCTGAAACTTTAAATTCTTAACATCCACCCCATCGCTCCCAGGCCAATCTGCAAGTATGCTCCCGAGCTGTACCACTAGCATAAATGCCCCTGGGGAGGCAGACTCACCTGCCTCTCTCCTCTGTGGTCCCCCCTCATAATTACAATAAAATGCAAGTATATAATTCAAATGCTTGAAGCAGTTCACTAGCGTTTTCATCAATTCTTTTACTTTGTTCCAGGAAAAAACTTTAGTTGCATCAACGTTGAGGTGAGAATTTAACACAACAAAACAACACACGCTCTTTCTGTGATGCAGTTTGCTTTGATATCACGTCTACAGAATGCTTTGTGTTGCAAACTCAGTCCTTAGACCCCTTCCAACTCCCAAAGTTCACTTGGCTCCCTTTAACCCCCACCCAACCTCTAGACTAATGAAATTACTTTGACCTGCAAATAGCTTTTTAACTATAGTTATACTTGGCTATAGCCTCGGTTATCTCTTGCATTGAGAAAAATCTACACGTCGTTTCATTTCTAAAAAACTTCAGTTTTGGTAATTTACTTGAGATATAGCTATCTATTTTTGAGATGGTGGACCCCCTTCTCCATCGAATATTAAATAACTACTGCACGGAATAACCCAAAGCCAAGCACGGATCGCGAGTTAACGCTTTGTGCCCAAGTTATGTTGGACCTGGTCCAAATCCGTCCAGCAGTTTGGCCTGGGCGCTTTGGCAAAAATGTACCTTGTTTGTCAATGGGAAAATGAATGAGAAGTAAGCAGCAACTTTGCAAAAATAATTTTTTTTGTCTCCTTAATAACATTTTTATTTTTTATCAGATCTTTCTGAAACTTTGCGGTCTGTGGGGGGCCCGCGAGTCCATAATCACTTTCAAAATTTCAGTCAAATCCGTTACTCGAATCAAAGGTTATGTCCGGCTCACCTTATATATAGGGCGGCGACAGCCGCCCTCTTATATACATATATATTAATCTTAGGATGTCTGTGCAAGGAAAGGAATCATTTCACAGCAAAGCTGAATTCAGACTTTGCAGGTTATTGGAGGATTCACCTGCACTGTAATGCAGTGTTATGCTGAAAATCAATATTATAATTTACCTCCAATAATTGCCAGGTTTACCGCTGATGGTCAAGGTGCAAAAATCCCCATTGGACTTTACAATTGGTGATTAGCACCACTTTTCCACCAATCATAACCCTGCAGTGATTCTGCGGGATAAAGGGGCAGTAATGGTAAATGAGTAATTCCAGCAGATCGCCAAACTGGTGATGGGCCATTATCTCTATATTCTGCCTGGGCGCCTGTGGAGTGACTGATGCGCTGTCATTGTATCCTCACATCCAGATCCTAAGGATGTCGGAATCATTGCATTTCAGTGTTAGCATGAGTGTGATAAATCAGCATCACTTTCAGTGTCCATTATGTGCTTTGTGATTCAAGCATAGAAACCTTCTATCATAGACATACTTGTTAAATATAAAGAACTGTGGTCATTGTACCAGACTATCCATCTTGGAATGGTAACCCTCTTCAAGAAAATAATGTATATGCTTATCCTAAGCTTTGATAATATGCTTTGCGGTAAGGCAAGTTTACCTTTGTTATTATGGGCCTCATCACAAGTTGGGCGGTAGCCCTTAAATGCAGCGGTAACGGTATTACTGCGGAATTTAAGGACTGGCCCTATCACGAATCTGGCAGCATCACCCCCAGCTCTACAGCAAAGAAATGCCAATTTTTGGCGCAATTACCGCCGGCTGTATTAGCGTGCGGTAATTGAGCCAAAAATACCCCACTGGATCCAATGGACCGAATGGGGAATGGGCAGTTAGCACTACTGCAAAATCTGTGATCTATCGGTAATAACACAGTTTGGCGGTAGTGCTATTTGCCCGGGTGGTATCCCGCCCAACTCATATGACTGTACTATAAACGGGAAGTGATCATGAGACATCACATTTTAAAAGAGTCAATTTACAATGTTAGTACAATTAAATCAGTTCCCTTTTTAATAGCTGCTTTTGCAAACACCACCCCCAAGGCATCTGTTACATTTCGTTCTTTGCAAAGTTTTCAGCAATGGCTGAGGTGGCTGTCACCCAAAAAAGAGAGGGAGAGGGAGAGGGAGAAGGAGAGAGGGAGGGCGAGAGCAAAAGAGAGAGAGAGAGAGAGAGACAGAGAGAGAGAGAGAGAGAGAGAGAGAAACGCAGGAGAGTGCATAGAATGAGTGAGGGGCAGAGGGCGGGAGGGGTGAAGAGGAAGACCAGCCTACAGCTATTGTGCAATGAATCCAATGGCCTCTCCCTAGTAGACTAGTTTGCTAATGTGGTGCTTTACAAATATGCTGTAGTTCACGACCAATCTTTGCCACTTGACTGAGTTGAGTTAACCAATAAACAAAATGTCCAGTGTGTTTGTCATGAAGTGCAAGGAGATGCAATACGCTTATTCGTGCCCAACTGATTTTTCAATTTCTAAACATGGCAAGTTGCACAGAATAGCAAAACATTCAAGTATAATCTAAACAGTAAAACCAAAAGAGCCAGAATGCAGGTTTCTGTGGCCAAATAAATGTAGACTCAAAATAATAATATGTCTAAATTAAGAACCTATAGTTAATAGCGTGATGATGCTGTGCAGAGTGACAGGATCCTTCATAGACAATGCATTGTCCTATCGTGTGTCATTTAGGTATCACTGAACACCTCCCAACTTATGAGCCTGACTACTTCATCAAGGGCAATGAAGCTGGTTCGCCTACAGCTTGTGCTTGCTAGAATTCCAAGAAGCAATTTAACGTGAGTGAGTGACCTGCCAAGCTGGGAGGGACCTGCTCAGAAGCTATCATTACGCTCGTGCGTGTGTTTCTCTTCACAAGCAGCAGGTTGGAATTGATTGGGAATCCCCTCCCTGGGTGCCAGCTTGTAAAGAGCTGATCTCTCTGCTTGGCCTATTATAAAATCCGAGCACCTTGTCATACAAACTGACTCATCCCCAACCCTAAGCCCAAATAGAACGTGTCATATGAGCTTGTTGGCGGGTGTGGTTATAGAGTATTTAATTTCAATAATAATGCGTGGATGTTTTGAGGATCGTGGGAAAATGAAACTATTTTATTACATGAAGTCGCATAGCAAATCACTGTTTAGGCGTGCAGAGAAACGGTGACCAAAATATAAAATAAAAATGTCTGCCAATGAAAATCCACAGGGATGATTGCAACAATTACTGCTCTTGCAAGGTGTCTTGCAGAAAAATCAGGCATTGTAGCTCAGACACAATCAGAAATGTTTTTATTGGATGTTGGTAAATGCATGATATCTGGATAATGTTTTAGCCTTTTCCGACGGACATAGCCAGAATCACTTACACTAAAAGCAACCAGCAGTTTCCCTTACATATTTTGGTATAACTACTAGTTTCTCGTTATGAGGCTGTCCTGGACTTCAACTCCCATCAGCCCCAACCAGAAGAGCATTGGTGAAGTTTCATGGGAACTGTAGTCAGGCAGCTCATCATTGGTCAAGTTGCTCATTTAAAGAAGGAATCTGCGACTCTGCCTAAGACAGTTCAGAGCCTGATTCTGAGTCCATGGGACTTAGGTCTATTTTCTGCATCAAAGGCAATGGAGGGATTTAGTCTGGGGCAGACACATTGACAGATACATTTCCTCCCACTACACCAAGACATTGTTTACATTGTTTACTTTGTGTGTTTGGTTCCTGTTTAAAAATGGGAAAACCCATTAGAAAGGCTAGAATTGTCAGGGGGAGTTTGGCGGGACACATATTGTCTAACCTGGTATCTGGTCATTGCATCTAATGCCATTCTATCACATTTTTTCCATCTAAATAATGTGCATCGAATGCATGTTTTTTGGGGGTAAAGGGTTAATTTTTGTTCAGGAGGATTTAAAAGGGTAAAAAAACAAATGTATTTGATGCAGATTTTTTAGATGGAAAAAATTCGATGCAAATGCATTTAGATGCAAGGAATTCGATGCAATGACCATAAACTGTCTAACCTCCATCAGCCAAGATTCACTTTGATAAAATCCTCTTGCCAACCAATTGCAGTATGAGTAAAATCCAAAAGGTGCCTTGTATTCTTAAGACCTCTCCTGTTATGAGATGTGCACATGTCTTTGAACTTGACAGAGGATTCCTACGACTCCAGCAAACTCATTTTGGAGAAAACTAGTGTTCTGCTTTTCAATCTAGCTTATTTAGAAAGTCTTCTTGGTCTCTTACTCAATACGCTATCGTTCTTAATGAGGGACATCAACTCATTATTATGACTAACGCCCAACAGCTCCAATCTCTCTTGCAACCCATCAGTCAACCTAAATAACCATCCAACCCACACTCAGAGCAGATCTGTTGATCTCATGTTCCTATCATCCACCCTGGTCTCCTCTGCGCCCGCAATTGACCCCTCCCCCTTTGACCACACTCCTATTCGGTTTGTCCTCTCTATTCCTCCCGTCCCGTTTCATCATCTCTCACCAAATGTAATTCAAGCTGAATCCCAAGGTCCCCTATCTCAACAACTGCAACATCCTGCTTCAAGCTCTGTCTTGCACTTGCTCACTCCATTGAACTTGCCTTTGCCCAATACAACTCTGCACTGTCCCTCCTCTTCAGTGAACACTACCCTACCAGCTGCTCCCGCCCGCATCCATAGTACTAGATGTCCTGATATAGATCTGATCTCTCCTGTGGGTGTTCTTCAATGATCATTACTAGGCCCACTTCACTCCATACTCCTCCACCCTCAGCAATCTCAATTTCTTTTTCGGCTTTAACTATCACCTCTTTGCTGATGATAATCACTGACAATATTCTTCTCCTTCCCCCCCTTCATCTCCACAATCTCTGAATTCATAACAAACTGTCTAGCCCCCATCCTCTATGTTACCTCATGCTTCAAATTATCTTGTTCTAAACAATATTAAGGTCCCTCCAGCCCATGCTCGGACCACTTTTTTGTTACTTTTACCCTTACCTGTGCTCCTCAAAACACTTAAAACACAGGAACAAAATACTGGATCAAATACAGGAATGTAAGCAAGCTTTCTCCCCCCACTGTAGAGCATTTTGTACCTACTTTGGATAACCTGCCTAACCTTTATACGGCGGATGATCTAGCAGAAGCCTATCAGGCAATGATGACCAGCGTGGTAAACTGTCTGGCACCAGAAAAAACACACTTGCCGAGGGAAGTTCCATCTAAAGTATGGTAGCCAGCGGAGATTCAAAAACAAAAAATAGTAAAAAAAGTGGGTTTTCCAGTTAGGGAAAACATTTCAATCACCTGATAACAAAATCAAATACACAATTGCTGCCAAATCTCACAATACTGCCATCTTCGAGGCAAACAGAACTCTTATGATAATAGAATTGATACTGCATTCTTCCAACACCAGAGAGCTCTTTTCAATTTTAAAAGAGCTTGAAAACCCCTATCCCATTTCGAATGAGATCATTAAAGACACATAATGGTGTGTCTCCGTTCATTAGGCTATGACGAAAAAGATTGAGACTATCAGATTGCAAAAAAATGCGCCACCATGGGCACTTCTAGGGTTGTTAACGAAAAAACACAGCATCACATTTTCATCTGTTGCACTTTGTCCCGGCGTTTGGAAAAATAAGTTGTCAGTTTCCTAGATTTAATTGCAGCTTTCGGTTTTGCTATTATTTTGGGGGTGCATGTTTTATGCTGCTGTTGGAGGTGACTATGATCTATCGGTTTCTTCGAAGGTAGAGGGATTGAGCCTGTGGGTGGAGACCCCAGACGTTGGGAACTAGATTAGGCTCAGTGGTAGACAGCTAACAGGGAACACCACTCAGAGATGCACTCGCTAGATGTGCGCACGTGGATGCACGTGCCCGCCTCCTAAATGCACGTCTGGGTCGGGGAGGCCTGGCTTAGCTCTTACTAAGAAGAAAAGGTGAAATAAATATAATGAATCGGGATGCTTGGTCACTAGAATTGATATAGATGATGAAACACAACTAGCCAATTTATGCCGCTCAATTTTCTAGTCAGTGGAAAACGTCCAAAAATGCAGGTCCGATGTTAATGCAAGGTGTCCAATTGAAGTCCACAGGGGAGCAAAAACAGCGAACAGCACTCAGAGATGCACTCGCTAGATGCGCATACTGCATTTCACTTAATAAACTAATTGCTACTACTGCTACTCACCAAAAGACATCAAAAAGAGTCTCCTTCCTCCACAGCCAATCCCACTCTCCCTAGGGTTTGAATGGTCAAGTGCCCTGGGCATCCTCTGCAGGCTACTCTAGCGAACCTCATCCATATTGCTCTGACCCCCATCCAACCTTCACGGACCACATGCACATGCCCACCTATGTTGATCAATGCTCGCTCAGCAGTCGCTCACGCTGCAGAGATCGCTGACCGAATCTCATACAACAACCTTGTTGCCCTGTTAATCACTGAAACATGGTTTACCCCATCATTCCTACATGTTTTGTGAAGTCCTCCTACCCAACAGCTACTGCATCCAACATGCCAACCAGCCACGAAGGGCAGGAGGCAGAGTGGCAATCATCTACAGGAGAGATGGCCATGCCCCATCATCTCCTCTCCGAGAACAAGCTCATTTGCCTGCCAGTTCCCTCTATTGCACAAGGAATCCATCACCTTCCACCTCGTGTACAGACCACCTCACAGGAGTGACTCTTTCATTGAAGACATTTACAATGTACTCTCCTCTGTCAAATTTGTACATTCTAGTAATATCTTTCTTGGTGATTTCAATGACCCCGGGCTGACAAGCACACTTAAAGCATTATTTTCTCACTGACCCCTTCCATGAACCTTAAGCGAATTGTCCTCTCCCCCACGCAAAACAAAGGCAAAACCCTAGACTTTGTCTTCATAGCATACCCTTGCATTACCTGTATAGACCATATCCCACATGACTGGTCTGACCATGCTGCCATCCCATTAGCACTCATCTACTCGACTACAGCAGCTCACACAGGTAATGCAAAATGCCTCCTCACTCAACACCGCTCATTCAATACCTACCCGGTCAATGAGCTGGAAGCAAACTTTGCAGACTTTCCCACTAGAGGGAATGCCTCTGGCTTCCTGGAACTATTCAGCATCTCTGCTAGGAAACTGGTGGAAATTCATGCCCCCCCCTTAAAATCCAGCCTGAAAAAGAACAAACCATCTGTCCCATTGTACACCCCCGAGCTCGCCTCCAAAAATCTCTCAATAAGAGCCCTAGAGAAATGGTGGTGCAAAATCCATAACTTGGGAAACTTCTCCAACCTCAAATCTCTCAGCACAAACTAGAGGATTCTGATTACTGAGGCCAAAGTTGCTCATTCCTCCATCACCACTGCGGCAGCCCCAACTGGAGCAAAGCCCTCTCTGAAGTAGTAAAGCATTGTACCGACCCCGATGGTACCAGCAACTCAGGAAAAATGAATTGGAATACACATTTTTTTTACTTGAAAAAAAGACAACATTCGAGAGACCATCGAATCAACCTCTCAAAGCATTAGCATCCACTAGACCCCGGCACGCACACTGCCCTTATGGACCAAATTCTCTCCTCTTTTTCCCTCAATTTCCGAAAATGATTTCATCCCTCAAACCTACGTCTTACTCTGGCAATTTAATTCCGGCCTATATCATTAAACAATTGAATAGCCGAGCGCTCAAAGCGCTCCTCAGCATCATCAATGCTTCTCTTACAGAAGGATCATTCCCAGACACCCTCAAAACTGGTCTCATGCAACCTCTTTTGAAAAAAACAACCCTAGATCCAGACGACCTAGCCAAATACCGACACATTACGAGCTCCCGTTTATTGGCAAAATCTTGGAAAAAGAAGTTGCTACACAACTACTCGCCAGAATCGAACAACTCCACCTCCTAAATGACTATCCGTCAGGATTCCACCCCAAGGGCAGCATCAAGACAGCCACCATCCACGTAGTGGATGATGCCCTCCAAATCATAAATAATGGTCACTCATACCTCCTTCCCCTTCTTGATCTCTCGGCTGCATTCAACACTGTTGACCACCACATCCTTCTCTCCCGCCTTGATGACAGGATGGGATTCTCTAGCACTTTCTTGAATTGGTTTAACTCCTATCTCTCTACTGCTCTCAGTAAATTGTTTAGTTCTAACTGACTTCAGGTCCCCTGTGGAGTCCCCCAAGGCTAGGTAGGAGATCTGGGCTTTAATTCTGGCACTCTCAAAAGAAGGTAGGTTTTGATCTATGGCTCCTCTGCAAGCAATGTCCTATATTTGGCTGTCGGAAAGTGCTTGAGGCCTGCTGCGATATTTATGGGGGTGCTAGAGTGATATGGGGTGATAGAATCCTCTGGATCAGAGGCCGTTCTCTTGTGAGAGATATTTGCATAATCCCGCCTTTCCCACTCTTCATCAACTGCCCTGCAGTTAATGTCTCCTGTTAAATGAGTTATCTTGGGCCCCACAGAGGAGTAGACTCAGTTCATCAGAGAAGAAAAGAGAGTTCTATGGATTACTATGTTCTGATAAAATGTCCTAAAGCAAATGGAGAAGCTCCTGTTTCTGTGTGGATTTGAATGCAAGAACTGAGACCTGTCAGGGGCTAGGCAGTGTACGGCAAACGGAACTTCTAACGCATGGGTCGTTCACCTGCGGCTCTCCAGATATTTTGGACTTCACTCCCATTATCCCTCAGCATTGACTATGATGGCTAGGGCTCATGGAAAATTGTAGTACAAAACATCTGGTTGGTCAAAGGTTGCATACAGGTTGGAGTAAAGAGACAGCACAAGGTCATGTGCACTATACACACACAGACACACACCCACAAACAGTTATCAACCTCTACTTCCCAAAACATGCACAATTAGAGACTAAGGGCCTCATCATGAGGTTGGCGGTATCCAAGTGGTAATTGCACCGGGATACCACCAATGCAAATAGCTATTAGCCGCCAGATCACGAGTAGCGGTAAATCCCCATTAGGTCCCTTGGATCCAATGGGGTTTTTCGGCACTATTAGCGCCGGTGCAATTAGCCCTGCGCTAATAGCGCTGAAAGCGGTCGGAAAGAGGAGTTTTTTACTTCCAGCAAGAGGTAAAACTCCAACTTTCCGCCCGACTCGTGATTATGACAACCAGCGTTACCGCCGCATTTAAGAGCTACTGCCCAACTCATGATAATGCCCTAATTCTCTCTGCTGGGATTTTGCAGACGTGTGTAAGGATTGCATTTAGGGGATTAAGACTGCGTGTGCTAGACTAAGAATTACACTTTGCAGTACTTTGTTTTTCACCAGAAATGTACTAAGAAACAACCGTTCTTATAATGGGAAAATGCATCATGTTGAATTGATTTCTAATACCATTTTGGCAATGGTACATAACACCCCAGGGGAAATTCTGAAATGTGTTGATGTATTTGTGTCAATACACTAAATTGAAAGTCACTTATGCTCTGCTGTCCTTTACACATCTTCGGCTAATGGGCTTTTGAAACAGCCGTCAGTTTACCGCAATATGCAACGTGAGGATCTACATGACAAGTCTGGCATTAGATCTCTCACTTTGAGGTTCATTACCTCACGAAAAATAAAAGGCGCGGCCCTGTGATGGACACTTCCCTCCCTGCGCCGGGGCTGTACATGCAGAAATAAATCCTTCCTGATTCGGTACCTGCCACTGACCTCACTGATTTCTACATTCTCTGTCAAACACTTGTACAGCTGCCAAAAGGGTTTCCAATGCGGGGCAGTCAGCTGCTTGAATGCGCTTAATCCCTGCTATAATCTGGCAGGAACACAAGGATTAAAGGCTGCTGTGATAAGGGCAAGAGGCCCCTCGAGGAAATCTTTAAAACCTTTCAGGTTTTCGGCCTGCTTCAGGCAGGCCGTAAAACCCATGCGTTGCCAGGGTTTATCTAAAGCTGTAAAAACAACATGGCCGCCAGAGTAACTGATGCTAAGAGAGGGTGCTCTGAATCCCTCTAACAAACTGGTACTAAGCCTTCTTAAAAGGTGGGCCTTTGTGGATTCAGACAATGGCACCCCAGGCGTAAGTGGAGTCCGTGAGCTTGGAAAATACAGTAGGCGGTGGACAGGACGCGTAAGCTTTGGAAGAGCGGGAAAGTCGTCCGAAAAGAAAGCCAATCACTTCCAAAGGATTTCAAAATGAATGCCTGAGGAAGCAGACGTATTTCCATTAAATAACATCACAAAACTATAACCTACTTCCTTTGTGTGAGAGTTATTTCTATGTTGTATTTATTAGTAGAGAGAGAGAGGTGCCTCGCTAAGGAGCACTGCATATGACAATATACAACCTGCCATGGCCATCCCATGTGTGGGTGCCTGGCAATAGGGTATATGAGGCATGAGTGCAGGCAGTAAGCAGGACACAAAGAGGGGATGGCACACCATACAATGACCACAAAAGGGCAAATGCAGAGAATACTGTCAGAAGAATGTACACAAAAGAACAGGAGGTAGTACTATATACAACTTGCACATTTCAGTTTTAAGAACATTAGCCAGTAACCAAAGCATAAGAAGTTCAGAGGAAATGGATGAGAGAATTAATTCTATTTCTGGCGCATAATTACTATAGTAGATGCAGTTTATACCTTTTCAACTGTAATCAGAAAATACGGTTTACATTGATTATGTGCTACTATGAAGACATCACTATGCAAAATATGGATGGTCTTATGTAGAGAGGCACAGCTCCACCCTACTGATGAGGTACAACCAGACCAAAACACGTGTCTGGGGTTGCTGTTGGTACTCTTGTTCAGAGGAGAATTGCCTAGGCTCTCACAACAAGGGCTAATGTCTGGCAGAGAGACTCCGAGGACACCCCTTGTTATTTGCATATTTTAAGTAACTTTGAGTCTCACCCTAAGTTACTAGGGGAATCCGTATGTGGACCGCTTGCAGAGAGGCACAGCTCCACCCCACCGATGAGGTCCAACCAGACTGAAACACGTGTCTGGGGTTGCTGCTGGTACTCTTGTTCAGAGGAGAATTGCCTAGTATTTCGGTGCTGGACTGCCCCAGGGCAGGACAAAGACTGATATGTTTGGGATATTTCTTCCCTGTGAAAGATAGTGAGCTAAAGATTCTGGGTAAGGCTCTCGCAACAAGGACTAATGTCTGGCAGAGAGACTCCCAGGACCCCCCTTGTCATTTGCATATTTTAAGTAACTTTGAGTCTCACCCTAAGTTACTAGGGGAATCCATATGTGGACCGCTTGCAGAGAGGCACAGCTCCACCCTACTGATGAGGTCTAACCAGACCGAAACACCTGTCTGGGGTTGCTGTTGGTACTCTTGTTCAGAGGAGAATTGCCTAGCATTTTGGTGCTGGACTGCCCCAGGGCAGGACAAAGACTGATATGTTTAGGATATTTCTCCTCTGTGAAAGATAGTGAGCTAAAGACTCTGGGTAAGGCTCTCGCAAACCACGACTAATGTCTTGCAGGGACACTCCCAGGACCCCCCTTATTATTTGGTCTTATGTAGAGGCAGAAACCACTCATTTATGAGCATGGCAGTGCGGGAACAATTTTCGGTAATGTAATTACTGCCACATTTCCCGCTCCTTCGCCGTAAATCTGCAAAATTGGTGGAATCAGAGCGGCAGTAATTCGGCAAAAAATGCCCCATAGAGTCCAATGTACTCTCAAACAATGAGGATTAGCGCTGCCACCGCCACTTGTAATCCACCGTTAATACCGCTGGATCAAGTGGTGTTAACGGTTATTCCGTTAGACGGTATTACAGCAGGTTTACCACTGTAATACCAGCCAACTCGCAAAGAGCCTCAAGGAATGGGCTACCGAGCATGCATTCAATAAAAAGGTGGGAAAATGTATCCTCAATTCTTTAAGGATGTCCATGCATTGTCAACTGGACATGCAGAAAACCCTGCGACCTCCCAACCAGACAGGTGTTCCACACTTGGGAGAGGAAATATTATCAATGAAAGCAATAAATAGGATAGCCATGGAGTCAATGAAATAACTGTTACTGCAGCCATTTTATCCTTATTCCCAATGTTGATGGCGTTGCTAAGAAGTATGTATGGTTCGTGGTTACAAACCCTTTACAATTAGGGTGAGTGATGTGAATAATGAAATGAACACTAAGCCTCATGCACTTATTGATTAAAACATACAACCCTTTTATCACAGATATATTTGTCAAATACAAAGATCTGTGGCCATTCTTATGTTCTGAAACTGCTATTTAGTTTGAAGCTAAGTAGCCATGAACCTGCATTGGTGTTATTAGCCCCTCTCCACAACAGGTCTTCGATTACTAATTTCAAAAGAGTAAAATAGGGGATACCAAACTGTTAATCTTGTAATGATGAACTCCAATTTTATTCATTCATTAATTTTGTAATTTGCTATAGCACCTTTCACCCTCATTATGGTCCCAATGTGCTTTTGGTTGAATGCCCTTTCGGACGTGCTATTATGCGTGTGTGCTTCAGCCATTAAAGTTATGAGAGGGTGTCCAAGGCCTTGGTAGTCACCCATGTCTAGGTGGAATGTTTATGGGTGGAGGTATACTATGGACTAATGAAGGGATTGTGCTTAAGGAGTGAGAGAGCTAATTGGGAAGCTTTAGTTTGAATCTGTATCATTAAAAGTAGCTTCATTCTTAGGACAGAGGTGATGTGCAATAAGTGTTTGTGTTATGTGGAGTGAGACCCTGCCTTCCCCTAAATGGTGAAGGTGCGGTCTGTAAGGGGAGAAAAAGGGTTAGCTGTACTGACAACAATGTCTATTTTCTGGGTTCCATCTGTGTGTAGGGAGTAGTGCTGAGAAAAATCTGTATTATTATGGGTTTTGCTCAGTAAGGCAAGTGCAACATTATTATGTTGACTCCAATGTATGGAAGTAATCATTAAACATGAATATTGCAAGGGCAGTTTACAATGTTACTACAAATAAAAAGTAAAACATTTTAATAGCTTCTTTTGATGAGAATACAACTTTTTTTTACTCTCAAAATATTCTTCCTTCTTGGGAAGGATTACACTCAGATGAAAACCAATTATCTGTTTCTCTAATAAACAAAACAGAGAAAATACTAATAGTGATTGTAAACCCTGTAGCCTGGTCAGTGTAAAAAATGGAAGGGGGTATCTGTATTTCTGACCCCTATACATTTGGGCTAAAGGCAAAGAGCACCCCAGCCGAAGTTCTCTACATGGTAGCTTTGGGCGAGAAACCAAGGATGAGACTCAATCGAGGTGATGCAGGCTGGTTCTTAAGTACAGTGAATCCCCAAGCACCAACAAAGGAATGCCCACACACAATGATATCACAGTTCTTAAATAAAATAAGGTTCATGCAAATATATACATCAATAGATAACACAGTTTGTACTCAGGTAACACTATCCTAATAATAGTAAATACATACACATCTGTGTGGTACCACAATATACTTCAGATTCAATTTAGAATGCATGAACTGCTGACAGTAAGTAAAAATCATGGGAATGATAAAGCATTGGATAATGGCATAGATATTACTGTAGAAAGGCAAACTAGGTTAGGATCATTGGCAGAATGTTTTCTTTAAAGTAGATAGGCAATACTGTGTGAGTTTCCCCCCACCTGTGTAACCAGTAAGGGAAAGGTTAAGGTGTACTTTATCTTGGATATTACAGCCCAGTCCATATATGTTCAATAATGCTCTGCTTCTTTTTCTACAGGACTCACTATCACAAAGTACCTGGAAAGTCACTGGAGAACAGGATTCAAGATTAATCTGGGACCCCTGGATGATTTCTGAGGATTTCTGAGGATGGAAGACGCTCTTCCTCGTCACAGTACCTTGGGTGCTTTGGCAGGTGAAGTGTTGGCGTTTCTTAGCTTTACTTCATGAGACCCCCTTGAGGATGGCCCTCCTTGAGGATGGACCCCCGTTGGAAGAAGGAGTCGCTGGGATGTCTATGTTGAAAAGATGTAAAGAACTAAGCAGTGTCTGATTGGCAGCACTTTCGGTCTATGCAGTGGTCTTTGTTGGCTGAAAAAGATTAGACCCTTTGGTCTTGGATGACCTGGCGCTGGGTGGAGTGCCAGAAGTAGGTGTCAGGTTTTGGGATTTTTCAGTGATTTCACTGTTTACCGCCTTTCGTTCTTCGGTGCTGCAGCTGCAACACAGACCTCAGGATGGCTTCTGGTGACCTAGACATGACCACTGGACTGTGGACCCTCACCAAGTCTGGACACTCGGGACATCTTCTTCAGATTTTGGTGGTGGGAAATCCACTGGTGGACATTCAACTGTAGGCAGCGATCCTGGACCTCCTCCTGCATGGACAAGTGGACAGATCTGATGACAGGGATGTCCATTGAATGATTCTTCAATTATCTGAAACTTTTGCAGCTCTGAGTGTCAAGCAGCACTATGCCAGGGTACCCCCTCTTCCGGGTGATACTCAGCAACCTGGCTTCCAGCTGTCATGAACACTCCTCCAAACCCTGGGAAACACAGATGAATTTCTATCTTCAAGATGTTCAGGTACTCCTCTTCTGGACCCACAACTCTGGACAGCAGGCTCCATCACTTTGAGTGAAGAGAAGCTGTTATAATTATAATTGTTTTTTTATAACTCACTTAATACCTAAGAGGTTTCTAAGCACGGGCCCAGGATACAAACCTGTGTAGCTCTGTGTTGTCTTCCTTCCAAGACGACTGTGTTTCCCTTGAGCTATCCTCCCGGTACCGTCCCGCTTGCACGATGTTCCCTTGTAGCTCGAGAAGAGGTTGTCTTTCCAGATCCTCTCTGGTTCAATCCTTGAGTCCGCACACCAGCATTTGGATAGCTTAATGATTTGCAGCCGCAGACTTCTTCCTCCAGCTGGACTCTAGGATGCAAGCTTAAGATGACTTGAGCTTCTGCTTCAGGTTTCTTGTTTCAGCTTCTGACAAGGAGGTGAGTGTGAGGCCCCTGTTATTGAAAAACACTCCGCATTCACTCAGGCTCAGCCAGCCAATTAGACACAAGTGCATTCATGCAGGCAGCACCCAATCAGGTAAACAGGCATTCAGGATACTCACCAGAAACCAGACACCCACAACACAGAATTTGGATTGGGGCTACTCTCCAACCTTTCAGTGCACCACAATGCATTAATTCCAGTTTCAGTCAGAGCTGGCTCAGGTATTGTGTCACACAACCAAAACCAGACAACCATAACAGAAAATGTATATTGACTACTCACTCCATTCAGGTAGGCTCCACTCGAATGGCGTAACGACAACAAGCAGCCCCAGGGAAGGCTACCGCCAGTCTGGCAGGATGCAACCCTAGAGCCATCTATGGTCCTTCCACCCAACAACTATTCAGGGGAACAGAGCCAGGGCTTCTTAAGACTTTGAGAAACAAGGGGGTAAGGCAAAGGAAACCAAGAGGCCACCGGTGTCCATCTTGCCTTTGTATAGGAATCCATTGATTCCTATGGAAGGGCCTGGGCGTCCCAAAAATGGGGGATACAGAGACATCAGCATGCAGCTGCTACCAGCCCATAAGTGCTCTGTGGGCTTCAAACATGGGCCCAGAAATATACACTTGGGGTACAGGGTTTTACTTCTACCCATGGGTGCCCAAAGGGTATACAATTGGTGTTTGTCCACCAAGAACAAAATGAGAGCTGTACTGCCAGGAGTACAAACTGGACTCCTGTGCAGAAATTAGGCAGAAAACACATAATAAGGAGGTATAGGACAAAGGAGGCCATATCCCTCCAATGCATTTCCAGCATCACAGTCTTCTGTTTCCCTACAAAGTTTGTACAAACCCCAGCATACCCTGCAAAGACTATCTACGTTCCCTTCACCGCACACAGTATGGACAAAGCACCCTCAGAGTGATGGAGACAATTCTGCAGGATACATGCAGTAACATTGTACGTCTCCAAATACCAGACTTCGTCCCACAAAGAAGGGGGTCTCTGTTGCTGCTATTCTCATTTTACTTTTAAACATAAATAACAGAAAACCCTCCTTCAAGAAATGTGTGTTTTTGTCATACCTTGACTGTCTACGAGACCTTCCTGATGCTTCAACCATACGAGAGTCCCATGGTCGCTATGGCGACATTAGAAACTCACAAGACTCCCTCACGTTGCTCCATGCACGTTACGTCTGGTTTAACCACATGTGTTCTACGTCTTGTCATCAGATGTTGTACATCATCCGCCAAATCAAAATAGTAATTCATACCCGTCCTGGACAGCAGACGGCGCATTGCTACACCGGTAATTCTCCAGTTGTTACACTTGTCCTTCTTGTATTTCCCCACCTTCATCCATTACCTGACATCTTCTATGATTCCTTGCCTTGCTGATTTCTGTTCCCACTTCCTGTTATTCCTGACCGACTTGAGTTACTTGCTGCATCTTCTTGTCCCATGAATCTTTGATCACTGCCTTACTTCAACTACCTTCCAAGACTCAACAATCTTCACAGATGTTTTTACCCCTGTGAGTTTTTTTTTCTAACATTGGTAGTTGTTACCCCTTCCTGCACTCCAACCAGCAGAGGGAGTGGTTGCCACAGAGAAAAGTCTCTTTCTGCACATTCTAAACAACAATATAGATCTTCTATCCATCAGGGGTCCCTAAAACCCCCAACAGGACCTCTTTCACCTATTACAAGGTATCTGGTGGGCTTAAGTCTTGACAGCTTGCAATGCCTACAAATTCATTCTGAGAGGACTCAAATGCAGGACGTAATCCGTGATATACAGGATTTAATAGCTGAGGTTGAATCCTACAGGCTGAAAACATAGTCATAAAACGGATGAAGACCCACCGTGACACACAACTCCAGGAGTCAAATTCAGCTAGTGCCTAATGTAGAGGAGTTTGACGGGACTCCAAAAAGACCTTGTGAATTCATGGACGCTTTTACGGTTAATTTTATCTTTAGGCCATTGCTTTGTACTACTGATCAAGCCAAGGTGCAGTTTTTAATCTCACATATGGTTGGTAAAGACTTTTCTTGGGCTCCATTGGGTTGCTTCAAAGACCTATTACTGGATAACTATTCAGGTTTTCTCGTGGCATTTAACGCACTCTTTGAAAGCCCTGATCAGGTCTTTATATTTCCCAGGAAATTCTCCTACACTTCGCACAAGGCTGTGATGTCGTACACAGCTAGATATAAGCAATTAGCTCAAGATTCCACTTGAACGGAGGGAGCATTCGCAGAGGTTTCAATGAGGACTTGAAAGATAAACTTGCTAGGGTACCTCGCCCTGCTTCTTTCTCCGCTTTAGTCTCTCTTGTTCTGCAAATTGATTACCGTCTGCTGGAAAGACAGTTGCGAATGTCAAAAGACCTGATAAAGGCTTGCAAGATGACTTGCTGTCTCTTCTACACCGGGTTCTTCATCTACAGCACTTGAGCCTATGCAAATATGTACTGCGAGAGGACCTTTATCGACGGAATAAAGTAATCGGAGAATGACCCAGGGGCTATTTATGTATTGTGGCTCCAAACGACAAACCGTCAAAGAATGTGCAATAGCACGTAAAGAAAAGCAGGGAAACGCAAACACCCGTTCTTAGATGGAGCTACGGAACCGGAACAAAAATATAGCTTCACTTTGCTACTTTCTTCTATGGACCAATTTCCATCTACCTTGTTTCAGGGATGGAAATTAAGATTTCATGAGTAGGAGCTGATCCTGGGGACATAAGGGCTAGCACATAGAATTCTGCTAATCTAACTGCCACATGAGGTTGAAATGTTAACAGCTCCTAGCAATTTCGAACCCTGTTGTTTGTCTTGGCAATTCACTGATTCTCCCGAATGGAAACGTTTTAAAGACCTTAGCCCTGGTGTATTCAGGAGCAGCAGGTCTTTGTAGGGATGACACTTGGGCTTTGGCACAAGGTGTTCCTCGACGATCTAAAGACCAGGTTCAAGTTGTTGAAGGCATTGATGGACAGTCCTTACAAGAATGTAATTAATCATAATGGACCTATCGAAACCCATTGAAACATACTGATCTGATAAAGGATGATAAAGGCTTCTCATTTTCTGTAGTTCCGGGTCTTTCCTGTCTTCACTGTCATAATCCATATATGAATTTGGCCGCAGGGACCTTGCTTCTAGGTTCGTTGTTTTGTGTCCACCACTATTCCGGGGAAAAAGTAAAATGTCCTACTTCAGAGATGTAGCTTATATCTGATTCATCTCCTATCCTTGTTGCACACATTGAAAATGTTCCTCATAAGTTTGACCAGTTCCAAGATGCTTTTTTCAGCGTTTTAGATGTTGTACTTGCCACCACATCGACCAGAGAATTCCTGAATGAATATCCTTCCTTAAGTCTTGGTTCCTTTTGGTTGTATGTTTATTTTGTCCCAGGCAGAAAAAGAAGCCCTTAGAAGTTATTTGGATTTGAACTTGAAAAATTGACTAATTCACAAATCTACATCACCTGGAGGAACTTTACTCTTCTTCGTGCAGAAGAGATACACTTCTGAACTTCGTCCATGTTGGATTTTTGAGGATTAAATCGGATTACTATCTGTGATAAATATCACTTACCACTTATCACAGACATATTGGTGGGTCTTTGAGGTGCGTCCATATTTTCAAAACTCGAACTTTGTGGGGTCTACCACCTTATTAGGATTCGGGAAGGCGAATTTTAGAACACCATTTGGCATTTTGAATATCTGGTGATGCCGATATGATATGGTATGGCATTTGTAACGCGCCTATACACAAGTGTTTCAAGGCGCAACAAGGCAAGGAAGGGGGAGCAGAGGGAGGACAGAGACAAACAACAATCTTACTAAGCCAAGTGACATTGAGATTGCATAAGTGAAGAGGAGTGGGAGGGGAAAAGTGCCAAGGGGAGGGGGCAGTGTTGTATATGGGATCAAAACAATAACAAGAAGTGCGGCCAGCAGGTAGCAGGTGCAAGGGCAAGTGCAGACAGCAGGTGTCCAAAAGTGCAGGCATGGGGACTGTAGGGTTACAGATACAGACCCAAGTGCAAGGGTTACCAGGAGGCAGTGTGGGTGTGCAACTGGGCCTGCAGGGTCCTGGGCCGGAAATCAGAGGGTAGCCAGGTGACCAGTGCAGTATCAGACAGGAAATCAGCAGGGGTGAGGAAGAGAGAAGGTGAAAGCAAAAAGGAAGATCTTGAGGTGCTTCCGGAACTGGAGATGGTTCTCCTCAAGTTTCAGAGAGGCAGGGAGGCTGTTCCAGAGGGAGGCCCCAGCGGAACTAAGACATCTATCACCAACTCATTACTATGTCCTTATGAATGTACCAGCCACCTTCCAGCCCATCATGAATCAGATTTTTGCAGACTTTCTGTTCCATCATGTTATCGTCTATCTTGACGATATTTGTATTTTCTCTGACAACCAAGAAGACCAGAAGACCGTGCTACTCATGTTATTGAAGTTCTTTCTCGTCTTCGGGTTCATCATTTACTGGCCAAATCTGAAAAATGGCAGTTTGAGCAAGACACCATCCATTATTTAGGATATGTAATCTCTAATTTTAGAATAGCCATGGTCCCACAGAAAGTCTCAGCCATACAAGAACAGCCATCACCCAATTCCGTAAAAATGATTTAAAAAATCCTTGGATTAGCAAGCTTTTACAGGATGTTTATTCCTTCCTTTCCCAAAATCGTTTTACCCATCACCCGCCTCTTAAAGAAAGGATCAATTTCTTTCTGGAGTTCGCAGGTGGAACAAGCCTTTCAGGAACTTAAGTGCAGGTTCACACAAGCACCGATCTTATGCCAACCAGATACTTGATGCCCATTCTTCATGAAGACCGATGCGTCTGATTATGCCATTGGTGCTGTTTTAAAGCAACCCCCAGAAGACCACCACGAGCATTCCTATCTGCCTCAGACACTTTCAGACAGTGAAAAGAATGACACTGTGTTAGAAAAAGGTTGCTTGCAATCATATAAGTCTGTCTTGAGTGGCAACAACTTCTTCTTGGTTGTAGGTCTACTATGGAAATACAGACTGATAATAAAAATCTGCATGCCTTACAAAATGGGGAATGTAAAAATACAAGACAAGCAAGATGGGCGTTTTTTAAAATAAAAGTTTAATCTTTCTCACATTCTTGGATCTTGGAAATACCAATGTAATTGCTGATGCCATATCTCACAGGACCAACATAATGGACAAATACTCTCCAGTACCTACTACCATTTTGCAAGGTAAAACTTCTCTCTTGTCTGTGTAGACATTCTTGAACCAAGTTCAGCAAAAGACTGCAGAATCATCCTTTTTTCGCAAGAAAAGATAAACTTTTACCTTTCAAATTTCGACTGAACAATGGTTATTTACTACGTGGATGTATTGTTTTTTGGTTTGTTCCTGTCTTCGAGCTCCAGCAACAAGTACTTTTTGCGTCATGATTCCCTGATGGCAAGCCATAGAGGAATACAGTCTACTTTATGTACCATTCGTTGACATTTTTGGTGGCCTTCTATTTCCTCTTCTCTGGAAGCTTATGTACGTTCTTGCTCCACTTCTGCCCAAGCTAAACGTTCACATCAAAATCCTGTAGGCGTCCTACAACAACCCTCCCTACCAGAAGCCCCTTGGAAAGGCTTTTCCACAAATTGTATGGTGGATTTACCACCTTCTCGTGGCTATACAGCATTAATGGTTACTGGTGATTTATTCTCCAGAATGGCACACTTCTCTCCGTTGCCTAAAATACCCACGGCTCCCGAGATGGCAAAGGTTTTTTAGAGACATTTTCAGACTCCATGGATCACCCTGGACAATATATTGGATCGGAGGACCCAGTATAAATCTCGGTTTTGGTCTTCTTTGTGTCATTCCCTAGGTTATAAAGAGAGCTCCGTTGACAGGCTATCACCCGGAAACCAATAGGGCTACGGAAAGAGCAAATCAGGCCCTTGAACAGTTTCTACAGTGCTTTTCATCTACAGTACACGACGACTGGTTAACCTTATTATCAGTGGCTGAGTTTTCTTGTAACAATTCTACTCATTCCTCCGCTAAATAAAGTCCTTTTTTTTAACCTCTTATGGATTCCACCCACAAGTGTTCAGCACAATTCTACCTGAAACCAGTGACATACCTTCAGTTGTTCTATGGGTTTCGTTTCTTAAAAAAGTACAGCATGAGGATATAACAAACCTTTTGAATGCTCAACAAAGAATCAAGAAGTTTGCCGACCATCACCAATCCCATGCTCCTCAATATTCCATTTAAGATACGTATCCATTCCACCTTTCACGTTTCCTTGCTGAAATCTTACATCACTCCTGTTTCTGGGAAGAAAATGCTGCCTACTCCAGTCCTACAAGATGACACACTGGAATGCAAAGTGAACTGGATATGTGATTCCCGGGTTCGTTTACAATACCTGGTGGATTGGTTGGGATATGCTCTGTGTGAAAGATCTTGAGAACCTGCTTTAAATATTCACGCACCATTGCTAATCCACAAGTTTTATCATCTTCACCCTCACAAACAAAGCAGGATTTCTCCTTTCAGGGGGTATGCTGTCATACCTCGAGTGTTCACAAGACCGTCCCGACACTTCAACTGTACAAAAGTCCTCTGGACTCTATGGTGATGTTTGAAACTCACAGGACTCACTCACGTTGCTCCATGCACATTACAGCACATCTAACAAAATGTGTTCTATGTCTTGTTATCTGACGTTGTACGTCATCCGCCATCCGTAAACACTTGTGTATGAGTGCAATATAAATAAAATATCATATCATATCATAACCCGGAATAGTAATTGAAACCCTTTCAGGACAAAAGATGGTGCGTTGGAGCACAGGTAATTCTCCCGTTGTTACGCTTGTCCTTCTTGTGATTCCCCACCTTCATCTATTTCTTGACCTCTTCCTCGATATCTTGCCTTCCTGAATTCTGCTCCCCCTTTCTGTTATTCCTTCCTGCATCTTCTTGACCCGTGAATCCTCGACCACTGCCTTGCTATCGTCCAATACTCAACAATTTTCACTGATGTTTTTTTCCATTGTGGGGGTTTTTCCTCTAACCTTGGAGGTTCATGTTGGTGTTAGCCCTTCCTGCATTCCAACCAGTGGAGGTGGTGGCGGCCAGAGAGAAACGCCCCTTTACTCAGGACACATATTCTAAATAGTGACATTGATTTTCTACTCATCACGGATCCCCAAGACCCCCAACAGTACCACTTTCACCTACCGCAAGTCATCTGGTGAGCTTAAGTCTTGACAGCTCTGACAGTTTTTTCTCTTGTATCACTGCAGAGAGAGAGAGCATGAACAAGAGAGATAGAGAGTGTGTGTAAGAGAGAGAGGGAGAGAGAGAGAGAGAGAGAGAGAGCCTAGGAGTCACATGGGCCTCCAACACTGGTGGCATGGCAAACCTATGAGAAAACTACGGAGCCATGCCAAATTTAAACCCTGAGGGTCTTTTAGGCACTGAAGCTTTGGAGGGTCCTTCCCTGGTACTTTGTAATGTTTGAAATATAAACTATGTTTTCACACAGAAAAATACAATTTCTTTTTTAATTTTTTTAAATACAGTTCTTGTCATCAACTAATATTAGGCAATACACCCTTTGCTGCAATACAAGAACAACTGTCTCAGCGAAGGGCTTCTATGGTGTTCATTTCTTTTATCCCCATCGCCAATAGGTCTAGAGAGAAACTGCTCCACTCTCTCCATAGTGTGGAGCTAGATACAAACTGCGTTGTCCATGCCTGATGATGTGGCTGGGAGTTTGAAAGCTTCTGCATGCTTATAAGGGCTTTGTAGTCATGGCATTATTAGTGAAGTGGAACGCCTAATCACCTCCAAAAAAGGGACTGCCATGTCAACTGGGTTCAATTCCCAATTTATTGAATGTGATTTCTTTCTATTGGCCTACAAAATGAAAAATAACATTAGAATCCACATGAATCCAAAGTAGGATATGTTAGCACAAAAACAGAGTCAATCCAGAACATTGTTTGATTGTTAAATTGTCATTACATACAATAATCGTGGATATTAAAACATTTAGCTAAATCAGCATCTTGGAAAAAAATATCAAATTTGACTCATAATCGAGTATTATATCATGATTCGTTGAATCATTTTATGATTACATTTGAACAGATTTTCAAAGATCTTGAACTGTTTATTTGATTTGTGCATTAAGGATAGATAGATTTCAAATATAACCATCGTAGTAAAGGAACCAGTAGGGCCATTACCATTGGAATTATGTATTGATATAGTTTACATATAGATAATATTTTTGAAAATTAAGGAGAATCGTGTGTAGCATTGCGTCAAACCATTAATGCAATTATATATTAATGAATCATGTAAAACATTCACAGGTAATGTAAATCCTGAAGTAATAAGGTCTTCCTTTTCCCTGTCTTCTGTTACTCAAAACCACCGTATCAAGGATAATACCATTTGGCCATTCTTAATAAAAGACCTAATCATAAGAGGCTAAATAAACCAACCTAAAATGGCCGCCAGAGCTAAAGAAACATGGTTGTCATCGTGCTCAGTGCGTAGTGTGATGGTTTCGTTGCGCACAGTACTCAACCTGACGACGTCACTTTGAATATAAATGTAAGGCCGCCATTTTGTTTCATGGGAAACCACGCAGCACAATTAAAAAGAACATGCGTTTTTGGACAAATGTATCCAGAATTCATTCTATAATTCAAGGTGAGACCCACATCTTAAATCATTTAAATAACAATGCAACAAAAGGGTACATTTAAGAGGAAATATTTCATTGGATCTTTACCTTTCTGTGGGAAGCATTGAGTTTTCAAACAGGCAATCAGCAAAATCTGAATTACCTGGAACATCACCAAGAAAGAAAACAACTATTTAGAGACACCTTTGAGAGGTTTATATTTTATCTTATAATATAACACTGATGTTAGAGTCAAGGTTTTTGTAATATGAAACCCTATCTTTTTATTAATAATTTGTGCACTTAAGTCAGTATTAAACTTGTATATACTGAAACCAAAAATTTAAGTAAAATATATCATAGGAGATCAACTATTTGTCACAGCTAAGTATACGTTTAAGCTATGAAAAGATACATTTGGAATAGATGACTGATTCTTTAATATACAACATGTTCCATCCTCATAAATACTGAAATCCTCCTGAAGATCCACCGAAAGAGGTGGTGAAACATGTGCAGATTTATATCAAGGATTCAAATGTATGACTATCAAAATATATCAAGGAGTCAACTGAGAAAAGTATGACTTGTGTTTGGAAATATTAGAGCCACATACCAAGGAGTTTTCTGAGGATTAATCAACTCTCTTTGGAAATAGTAGAGGCACATCAAGGAGGCAATTAAGAAGCCATACAATATATTTTGATTTAGGAACATTATTTGAAAGATGTATTAAAGGTAAATCAATGAGATCCAATTTGTTCTACTTTGTGGTGAACATTGGAGAAACGTATTAAGGAAACTATGTTGGATTCTGTGTTAAATTAAACTGTTAATAAACATTGAACAAATACACAATTTGCAGTATATTGTTAAGTGTCTGACACATCTAACTATACAACCATAAGTTCTTTCCTAATTGTTTCACTTTTGGGCAGACAAAAAAGAAGTGGATGTTTAGCAAGTGACAAGACACCCCCCAATAACAAGTAAGGCTCATCGCTCTTAGAGAAGATAAGATGCCTATAATATAACTGTATAGGATAACTCTTGGTGGAATATTTAACCTGTTAGTAGCTGGGTGGGATCTGTTTGTACCTTCGGAAGCCAGTTGAGGACTAAGCAGTGATGAGGTGAAAGCAGAAGTCCCTTTATAATCAATGGAATGTTCTCCTCTCTTCAAGCAATGACACACTTTTTCAATTACTGCCAGACTTTAAAAACTGTGCTGCTTTATTGAAATATGCATGACTGTTCAAGCTGACTTTTTTCATGGAGCTGAATATTGATATGTTTTCATTTCGTTTCATTTGAATGATCTAGACAAGGCTATATGACCCTGAATGTATTTGCTAAAGAAACAGGCACATTGCCAGTGCCAGGATCTCCAATAGGACCTAGCAAGCTTTTATTAAGCATGTGTGCTGAAGCTGAACCCTCTCCGCCAGCCCCCTGCTAGCCACCAAGCCGTGCATGATGGCTCCTTGTGTGTTGTCGCAGGGTGTGATGGTTTTCTTGCTTGCAGCTGTGAGCTCTCATCCAATATGGAGTCATGTGTTAAACTCTTGCAAAGGGAGATGCTATCTATCCAGTACTTGTGACCAGGTGAGCCTCATTATTATGGCGCCAAGCTAATGGCTGTTGTTGGAGTGTGTGGTTGCTGTTCTCTCACACCACTGATAACCGTATGCATGATGTGGCCCCCAGGTCCCAATCCCAAACTCACTTTATAGTGGTGTTTTTATGCTCCTGGCCAGTAAAGGCCAGATACACATTTACAAAAGGGCCTTGTTGATTGCAGAACTACGCAATGTTGTGTACTACCACTAACATCACTCGACCATCTGTGTCTTTCCCTACCTCTGTGTTCAAGTATGTGCAGGATGTGTGTTCAAGTATGTGGTAAAATGAAATCAGATTTTCTTATTGCGAATCTGTGAACCCAGATGACATGTCATGCCACTCTCACCAATGCTTTTTTAATTATGTTTTTATTTATTGTTCACTCAGTTTTAATTGTTAAAACCTTACACAGTCTTTTTAAATATAATACAAATGTCATTTCATCACCTACTTAAATTTACAATCATCAATGTTCGTCATTCATAATTCATAATTAAAACTCGTCTAAAGTTAAAAACATATCCATTTACACAATTCATAATTCATGATTCATAATTAGGATTCATATGAAAATAAAATAATCCTCAAAAAGATCAATCTTTGTAAACAGCTAATCCCGCACCTACCGTTTAACCCATATAGTAGTGTAAGAAAATGTTACCGACAGTACGTGCCAGTACAGTATAGAGCACCGGCGCTCGGTACATTTCACGGTTGAAGGTTTGCCACTTTGTAGTTTGCAACATTGTCTATGTTGCAACATTTTAGATCTACTGCACCAGGGGTGGTGTTAGGTCTGTAAAAGATCCGGGGGATACGCTAATGTCAGGACTGTTGGGACTCCGGGCTAGCTAGCATTTTGGTTGCAGCCCCTGAGCTTCTATCCGCGGCTACAAACAAAAGAACCGGGGCCAGAGCCCCTCTGGCACTCCCTAGTGATGCTTCTGTAACTGCACTATGCTTATGCAGCTGGATACAGGATACTTCTTACTCTTATTGACTTTAGAAGCACGAGCACCCATTTGTCTACAAACCACATTCATTGTGATGCGCAGTGCTCTTATACTGCCAGTGTTACCAGTGTGTTTTGCAGACTGAACATAAGGTGTGTCACCTTTCCCTTTGAGCGCTTTCCTAGGTGAGGCGGAAGTCGCGCAGGGTGGGTGGGGGATCAAGGATCTGACTGCAGGAAAATCTGCTTTTGGTTGTGGAGAAGGTTTGTGCAACCTTTGACCTTCCGATGAAAGCAACTCCAATCAGCCAGACCCAGGGCAGGGATTATGGGAGTTGTAGTCAATAGCTCTGGGAGAACTAGAGTTCTCATAGTGGTGAAGGGATGTTCAGACCAAAGAGATCTTTTTTCCCACACGATGCCTAGAGTAGCGCTGATATTCGGTGAAACCAAGTGATGTGATCTTTCTTGATTTCCATCTTCCTGCAGTCGCAATCATTAAGATCACTGATGCCCCTATTCTGCACTGAGTGATCACGGCAGCTGCAGTTCAAAGCATTTAGTTATGTTATGTTATGTTACTTGGCATTTATATAGCGCTCTATATATCATTGGTGTGACCTCAAAGCACTGGAAGGTTGAACGCCCTCGGGAACCGTAGTTCTGGTCAGTAGAGAGAGGTAGAGTTGTAGGGTGCGTGGGTGCACCAGATATGTGTGAAGCTGATGTAAATGCTGGATGGTAGCTGCATCCTAGTCAGGCTAGTGAGCCACAGGCTGCTAGTTCTGTGTTTAGTAATTCATGTCAATTGCCCCAATACTGGTTCCCCCGAAACAAAGGTTCAAAGAACTGTCTTTTTTCTTTCTTTGTATATATTGATTAGACAGGAATGCATGAGTACAAATAAATAAATATGTACATCATGAATTAACACCCAAGTCTGCATTCATTGAGGGATTATGTTGTGAGGGAGCTCTGTAGTGTGCTGGGGAGAGTCATTGAGGGTTATTTTTTTGTGTGTTTTGGCCAAGGGTGGAATAGAGGGATATTTAAAGAGAGTTTTTCCTGGGAAAGCAGCACTCTAGGGGGAAGAAGGGGGCTCCCCCAAAATGAGTAAGATGCAAAAGTGGCCAGGCATGTGACCAGACCGTACTCATTCCCGCGTGTACAAATGTTTCAAAAGAATATGGGCCATTTCACCCACAGAATCTTGGCTGATGCTAATGAAGTCCTGTGCATCCTTCAGGGAAATGGTTCTTAATGGGTAGCCCTACAACAGAGCACATGGGTTCTTCTTACTTGGACAGCAGGGTGATGGCTGGAAGGTTTAGAATTAATCATAACCTCTGGCATTGCTCTGGGCAACACTCCAGACCATCGTTATTCAGCCTGCCAAGCCATCACAGAAAGTGGAAAGACCGTATGCAAATCAGGCTTGGTCCCACCCCCAAAAGAGGCAGTCCAGCCTGAAATGATTGGCAGCATCCCTTCTGCCAGACATGATTCAACCTCTTTGTGCACCCTCAGTGAGGTGTAGCTTGGGACTTTAGGCCTAGCAGGCTCAGCACCCACATCTGGGCATACACGCCCCCCCCTGATGGTGACTTTTGCATAACAAAAGAGGTGATGGCTGCGATGTTTAGAATTAATCTTAACCTCTGGAAGTTGCTCTGGGCAAACCTCCAGGCAATTATTCTTCAGCCTGCCAAAAGGGGAAAGATTATATGCAAAACAGGCCTTGCCACGCCCTAAAGGAAGCAGGTCTGGACTCGCTTGTGGTCTCGTGCAGAAGGGATGTGGCAAAGCTGTTCTGGCTGGGCAGTAATGGCTTATCAGGTGAAGAATGTGGTCCAGGAGAGATGTGACCAACCGGTAAGTAGAAAATATGATAGTTTACAATAAGGGAAGAGAAAGGAAAGGGAAACAGTGTGCAGTACAGCGGAGTGCAGCTACATACCCTACTTTGGAGACACTCAGGTTCCTGTGGCCTTTGAAGACACATTCGCCTTCACCTTCTGAGGTCTCTTCCTTTACATGGCAGGCACATCACACCTCAGCATTGGTCTATTGCTGAAGGAATGGGTTTTTGAATGGCATGAGTCACGGCTTGTTGTAGAACCAGTTGTGCTCCATTTACAGAGCAGTACCGAAGATTTTGGTCCAGAGTTAGCAAGTACTGTTGTTCAGCCATGAGTCAGCAGTAATGGTGCACTTGGCAATCTTTTCCTTGCTATTCATCACTGCACAGGTCATTGCCGCATCATCATTGTTCATGCCAATTCCTAAACTTCTTCTGATCAAAGTGCCACCGTGCTAATGGAGTGGGTAATTTTGTAAGGAGTTGATTCACACTCCCCAGAAAAGGCATGGAAGTCTACTTGGGCATAAAACATTGCAAAGTACCATTGATGGCCATTGATGGCCCTAAAACTATAGATCTCTAGTGTGTCTGGTGTGAAGGGATGAGTTAGGATGGGGCAGCTTTTGGTGAGCAGTGATGTTAAAGAAACTAGTCCGGCAGAGTCAGGGTTAATCGCGAAGGGCAGTTTCTTTCACTCCATGGGATGACTTCCCAAACTTCCCAAACAACTGCGCAAGCGCTCAGTGATAAATTGTGTTATGCAATCTGTATTTACTGTAAACTTGTAAATTTCAATTCAGTACCTGTAAATTGATTGCCTACATCTTATGTTGCCTGCGGTAACACCTGTAAATGTACTTTCCTTGTATCTCCAGCGCCCAGATACTCACGGGTTAGGCACGCACTACAAATGCTAAATAAATAAATATTATGATATGTTATGTTAAAGGTACTTATATAGCGCACCATCATCAACGGAATTGGTCCCCAGCCGCTCTGGCGGGTCTGTAAACAGGAGGGACGGGTACGGTTAGTCTGGAGGAGGGGAGCAGGAGAGTGGGAGAAGTGGTGTGCTGTTGGCAGCTTCAGCTCGGTATACACCGAGTGCTGGGCTTTGGTGCTAGTATCGGATCGGGCGAGACCTTGAGTGCTGTAGGTGCTGTTTATGTGTTGTTGAAGCGGTGTGGTAAAGTACGTGTAGATTGCTGGAAATGTGATGGTTGTGTGGCTTTGTGTGGTTTAAGTATGCAGAAGATTGAGGGTTGGGTTAATAGGGTCTGTGTCCTGATTCAGGTACTTTCTGATTCCGTTAGAGTTGTATACCTGTGAGTTGGGTTGATGCTGGTTCCCCAATAAATAAATAAATAAATAAATAGAGACCAATTTTAAAATGCGAATAAAAGATCATTGTCTGCCTAAAGTTCAGAAAAGCTCACACAAATATCTGTGCATTTGACAGTTACAATAAAATAAAATGTTGCCTGTGACATCATGTAGGAAATGAAATGTACTTCACTGGAATGGAGCCTGCTCTTTAAACAATGTGTGGGGGAGGCCACAATCAGTTCACTTTGACTACTGACACCCGGCCTATCCCTACTACACGCTTAACTCACAGTAGGCCACAGCCATTTCACCTAGACTACAAACACCCAACCCAACTCAGTGCGTCCAGTCTTCTATATAACATCAACAGGAATGGTACACCGTGGATATAGCCTAGTAGGTTTCCAGAACTGAGTGCAACGCAAACACATGTAGATGTATATACAGAGTAAAATACTGCTTGACGTGGCTTTATACAGACAGGGCTGGTCCACCCTCTGTTTGCAGTGACAAAGTAGCAATGGTGGGGTGGGTTGAAGCCTGGCTCCAATCAGTTGGGACAACACCATACAAGTGCTCAACCTCTGGTCCAGCAACATTATGAGGAATGATGGGCCCCTGAACGCCGACTGTTTGTAACTGGAAGGACGTTTATGCCACGCCTACGTCCTCACGGTGCAGCCATGTTTGTTTGTGTGCTAGCATAGGCAGAAACGAGAGCTTCACCACTCAGTCCCCCCAGTGACTAGCAAGGATTTCCGAAACAGCGAATTGACAGCATTTCGGAAAGTAGCGTCCAGTATATATCGGAGATCAACTTTACATCACAGCAGAATGGCTCCTATTATGCATTCTCTTCATTTCTATTCTCTTATAACAGCAACAGCAAACGCAGAAAATATGGTGTTCCCATAGTCCATCTTCACAGCGCAGAGTCAGGCCCGATGCACAAAATGTCCTCTTTTACTGCTGCTACCATTGGAATGAGGAGAATATTGCTTTAACTTTCTTTACTATTTAAAATGTTGGCGCATATGATCTTGCATTTCTTACATCTGCAAGGCTTGTAGGGTGTGATTAATATGAAGGCCTGTCGCCCCTATAAATGCGCATGCCTCTTTAGCCATACAGTCTTGTCGTACTGCTTTTTTCGATGAACTCTGATCTCCATAAGTTAGATGCTAAATTTTCAGGGCATCACATAACCATCCAGAGAGTAACCATGGCCACAGAGTTTGTGAGAATGGAAAAGGGGTCCGCGCAACGAAAGGCACAGACTCCCGCAGGCAAACATCAGAGACCGCGTGTGTAGGCTCTGCAGGGAATGTTGCATGTCACCCCTCCTGGGGGCATGGTAGCTCCCAGGACTTGTGCCTTGGTCACATGGTGGTAGCCATGTGACCGATCTAATAAAAGGGACGAGCCAGTTCTGACTCGTCAGTCGAACAAAATCTGACTCCTGCGTCGTGGTTTGCAGGCACCAGGCTTGTGCTGCACAGTATGCAGAAGGCCCATCCACCTGGCCCAGCATCTGGACGGTGCCCCTGCTGGGCAACACCGTCCCCCAGGAATTGTCTTGCCATGTGATCATGGCCATTGTTGCAGCCTCGGCATGGGTGCCCCCTTAGCCAATGCTGCTGCTCGCTGGGTGCCTCTAGCCATGGTGGTTTGGCCCGGTGATCCAGATGCCGCATGGAGCCCCCTGCTGCCCATCTGCTGCAGGGGACTGGTTTGTTTTCCCCGATTTCCAAGATGCTTAACTTATTGTTCCTGTCTTTGATCTGCACAGTTTTCTTTTTTATTGCAATTGTGCTTGTGTTCTTTCATTTTTCAATTGTACTTTTCCCAACCTCCAATGGTCAGTTATTGCCCTTTTAATGGTAAATGGTATTTGACTTTTCATTCCTCTGAACAATATGTTGATGATGACCAGAAGCTCGGAGAAATTCAGTAAACATTTAAGTGTCTTCAATTTCTAGGTTTCATTATAAATAGGGAGTTCCTAGATTCCCCCCTTTCCCAGAATATGCAGTTCTTAGGGATCATTAGCAATTCTAAATGTTATTCCTTCAAACTTTCATCAGACCACTTTTGTTTGATCAGGAAGGAATTGGGGAGGGCCCTAATGTCTCTTGGGATTCCTTTGAAAGGTGTGGTTAGGCTAATTGGTACTCTAGTCCCCTCAATCCCAGCAATCATTCCAGGACTCAAATTGAGGGAACTGAATGGGTTTGTGGTATACTGTCACATCAAGATGGAAGAAACAGCAGTTTTACCTATGTGCTGATGCAAGGGGAGTGGTTTGTTTATCTCAATTTCCAAAAGGCCTAACTTATTGTTCTTGCCTTTCATCAAGCAAGTGTCCATATTTTTATTATTTTTTTTTTACAATTGTGCTTGTGTTCTTTCATTTTTCAATTGTACTGAATACCCCGTCTCATGGGATATTTTTGGGGACTCCTCTTTCCAGGGTTCTCCAAAAACTATGCATCAATTCCCTAGAGAGAGGCATGTCTTGTGCTAATTGGATTCCTTGATCCAGAGAAGTGGTAGAGGAGAACCATTGGTGGTTCAGAATCATGGAAATCATGGAAGGCTCAAGACATATTCCATACCTCTCCTGAGCCACTATTGTAACCAGATACCAGCAGGTCAGGATGGGGAGCTCAGAGCATCCAATCTTGGACTGGAGGGCCATGGTCTTTGGTGGAAGCCTCAGAGCACACAAACTGTTTACAGATGCTCACAGGCTACTTTGATGGCTGATATTTTTGCTAAACAGAATGAGCCAGACACACATTTCAACTTTGCATGGGTTGCATATCTGTGGTCCAGGTTATCCAGGTCCTGGGGGGAGGGGAGGACAAGAGGAATGGATTTTTCATGTGTCGCAAATACCTTATTGAAATTCTGCCTGGTCCATCATAAAAAAGGCTTTGATATAATCCCTTCCATGCTGTTACTACTTAGTAGCAAAGTAAAGCTCAAATCACCTAAGAGACTCCTTTGATTGGATACTTCATCCGCAGACATATCACCACCTATGTGGTGTTTCAAATAGTAATGCCTCCTCACCCACCTCCCTTGACTCTGAAGTTTGCCTACTGGCCTAGAGACACATGTGACCAATGCATTCTTTTGGCTTTGTGGCCCAGGGGTTTGTTAGACATGCCCTCTGTCATAATATGTGCTGGTGCTTGATTATTGCTATGTGTGTTATGATGAGTGGTGATGTCACTGACTTGGAATGTGGAGTGTTGGAGTATTGATGGATGTTTGGAGTGCTGGGTTCTACTGGTGTCAGTTGGACCTAATGTGCTGGGCTGGATGGATGTGCCAGTGCTTTCTCTACCTTACAACTACAGAGAATAAACCGACATGTAAACTTACCTTCTGGTGGTTCTTGTTCTGTAAAGAAGGTGGCTTAGTTTATAACACTCTCCCATCACAATGATTCCAAACATTTTAAATGGACAAGCATCCTGGTGGCCCCTCTACAGCCATCACAAGCCTTGTACACAGTAGCACTTGAACTGCCAGCAGATCCCCCAGTCTTTCTCCCCAGTTGTCATGGAATAATGAGGAGTCCCTAGGGGAAACAGAATGTCTTATCATCATCAGGAAATCTGAAGCTGATGGCTTGGTTTCTCTTTGGAATTTCAACATCTGCTGCAAGATTCCTCAGAGATTTCTGGGCCCCAGGCCACCCCAGGTTCTCCAGTTCTTCGCAGACTTCCTGAAGCTGCTGGTGTTAATAACAGGATCTGAATCCTGATTCAGTATCGTTCATGTGGTAAGAGATCTGAGATTTGCTTTACACATGCCCTTGTGGAAGGAGCACCAGTAGGTTAACACCATCGGCTTAGATATTTCTTAAAGGGAGCCAAGTCACGGATCCCCCTAATATTAATATGCTTCCTTTTGGAATGTGAACTTTATCGCCTCTATCCTTGTTTTTCACAGGCTTTATCGGCATAGCTGCCGCTGCCTGATTTCTAGCAGGTGAGTGTGAGATGGCCATGCTCTCGGTTCAACATGGCATATTGTCTCAAGCTAACCTTTAGCGGGTGTATTTCTACAGATGTTTGTTGATGCCACATAAATTGCCAGTAAGTCTAGACGGAATGCTGGACAGGTAATAATACTGTTGCCTAATCAAGGCGGATTCCTGGCACATCAAGGCACTTTAATAACAGCAGATATTATTACAGATATTATTACTCAATGGTATGTTACTCAATGTATCAGCCTCAGAGGAGTTCACGCTGCCAGGTTTCAAACTTGTGAAACACAGGCTAGGCCCCTGTCAGAGGTGAGCGCTTAACTCACTGAGTTATCCTCAAAGACAAGCACCTTACAAGTTTGCCGGTCCGGAAATAAGGGTGCCGGCACCCTTAGTTTCCGGACTGGCAAACTACGGGTTTGCCTGCCGGAGCCGCTGTGCGCGACAGGTCTGAGACCCTGCCAGGCACAGCGTTCACGGCAGGCAAAGCCGTCACGGAAGCACCAGCACCGTTAACCGTTAACAACGGTGCCAGTGCTTCCGTGTCCCCTCTCCCATAGAGTCGTATGGAACTCTATGGGAATGGGGATTAATGATATTATCGGCGCCTGACTTCCCGGCTGCCGGAATTGGAATAGGCGGTGGCACGGAGACGTCAGGCGTAGTCATTTTTTACAGGTCCGGCAGCATCCCGTCAGTGGCACCAGCAGGGTTACCTCCGGATCCGTAATGATGCCCAATGTGTATCTGAGTTTGGCTCAGTGTTAAAGCCATACCTTTCTGAATAATTTTCAGTTATAATGGATGAGGGACCTTCATCCATTCTTTCCCTCCTTGCATGGGGTTCTCTTGTTCCATTACTCTGCTCCCTCCGTCTCCTTCTCACTCTGAAGCCCTGAACTCATCCACACCATCCATACCGGGAGACTACCGGTACTGCTGCCTTAGTGTTGCTAAGCATGCTCTTTAAATCCTTACTTTGTATGTGGAAAGGTCTGCATTTTTAAACTGTATACTGAATTTGGGGGATATGTGGGACGATTTTACTTTTCACCGCATTTAATTTTAGTTTTGGAAGTCTTTCTTCCTTTATTCATCAGCGGTTCACATGCCGCATGTGGCTCACTGCATCTATCTGCTTAGGGAAATGCGGACGCAGCGGGCTGCCTTGAGCGTTGCTTCGGCGCGCTTAAGTCAAGCCCGTCTGGGTCCGACCGGGTCGTGGACAGGCAAGATGTGTAACTTACTGCTACGCTTAGACGGCAAAACATTTTGGATTCTGCTCCGTCTGACACCATGTTCCCTACTGCTGAGTTCCTGCATACTTGTTTGAAGGAGGTAGGCACTACCCTTAAGGTTATTTTATCCAATACTCGCTCCCTATTTGCCCATGCAGCCCATGTGCAGGATGTATCACTATTTCCCGCACTTAATGGGCCCGATTAATAGAAAATGTATGATATGATATAAAAGTTTATTTATATAGTGCCTGAACACAATGGCACTCGTTACACAGGCGGTGGTAGAGTGATAAGGGCGCCAGTAGAGCTACCTGCGCTGTTATCGCTCTACCGCCTCATATCGAGGACTGCTCACGGGTACTGCTCTGGACGCCTGGTCAGACCAGACGTCCTTAGCGGCACCCGCGAGCAGACCAGGATGCTAACAACAGACCCGTCATTAACGGGCCCGTTGTTAGCATCCGCCCAATTCCCATTGAGCCCTATGGGGGCTGAAATGGGAATGGGGATGTACCGGGTCCGGGTCCTGAGAATGGGAATTACCGGGCCCGCTAAAGTCGGCATGGCCCGCTAATTCCCTATTTTCAGGACCCGGACCGGTACCCGGTTTGAGGGTAGCGATGCGGTAAGTACGGCATGGCTACCTCCATACTTCTAATGAGGCCCAATGTGTTTCAAAGTGCTTCAAGGCAAGTGAGGGAACAAGGGAAAATACAATGACATTCTTACAGGCCATGAACAGTAAGGATGTGAAATGAACTGTCGTACTCGGCCTAATGACATTTCAGATAGTGCAAGAGCTAAGACATATAAAAGGAAGGGAGGGGGAGAGCGGAAAGGAAATGGAAACAGACAGGCAACATTCTGGAAGAGCCGGAGAAAACAAAAGGTGAGGGAGAGGAGTGCAGAAAGGGAGGGGAGGAACAAAACAAGCGACTATCGTACTAGGCCTGACGACATTTTAGATAGTGCTGGGGGGGAGGACAAGTAAGGGGAGAGGAGAGTAGACAGACGAGGTTGCTATCATACTAGGTCCAGGGACAATTCTGATAGAGTAAGTGCATAGAAGAAAGTAAGGGGAGGAGGGGAGGAGATAGGAAAAGGGAGAAAGGGAGAGGAGGAGAGAACAGAGAGTAAACAGTCAACAGAGTGGAGAAGCAAGAGGGGAGAGCGAATACAATTGCAGAAGTCAGTAGTCACACATAATGTTGCAAGCCTGGATACAAGATGAAGATGGGAACAGCATGATTCTGGGACACCATGACAAAAGGTGACGCACCATGTATCAAAGAATTCCATAAAAGTCAAATCCAGCATTGGCCACAAGACGGTGATGGTGAAAGCAGAATGTATCAGGACAGACTCCTGCAGAAGTAGGCTGGAGGGGAGAGAGGGAGCAGGGTAGAAGAATCAAGGGAAACTGGCAACACCGGTCTGCAAGTAGGAGGGGGCACAAGGGGACATCACGGGGGCCCCCGAGGGGTGGGGATGGCCTATGGGGACAGAGGGAGTAAACACATGTTGGTGCATACTTACCTGCTGTCTGAGCAGGGGTTCGGGCCCTGGATCCTCCTGGTCCGAACAGGTCCAAACAGGAATTGCCCTTTTATTTGTCTGCCCTTTGCTTTGGTCACCCAGACGAGAGACACCCTTGATCTAAGAGTTAAGAGCAGGAAGGAAGAAGCAGGGCTAAGAAGGTGGGTGGTGCTTAGGCCAGGTGACCTAGATCCACTTGCACCTGCTCGCCATCTGCAAAGGAAAAGAGGCTGCAGGGCTCCTTAAGTAGGGAAAAAGAGCTGAAACCAGGAAGGCACCAGGTGGGCGGGACTTGCTAAGTGGGGAAAAAGAGCAGCAACCATGAAGGCACCAGGTGGGTGGGGCTTAGGTCAGGTGACCTAGATCCACTTGTACCTGCTCTCCATCTGCCCGGTACAAAGTGAATTTGCACTGCTGAAAAGGGACTTTGCACTGCCGACACAAACCATGATTCATGGAACCATGCAAAGTGTATTTTTGCCGTGCAATGTCCGGGCATAGTCATGCTGTACTGCAAAAATGACTATGCGCTGACTTTTCCCAGAATTTGAAACAGCACTTGCACTTTTTAACAATGTATTTGACATTTTATCCATCTTACTGTATCACTTGATTTTATACTATTATTTGTATGATCAATTTTTAAATGTCTGATCTGGTTATGCTCAAACTTCCAGCTCAAGTCCAACATGTATATTGTTAGTTTATCATGAATGTAAAGTTTGTTTTCATCTTTTTTTAATATGTACGTTTATGGTTGAATAACTGAAATAAAGTTGTTTAAGTGAGTACGAAAGGTAACGTCCTTGACCTAATCATCACCGCACTGTCTTCCCTCCACCACAGCTCTTCTCTCCCGCTTGCCTGATCTGACCACGTAGCTGTGCCTTTGAACATCCTGCACACCACCCCAGTCAAGCATATTGGGAGGGACTCCCAGGAATGCCAGAGTATGGCTGTTGGTCCGCCAACATTGATGGCCAAGCACCCTCCACAGAACAGAATACGCAGCCAACGACAAGTAATAATGCGGTTTATTGCAAATAAAACCAACGGGATCAATACAAGAAAAAACGAGAATTCACTGGTATATCTCAGCTCTCCATGGCGTGCGCATAGTTTTGTGCGACTATGTCGTCATCACCTGGGCTCTTCCCGAAAAAACCTATCAGCACGAGAGATTGAGTATTGAGAGTATTGCTACATATGGAGAACCTTATAGAGGTTATTCTACTGGTCCTTGAAGGTCAGGTCACTGGCCTGTCCCATCCCCAATAAACTATCTACTACATTGTTGCAGAGTAGTGGGCTTACCATTGGTTCATGCCCCTTGTCATCCACCCCAGGGTTTCTAGGGTGTTATTGGTTAGAGCTGATCTCCCCAGGCCTGGGACTCGATCAAGGTCTCAGATCACTGTGCACCTCTTCAAGGTGAGGTGATCAGTTATGTGTCTTCATTGCAACATGTGTGTACAACCTTTGCCTATGAGACTGTCGAGAGTCTTTATGTAACTTTCTTCATACGGGACCGTCGCTTGAGACATCAATCTCAATATTGCTGTTTGCCCATGAAATCTTCCTCAAGCTGTTACCATAGACAGGTACATCAGGAATTAGGCTCTTCCTGCTGGTATTTCAGTTGCTATAAATGTTCTGAATGCACTCATGTCATAGGGGATTAATGAGCAGACCTAACAGCTCTCCTGGTGGTTTTGATACCTACATTTGTCATGTGCTTATAGCACATGTTATTAGACACTGAGCAGTGTCGGCGAAATAGAGATCTACCCCCTTGATGTCTCTGTCAACACTGCGCTTACCTCTCCTTACCGTGTTTGCAGTGCTCTCCTGTCCACCTGATATGGTCGCTCCACATGCTGGGGTTGGGGTTTTGTTAGTAGAGGATACAGCGTATTTACTGTAAGTGATTTCAATTCAGCACTCCAACTAAGTCAATGACTAGTATGGGATGCCCAATGGAAACCCTTATTTATATATTTTTATGTCAAAGTTCTTTTCATTCTAGATGATGTATCCTCATATAACGCCCCTCTCTTTGAATTCCCCCAGTCTCACTGAACCAAGAAATAGGTTTGTTTTGTAAATTAAAAGATTTATTTGAAGGATTGAACAATATATAGATTATACTTTTATGAATATGAATAATATCTGAATATCACACTTATGAATATGAACAATGATCAGCAATGGGTAATATTACAATATCAACAATCTCTTTAATCACTTAGGAGTAGGAATAGGAGGATTAATGTAGCAGAGAATACTTGGTGCGGTTCAAGGAAATGCAGTGATATGAAAGAATGCAACACAGAAATAAACTTGATATGAATTTAACCAAAGACAATGTAATCACTCTTTCCCCCTGTTGTTACACACTCCCCCCAACATGCACTATGGAGATATGGAATGAGGGCACACAGGTATCAGGAATAACAATCAACAATTGCAGTTTCAATCCTGATTCCCCCGGCAAGCTTAGAGAGAACAGGTATGATTTTATAACAGGTCAATCGCTTTTAAATGAGGTTTGATTTGAATGGGAAAAATGCTACAATGATTTAAATTCGCTAAAGGAGATTCAGAACTAGTGAGAGTGGCTTTGGATTGGTTCAGGTCAACACTGGCAATGATTATAGTATGATTAGCAGATGGAAAACGAAATTCAGAAGTTGAAAACAATAAACAGCTACTTTACATGGAATGAAATTTAACCAAATTGCAAATTCGCAGCAACTTTTCCGTGTGCAGGAAACGCGATTACGGCAAAACTATAAGGAATTGGAATGAAATTTCATCTCTAGGACGTATGGTTCAAACGTTACAGAGGTTTTTGTGAAGGTAGATTTTTCTCAGAAAAGAATCAAGATTTCAAAATGAAAGATTGCGCTATAAAGATTCTGAACCAATATGGACTTATACTAAGGGGCTATGAAAGTACAAGATACCCAACGAGACAACCACCAGAACAGGACGCCTTCTGCTCTGATTGTTGTGCACCTGGACACTTGACTTTCTTCAAAAAATATCAGCGCACAGATGATTATCGCTACAATTATCATAGACTATATAATGAGAGAGAGTTCAGTATGGACACAAGATTCTGTAATGTAGTTCTGGATAGGTTGAGATGGATTGAATAGGATTACTTTAAACTAAGGCATGACTATGGACAGTTCTACACTAAATACTTACAACTATGGCTTTGGAATGGAATGGGCCCATCAAATATCTGATCAAATGCTTGGACTTCACTCGCCACCGGACAGGATTCAGGGCACCTGGACTCTGCTCTCAGCAAGGCACTCTGGTCTGCACGGCCTCTTGGAATGGATCTGACGGGTTCTGTGTTACAGCTCTGCTCTACGGGTCTGGATCTTAGTTCTAGCACAGGGTTCTTAGCTAGAACCACAAAACAGCTCATCCAGGCTGTTGGATTTTGTGGTGCCCCTTGGAAGATTAGGGGTTAGAATCAGGTTTCAAAAGATTCTGAAGGCCAGCTGAAAAGACTTCAGCTTTTTGAATTAGACCTCTCTGCTTCAAAGTTCTAGAGTCTGGAGTCTGGATCTTCCTGCAGGGTGCTCCGCCAAGGAATCAGTTGATGAGTGGAAAGTGTGTGTCTCTGGGTCCTCAACAGTCCCTATTTATCCATTTCCAAAGTGGGTGGGGAGGCTTTTTATCTGTGCCCAACCCTCTAAGGATCTGATAGGTCAGAGAATTTCCCCTCTCCTGATTTGAGACAGGAGCAGTGTGTCATATGTGTCAGAGTGACACTGTGTTTATGGTCCAAAGGAAATCCCCCCCTTTGCTTTTACTTAGGAAATCTATTTTCCCCAAAAAACATATTTCCAAGATGCACAACTTGTTAATAATATATAATTACATGACAGATTGCTTAAGGTACATTGCTGTCCAACTCTCATCTTCCTGCAAGCTCTGGTTCATAAATGACAATTTTTTTGCACTTTTGGTGGGTTTCTCAATGTTAGTTCTGCACCAATTTTTATACATGCATACACATCCCATCTGGGCATATTCCTGTAATTTTTCATGTTCCTAACATAAACACAATGGCTGGAATATGAATAATTTCCGGGGTTCAGTCTCAGAACATCGCACAGATTCCAGATTAGTTTTAAACTGTGAGCGAATTTTTCATTTTAACAACCTATAAGTTTCATATTTTTGTCAGTTCAGTACAATTTGCTATAAGCATTTTTCTAAAACATACATTTGCTTCAACTTCAATCCACATTTCCTGTCTGGCCCGCCTCCAAAGCTGGGTTGAGTCAGAGGGTCACATGGCTTGTCTTCCTGCCAGAGCAGATGTTGTCAAGTCACACCCGAATTATAAATCCAAGCTGCACCTCCTTCCTCCTTGGGTGCAGCCAACTCCTGATTGGCTATCCGGTGCCTTTTCTGCACCAACTACGAGCCGGCAGGCTCTGAGCCGGCCTCCATCACGAAGGCTGGAATCACAAAGGCTCCTTCCTGTCCTGAGCCTGATCGTCGGAATCGTGCCTCTTTCACAGGAGCAGGAGCTCCTTACACTGCAGGAGCAGTGTCCACGGCCCCTGCATCTACCAATGACCACTAAGGTAGGCCCCTGGGCTCTTTACCTCGATTCTCTGGCAAAAAGAAGTCGCTATTACTTAACTGCTTTTTTCGGCGGAATGCGCCATAATTGCAGTTTTGCCATCTGCCTTTCCCAATAATTGCTCGCAAGCCTCATATCTGCTGGGACCACTCTCAGCACCCGAACGTGCGTGCATTCTCCATTACTCATCACGAGGAAACCAGCCATTTCGAAGATGGCCGCCCGAGAAATCCAAGCTGCACCTCCTTCCTCCTTGGGTGCAGCCAACTCCTGATTGGCTATCCGGTGCCTTTTCTGCACCAACTACGAGCCGGCAGGCTCTGAGCCGGCCTCCATCACGAAGGCTGGAATCACAAAGGCTCCTTCCTGTCCTGAGCCTGTCCAGTGCCAACAGGGCCAAGGGCCAGAACTTCTGCTGGTTTGGCCACAACTACCCTGATCCTTCCTGCCACCCTTGGCCGCGGTAAGAAACTCAGAACTACTCCCCTACGCTGGGTACTGACCAATGTTCCTGTCTGTTCACAGTGCCTACCTTCTTAGCCAACGCGGTACTCCTTATCTTGCTGCTGCACCACTTGACCCTATCTTATTGCGTACCGATGCCTACATACTGCACCCTAATCCTGCTATACATGGATCTTTGTAATCAAGTAGTACTGTTTGAGAATTGTTATTTAGCCTCCACTGGAATGCTGAATTCAGGTGGCCGAGTGCCTTGATGCACCTGTTTGAAAAATGCCAATTGATTTGTGTTGTGCCTTATGGTCGCCTGCAGACCACATTTGATTATTGTGTTGTGCCTTATGGTCGCCTACAGACCACATTGCTTACTGTGTTGTGCCTTATGGTCGCCTACAGACCACATTTGATTATTGTGTTGTGCCTTATGGTCGCCTACAGACCACATTGCTTACTGTGTTGTGCCTTATGGTCGCCTACAGACCACATTTGATTACTGTGTTGTGCCTTATGGTCGCCTACAGACCACATTTGATTATTGTGTTGTGCCTTATGGTCGCCTACAGACCACATCTGATTGTGTTGTGCCTTATGGTCGCCTACAGACCACATTTGATTATTGTGTTGTGCCTTATGGTCGCCTACAGACCACACTTGATTATTGTGTTGTGCCTTATGGTCGCCTACAGACCACATCTGATTGTGTTGTGCCTTATGGTCGCCTACAGACCACATTTGATTATTGTGTTGTGCCTTACGGTCGCCTACAGACCACATTTGATTATTGTGTTGTGCCTTATGGTCGCCTACAGACCACATTTGATTATTGTGTTGTGCCTTATGGTCGCCTGCAGACCACATCTGATTGTGTTGTGCCTTATGGTCGCCTACAGACCACATTTGATTATTGTGTTGCGCCTTATGGTCGTCTGCAGACCACATTTGATTATTGCACTGCGACCCATGGTCTCTTACAACTCACATATCATTGTTGAGTGTCGCCTATAGACCACACTTTGACTAATCTGTGTTGTGCCTTATGGTCACTCACAGACCACATCTGATTGATTTGTGCTGTGCCCTAGGGTTGCCTACAGACTATTTTTGATTGATCAGAGTTGTGCCTTATGGTCGTCTACAGACTATACTTGACTAACTCCTATTGTGCCTCTGGTCGCTTACAGACCACATTTGTTTATAGTGTTGTGCCCTATGGTCGTCAATAGACCACTTTTACAATCCCTGCCTAGTAGCTACACTACTCATATAATGTATTGGTGCCTAACTACCGTCATCCACCTACTGTATATCATCACTAGACACTTGTCTACTCAACCCAACACATATTTACATAATGGTCATAACTTACATAATCTAAACATTTACACTAGCGCACGTATGGCAACTACTACCCTCACCTCATGGCCTAGCTATATGACACCGGCAAACCCGTACCTGGACGATCCAGCACTCTGGATACGTCACTTTGCTACTAAACCAACACCTAACCAACCTTGTACCACTGCTATCAGAAACACTAGATTGAACTCTAGAACCTGTCCACCCACTTTTCCATGCTACCTCCACCCTAGCATCCGAACTAGAAACTCTAGATTAAGAGACCGCTGTACAAAACACGCACATATTGACCACAACCTTGCCAACTCAGCCATCGACCCAGACAAGCCAGCCTATACCCGCCTGCATGACCTAACTATAACACCAGAAAAATGTCCCCAAAAAGACAAATTTATTAAAGCAGCCTTGGTGAATGCCAGGTCTCTTCCTGCTCATGCTCTCGACATCGCCGATTTTATAACTTATGAAAAACTTGATCTCCTTGCAGTCACGGAAACCTGGCTTAATGATGCCTCTGGCCCATCTCTGGCCCTTGCTATACCTAATGATTATGCTATCATTAGATGCGACAGGAACACTTCTCAAACGAAGGGAGGTGGACTCGCCTTCATATTCAGAAAGACCTTCGACATTAGAGTTATCCAGGACACTCAAATCCCCTCCGCTGAATCCTTGTCCATCAAGCTACCTATATCACACAACCACACGGCTACTATGCACCTTATTTACCGACCACCAGGCCCCATCACTTCTTTTATAGAGGACATTGCAACCCTGATAACCACAGATACCAAACCTAATTCTCAAACCATCTTACTTGGGGATTTTAATCTCGGTTTCAACGACCCTAAGAACACTAACGCCCTTGACTTAGCCAACACCTTATCTGACTTGGGTCACACGCACATAATTCACGAGCCCACTCATAACAAAGGCAGAACACTGGACTGGCTCACTCACCTCAACTGCTCTATTGACCTCTTAGCTAATGACCCTTGCATCTGGTCTGATCATCACAAAATAACCTTCTCGATCAAAGCCAACTCACCACACCTGGCGCCCATCATCGCCCCTGCCACTAGCACGAGAAATAAGAAAGACATTACTCCCGACAAACTTCTACCATTACTACTCCCCATCTTGAACAATACTGACTCTGTTGCTGACCCCACAGTCTTAGTGGATATCTATAACCAAGCTATACTCAAAGCATTGAACACTATCGCCCCTCTAAAATTGCGGAAACCCAAACCACAGCGTCACCTTAACACTTGGTTCACCCCGCAACTAAGAGAATTACGTAAAACCAAGAGAACTGCTGAGGCACTTTGGAAAAAACATCCCACAGTATCTAACAAGACTGAGCTAACCTTAGCCTCCACCAGTTACAAAGAAGCTATCCTTCTTGCTAAAAAAGACACCTATAACAAAAGGATTAGACTTGCAGAATCCAACACAAAAGAACTTTTTAAGATTCTAAAAGAATTAGAATCCCCTATTGCCCCTATAGACAAATGTGTTACTGACGCCCTATGGTGTAGTAATATTCAGAAGGCCTTACTAGATAAAATAGCTCGCCTACAATCTAAAATCAATGCAAAAAAATCCCTACTACTAGCTGACCCGGACTACAAACAATTACCTAACAAATTACCTACCTTTAAGTCAACCTGTAAACCGTTCAGTTTCTCACCCCTCTCAACATGGGAAGTAGAAAACATCATCAGGAAACTCAAACCCTCAAACTGCCAAGGTGATGCCTGCCCTGCACCGACTATCAAAGCCGCTGCGCACGAACTATCACCATTCATCACTAACCTCATCAATGCATCCTTTAAATCTGGAATAGTTCCCGATAACCTAAAAGACGCGTGGGTCATACCACTCCTCAAAAAACCTACACTTGACCCAGCCAACCCGTCTAACTATAGGCCGATAACGACTGTACCCTTCCTGTTAAAAATACTGGACAGAGCAGCCTACTTACAAATACAGGCCTATTTAGAATCAAACAACCTCTTAGGACTTAGGCAATCAGGTTTCCGACCTAGACATGGTACGGAAACTGCTTTAATAGACCTCACGACTCAGATCCAAATCCTAAAAGACAATGGCAAACTAGCACTCCTCTTACTGCTCGACTTGTCAGCAGCCTTCGACTTGGTCAATCACCAAACACTCTGTCACCACTTGAAAACGGCAGCACACTTCTCAGACACAGCCACAGCTTGGATCAGTTCCTTCTTGGCGAACAGAACCATGAGGGTCTTCTCTCCCACTGACTCTGCCAAACCCTCGCCAGTTCCCTGTGGAGTCCCGCAAGGCTCTTGTGTGTCCCCGACACTTTACAATATATTCACAAAGCCCCTCTTTGATATCCTTGACTATCTGGGTGTCACATATACCAACTACGCTGATGACACCCAGATACTCATTCCTATCTCGGGCAATTATGAATCAGACAGTAAAACCCTTAATGATATCTACTTAGTAATACAAGCATGGATGGCACAACACAGTCTCTGCCTCAATGACGAAAAAACTGAGCTGATCATCCTTGGCACCCACGCCAAACTCAAAAATCTGGATCATGCATTCAAATCCTTCACCATAGATGGCAATTTCATCCCTGTGTTAAATAATACCAAAACCCTTGGTATCTACATAGATGCTACCTTATCCTTCTCCAAACAAACTAATGCAGTAGCATCATCAGCCGCCTACACCTGTAAGCTGATCACTGCATGTAGGCCATTTATCTCCCCACCCAATTGCATTACTCTTGCTAGAGCATTAGTCCTATCCAAAATAGACTATTGTAATGCCCTTTATTTAGGCACTAGCCACAAAAACATCAACAAACTTCAAGTAATTCAAAATAATGCCATCAGGGCCGCCCTCAACATTCCCAAAAAGGCGCATATCTCGGAGACTAGACGCAAACTTCGCTGGCTCCCAGTTGAGCATAGAATATCCCTCAAAACTTTGGCCCTTACACACAAAGCCAGAGCCAACCTGGCACCAGCATACCTGACCAACCAACTTACACCTCACACCTCCTCAAGACCACTTAGAGCAGCACAAGCTAACACTATGTCTATACCGAGATTCAAACTTCATAACTCGGGAGGAGCTAGCTTCCCTGTACAAGCTTCCAAATTATGGAACACAATCCCAGCGCTTTTGCGAGCAGAACCTTCATTTTACCGATTCAAACATAACACGAAGCGCTGGCTTCACAACATGGACTCCTTGACAGCCTAACTTATTGCTCCTATCGTGATTGTCCGCTGACTTTATACTATGTATGTATAACTTCTTTGATCAGGTATAGTTGCACCTGCAACACTAAATATGTACATACTTGTAACTGTAACATAACCCTTTGCTGACTGCTCTTAATTGTAACTGTAACCAGATCTAATTCACGCGCCCGTATGCCCCCGGGCCTGGCTGCGCTTTATAAATAAAATAAAATACAAAAAATACAAATTTTCTATTCAGTTCAAGGAACCCATTGTTTCTTGCTCAGGGCAGCAGAGGAAATCTCCTCCCCTTCTGATTAACATGCCAATGCGAAATCCTCTCCTTTTGGTGGGAATGAACAAGGTGGGAGGTCCTCAGGGAAAGAAAGCCTCTTGGAAGTTTTAGCTAAATCAAGTTACCTTATGGTCAATTGTGACATAGTTCCTTCTGGAAAAATTACATTTATAAATTTAAAATAATAAACACATATCTTTAATTCCAATCTTTTTCAACATGAAAATCAATGTGTGGCACTCTATATGGCATTTTGATGGAAATCCCTTTTTTGTCATATTTAGCTTCTGAAGACACAAGTTTGTCCTGTCAGATTTAAAGATCGCCAGCGTCTGTCGGAGGCGAGTAACCATACTGCACCCATTTTTGATAGATTTCTTTCCATCAAGTATCTTTCAAAGTGGATTTTGTTCTGATAACATATGATTCTTGCTGACATTGTAGTTATGTGGATTATTTCAGTAGGATGATGTGGAACACCCAATAAGGAGGTTGGATCTTTTAGGTGGTTTGTGAGCCATGATTTTTTTCAAATTTGACAACCAAGAAAACAGATTTCCAAACAGCTCTGTGTTTCTTTTGGCAATCATCATTGCTTTTTCAAGTGGTTTCAGGCTACTTTGTGTGTAGCCCAATGGTGGGTTTTGGCAGTGGTCTCCTGTGTTCCCTGAGATAGGCAAAAGTGGATGGCGGCCTATTTTTCAGATTTTTACTGCGTTATTCTGGGGTGATTTTGGCGAACAGCATGCTTTCCGGTGGCAATTTCTGATGCTTCTGCTGCCAGCAATGCACAGTAATGTTGCAGGGCCTGGACTAGTGGGTTGAAACATTCCACAATCCCCCCTCTTGCGATTGGCGTTAATCGTCCATCAATGGAAACTTGCAAGACTGGGATGTCAACCTCATCTCTTCTGATTTCACAAATGGCAAGTTCAGAATCTTTTCTTCCATCAGGGGTGGATCGATCGGATCTCCTCGCTAATTCTGATGTGAGTATTGAGCGATACTCAGGGCCCCTCGGATCTTTGCTCCCGGTCCCCGGGTAATCCTCCTTGGTTTCTGTCTCCATGGTTTATCTCTCTCTCTCCTAGGATGACAAAGCAAAAATATATTTGTAGACATTTCCCCACCACTATTAATGTAGTAGGGCGGACATATACATTTTATAAATCAGGAGACATTTTTATTATTGTATTTTATAGACTATATATGGAATATTTTAGAGTTGGAATGTTATGGATCTGGAGTGGCCCCCTCTGGGGTTCCAGAAGACTCCTCCAGTTGCTGCAGAGTGTGCCTAGGAAGGCAACACTTTAGTTGATTAATATGGACCCACTTATCTTCCCCTTCTGACAAACTGCCTTTGGGGATGCGGATCTTGTAGGCGACTGGTGAGATTTTGTCTACAATTTCAAAAGGTCCCCTCCAGGTAGGCAAAAATGTGCATTGTTTGGCCTGGTTCCTTTGGAAATTGAATAAGTAGACCCGGTCTCCTACATTGTATTCTTTTCTGGAAGTCTTCAAGTCATAGTGGGTCTTCATGCTGTCGGCTGATCTTTCTAGAGTTCGCTGAGCATAGGCAAAAGCATGTTGAAGGTGTTTCCTTAGGTTTTCAACATACTCATGGGTTGTGGAGGCATTGATCAATATCTGCTCTTGGGTTCTATAAAGCAGATACTGGGGAAGCACCATCCTGCGTCCAGTCATCAGCTGAAACGGTGACATTTTAGTTGCAGATGTAGGGGTAGATCTGATGGCCATTAGGACAAGAGGTAATCGAATATCCCAACTTGGCCCAGAATCTGCCACAAACGTTTTTAATATGCTCACAATTGTTTTGTTGTATCTCTCTTCTGCACCGCTAGAGGCTAGCTGGTAAGCAATGTGTAGCTTCCTTTTAACCCCAAGTATCTCCCACATCTTTGTCATTACTTCGCTGGTTAAATGGCTACCTCTGTCTGACTTGATCCTTTGGGGTAGACCAAAACGCGAAAAGATATGCTTGATCATCAGGGCAGCTGCTGTTTCTGCCTTGCTGTTTGGGGCTGGGAGACATTCCACCCATTTAGTAAACAAGCATGTCATGGTCAACATGTACTTGTTCCCCCTAGAGGAGCGAATCACGGGCCCGATAAAGTCGACTTGCAAATCTGACCATGGCAGTGTCATCCCCCTCTTTTGGAGAGGTGTCCGGGGTGTGAGGGATGTTGGCAGAAATTGTGCACACACAATACACCCGTTCAAGTATTGGTCGAGGTCCTGCCCCATGTGTGGCCAGTATGCAACCTCTTAAAATTTCAAGTGTTGCATGAAACCCTCTATGACCGACTGTGGCCGCATCATGGGCGTGACTTAACATCAGGCTTCGGAATGAGGTAGGGACCACCCACTGATCATGGCCAGCAGGGGATCTCCTTACCAACAAACCGTCTTGGATTCGGAACATTTTTGGACATTTCATCAACACTCTGAGGTCCTCTTTCCCAATGTAATCGGTATCCGTCAGGGGAAAGTTGTCAGGGTCCTCAATGTGGTGATAAAACTTGCCAATTATTGGATCACCTTTTTGAGCCATAATCGAATCAGCATCTGGGGTCTCCTCACTCCATTTTGTAGTTGAGAGATCATTGTGAGCATTTGTGTGGGACCTAGTGATAGAAGTGACCTGGATTTCCCCCAACAGGGACTCAATCTCTATTAGATCCCCTTGGATGGCCCCGGTTTTGGCTAGATGATCAGCTAAGTCATTTCCAGTTTTATCTGGTCCCTCTACTTTAGAATGACCCTTGATCTTTTTCCAGTAGATGGTCATCCCATTTGAGGTGACCAGATCATCAATATTTTGGATTAATTTCCCATGTTTCAAGGGTTTGTTATTAGCACATAGCATGCCTCTGGTTTTCCAGTTAACAAGGTGCTCCACGAACCCGTTCCGTACATAATCCGAATCTGTGATTATGACCAGTTCATGGAGTTGATGTTGGACAGCAGTGAGGGCGGCTTGATGCACAGCCATCAACTCTGCCACTTGACTACTTCGGGGACCAATCTTGTACCCAGCGGAGGGTTCTGGGATCTCATTCACCCATGCATTCTCTACGCCGGCCACAAGTTCTTTTTCCCCATTGTTGTCAACATAGTAAGAGTATCCATCCACATAGACAGTGGGCATTCCCTCACACTTGTCTTCTTCAAAGACTTTGTGTGGGGAATCGAGGTATGTCTCTATGTTGTCCTTGATTTTTAGACTTTCGTCCTCGAAACAGTTTTCTCTGGCACAATCAGGCAAGTCAGCCAGACCTTGTGCGAGGGGACTCTTCTTGTTTTGGCCATATCTGACCTCCACAGGAAAGCCTTGCATTGACAGAATCCAGGAAGTAATTTGGGAATTACTCACATTTCGGGCCTGATTATGTCACTTTGGAGATATTGCAGAGGCTGGTGTGGAGTCTCCACTATGATGTGCTCCCCCTGGATAAACGGGTGGTAATTCTTCAATGCCCACACCGTTGCCAGAAGTGCCTTCTCACAATCGTTGAATTTTTCATCCACAGAGGATAAAGTTTTACTCGCATAGGAGATTACTTTATTGACCTTGTCATGCTTTTGGTATAATACTGCAGTCAAGCATGTATTAGAGAACCCTGTCTCCAAGAAGAACTCTTGTTTTTGACAGGGTAAACTAGGCAAGGCACTTGTGAGAGGCTTATTTTGAGCTGTCTTACTGCCTCGGCTTGTTCTGGACCCCACTCCCACTTGATCCCCCCCTTCAAAAGATGAATCAGGGGTCTTGTGATCTCTGCGTAGCCCTCAAAGAACTTTCTACTGTAATTAGTCAGTCCAAGGAGGCTCCTTAGTTCCCGTAGAGTTTTGGGGTCTTTCAGTTTCTGGAGTGCTTCCACTTTCTTTTCCTGGGGACAGAGACCCTGAGGAGTAATCTCATGCCCCAAGAAATTGACACAGGTTCTACACCACTGTGCCATTTGAAAGGAAAGTTTTGCTCCGGCGGCCCTCAACTGTGTTAGAACATAACAGATCTCCGCTATGTTTTCCTCTACAGTTGAGCTTTTAATGAGTACATCATCTACATAGGCCAGGTTACCCCTCTCACCCAGGTCGGGCATGGCCTTATGTAGAAAAATGTTGAACTCATTGCCGGAGTTGAGGTATCCGAAGGGATTCTGGGTCCATGTGTACTGCTGCCTCCCAAAGGTAAAGGCCAGCTTTTATTGGTCCTCCCTACTGACAGGTACAGTCCAGTATCCATTGGTCAGGTCTATTGCAGTGAATACCTGTGACCACTGGATATGGGCCAGCCCTTGGTCAATGTAGGGAAGAGGCCATCGGGAAGTATGGACCCGTTTGTTGAGCTCCCTAAGGTAGGCGCAGAGTCTCCACTGGCTGTTTGGCTTCAATATCCCCAGCACCGGATTATTGAAGGTGCTGTGGACTGGACAGATTATCCCACGGAACTCAAGATTCTTAAATATTTCAGTAAGGGACTCCATTGATGTGAGAGGCAAGCGATATTGCTTCATAAACACTGGAGTCATGCCAGGGTCCATGGGAATTGTTGTTGTGTGGATGTCGGTGCGACCATAGTCATATGAGTCCACCGCAAAGAGATCTTGTAAATCCAAGAAAACTTGTTTTAACTTTTGCTTCTGCTCCAGAGTCTCACAGGCATCAGCTAGGTTGACTCTCTCTTCAGTCATCTGCCTGAAGCCTGGAAAGACTTCTGGTTTTGCTATCTCAGCTGCCTCCTCCAGCTGGGTGGAGAAGTCCCTGGTCAGAGTGCTGATTTGGACTGGTGGCTTCAGGTGGGGATGGCAGTCCTCACGGACCTTGAAAATCACCTCATCCCTCCTGAAATCACAAGTCACATCTTCCTTACCATACGGGCAGGAAGTGTACACCGGGAAGTTCCCCCCATGCCGGGTAAAGATCCTGTCTGGTGTTGTGTTGTTATCACTGTCACTGTCAAAACAGTCCTTGGGGATTGGTCCTAACAGTTCATTGCCTAAATCAAAGGAAAAATGTAGGTCATCAACCGCCATTCCAATAATGGTGCCTGTGGCTAGAGTGATACTCTTTAAGTCGCTGTTATCCACCTCTATGGGAATGGTGTCATGTTCTATGTTGACTAGTGGTGTTGGGTTTACCCCCAACAGTTGCTGTTGGAGAGAAGCATTTAGATGAATATAAGCATCAGGGTTTTTCAATTTCTGTCCTCTTTTAATTTTCACTTCCAGGGAGAATTGTCGGGTCCTTTCTGGGATGGTGACTTCCTCTCCAATCTGAATTTCAACTGCATAAGGCAGCAATTGAGCTGACCTAAATGCTTTCTCTAGATCATCAAAGCCCATGGGATTGTCCGCTTATCTGGACCAAGCTTTCAAGTTTATTTGGTCCAAACTAATGGCAAAGTGATTGAGAATATCACTGCCTAAGTAAAAGGTGGCAGTGATGTCTTGAACGACCCAACAATTATGGACTATGTTCTTGTTGCCTATGGAGATTTTGAGCATACACCTGCTTGGCAGGAGATGTTTGGAATTTTGTGCTTCCAGCTCCATTTCCCATTTGTGTATAAGTCTAAATGTGGGAATGGCTGGATCTTTTGGGAGTTGGCGGAACATGGCTTCGCTGATGAAACTCTTTCCATTGTTCACACACACTGGGGCGAGAACAGAGTCCTTCCCTTCATTTAACTGAACAGGGATGAACAACTGCTCTCCAATTTGCTGAATATCAGCCAGGCTCTGAGCTGATTTCACATCTTTCTGGACTATAGGAGTGGGAGTTTCTGATTGTGGATTGGTAAAGAATTTCAGAGTGTTTCCTTCCAGTGTGGAATAACACTTTAAACTGGAAGGAAGGTTGATTTTCAGAAATAGAGAGGACCCCCATCACCAGTCTGTTGTCCTACTGCTATTACTGTCACCTCTGGAATTTGGTTGTTCTGGAAGTGAAATTCTACTTGGTCAGATTTCTGTTCAACCATGTGCCATGTGCCGTTTCAACTAACATGGTTGACACTCTGTTTCAATTTTATTGGTCGGCTAGTCTGGGTCCAGAGGACCTTGTTTACGCAATCTATTAGGGGTGACAACCTTCTCAGGAGGTCATTCCCTAGTAAACCAGGGGTGCCCTCTGTAGTCACAACTATGACTGTGTGCTTCACCTTGTGTCGCCCAATTTTAATGGCCAAATCCGCAGTCCCCTCAACGGGAATTTCCTTCCCGTCAAAGTTCTGGAGTTGTCCAGGAAGAGAGGTGAGAGTAATTTGGTAATTCTCCCCCCTTCCTGAATTTAGTTCATCAAAGGCTTTTTTGGACAGAAGGGTAGCTTGGGATCCAGTGTCCACCAGTGCCAAAATTGTACCCTGCCCCTGTACTTGAACCGGGCCATTGTATCTTCCCTCCTTCTCTGCAAGGGGGCAAAGATAATGCACATTTTTGGACAACTGGTGGGTTTGTTTTTTTGTTTTGAACATTGAGAGAGAAGAGATTTGAGCAGAATTCTGTGGGGAGTCTTGGGAATCTGAAAGGAAAAGGTTGCAACTAGAAATGGGAGAGGTTTTGAGTTCCCCTGGTTCTGGTTCTGGGGCGCCCCCCCTTTTTTGGAGGCAGTCACCAGAATGGGTTTGAACCAGGGGATTTTCATGTTGTTGGTTCTGGGATTGGATGATGGGTGGCGCTATCTCAGTCACCACATCTACCCAGTCTGGATTTGAATCCTTTGGGACCCATTTTTCTTTGGGAGGAGTTCCCCCCTCTCTGAAGGAGAAGATCCTTTTCCCAGGATCCTCTGAGGATCCCTCTCCTTCAAACTGGAAAATCTGTACCTCCTCCACAATATGGGTCTGTTTGGGTACTTTGTTTCTCCTACCCCTTCTCTGCTCCTTGGGTGGCAGACTTTCAGGGGTAGGGGTTTTTGTTTCCGGTTCCTGGGTTTCCAGGGGTTCTTTACAAGTGGGGAAGGAAGCTTCCTCCAAGGCTTCACACCCCCCTTCTCCTTGTACCTCCTCCCTCGAACCAGTGGGTTGTCGGGGTGCTGCCCCCGTCATTGTTCTGGAGCACCAGCTGCTGATAGATTCCTTCAAGGTCCAAAGAACTAGAAACAGCGATCATAACATTCTAATAACAACATGGAATGCACAGCAGGAACACCGAAAACATATGACAGCCGACTTGGAAATAAATGATGCAGGTACATGCCTCAAACCTTCGGAAAGGGCGATCACTCAAATCTTAAGTCAATATGAATATGTTAATACGGACTTACCGAACACCATGACCCAAGGTAAAACGATGGTGAAATATGTACCCGTTTTCTCGGTACACCGTCTTGAAAAAGCAACAAATAGGGTCTCTCCACAACTGCATAATCATGTATACGACTGTCAATTGTTTAAACAAAGGAGATCCCTACAACAACTAAAGTGCCTTGCAAAGAAATTCCAAACATCAGAAAATCTCTTGAAGGCCAAAAATGCAGAAAAGGCTTTAAAACCTGGCTGATACAACATCGATCAGCAATGTGTCAGCATGATGCAGAGGCCATGCTTAAAGTGATCTCTGCAAGAAAACTGCGTGACTTTTGGGCATTAGTAGGAACTACAATGAAAAACATCACAGATTCCATTTCAAATAATGTGGGAGAAAAATAAGGGGTAGATTACTATGAAAATCTATACAAGTACCCGGAAAAGGAAGTTCTGGTATTACCACTCGAAACTACTGAGCCATGGCAGATTCCGTGTGATTCAGGGTCGATCATGCGCAAAATCACCAGACTGAAAAACTCAAGGGCACCGGGCCTGGATGGGATATCCAACATAGATTTTAAAAAGTATCCCCATGCTTGGGCTAAACTCATGTAAAAAGTCTTTGGAAACTGCAAAAGATTCAACGCAATCCCCCCTCGTGGGAAATGGCAAACGTAGCGCCCATATTCAAAGGGGACCTAAGGATAACTCACGTCAATACTGACCCATCGCATTGCTTGATGTTATTGGCAAAGTTTTCGGGGCACTCCTTTTGGAAGAACTACAGTCATGGACCCGTTTCAGACAGGGTTCGTTAAGCATACAGTAACAACAGCAAATAGCTTACTCTTAAGCAGCCTCAAAGCAAGAACATAGCAGGGGAAACCAAGGGTGTTTTTGTGTTTGTCAACTTAGTACAAGCTTTCGACAGAGTCAATCGGGATCATTTATGGAGAAAGTTAAAGCTTAAGAACTTCCCTGAATTTCTGCTGGGGCCTCTCAAAGCTCTCCATACCGGAACAACTATGAAAGTAAGATTAAGCCGACAAGGTAGCCTAACAACTGATATTCCAACGGTCAGAGGAGTCAAACAGGGAGGTCCTCTTGCGCCAACGCTCTATAACGCTTATATGGCGGACTTCGAGGCCAGCGAAAAAGGAGTCAGAGCCTTTCCTCCGACAGTTGGTGGCTCAAAGATCTTGCGTTTGCTGTATGCTGATGACATCATTTTGATGGACCAAACTGAGGTAGGCCTACAAAGGCAAATAAACAACTTAATAAACTACCTAATGGAAAACAACTTGAAGTTAAACAAAACCAAAACAAAAATAATGACCATCGAAAAGTCCACCAAAAGATAGGAGACAGTGAAATGGAATGCCGATGGGGTTTGCCCTGGAAATAGTGACAAACTTTACATTTAAACAATTTATACATTTAAACAATAATTCTCTGGAGAAACCAATGCAAACACACATTTACACCAAATTGAATTCTTTGATATCGCAATCGAAGGCATTAGATAAGAAATACTGTTGCTTCTCGTTGATCCCAATTCTGAATTATTACAGGGTCAAAGTGGTCAAAAGCGTTACATATGGCGCAGAAGCCATGGCAAAGATTCCGGCGAAGATATTGGCCAAACTTGAAGGTTTGTTCTGGCGTCGGGTTCTGGTTCTGCCATCGTCAACCCCAGTGATTTTGATTTGTAGAGAACTTTCTCTTTCCTCACTGAAAACAATATGTGACTGTATTTCCTTACTGTTGTATCGCAAGGTAATTCAACATCTGAAACCAAAACATTTCAAAATAATTGAAAAAGAATTTAAGGAAGGAAAAAATATAATGTTAACAAAATGGGAGCAGGACAACAGATTCCTCCTTGAAGATATACGCTCATCAGAAGAAGAGCTCATAAACAATCTGTGCAAAACAATAAAGACGTTAACAGACCTCGACTGGAGCAGAACTTTAGAAGAGGCTGGGCCTCATTAAGACTTTGGAGGTAGCCATGCCCTTAATAAGGGCATGGCTGCCGCCAAAACCGTGTCCGGGTTCCCTGAATGGGGAAATACCGGGCCATTCCGAGTATGGAGGGCCCGGTATTTCCTCCTTCATGGAACCCAGGCCCGGTCCTTCACCATTCCCATTCGAGCCCCCATAGGGCTCAATGGGAACGGGGAGGGAGCTAACAACGGGCCCATTTGTAATGGGCCCGTTGTTAGCTCCCTGGTCCCCTCGCGGGACCCGCTCTGGATGTCTGGTAAAACCAAACATCCAGGGCGGGTCCCGCGACGGAACCTCGTAATATTGCGGAATGGGTTTAATGGCACCGGCACCTTTAGCGGCGCCGTTAAACCCATTCTGCAATAGTTATAATGAGGCCCGCTGTGTCTTGCAGTGAAGGTGTCGACTGATATAAAGAAGATTAATGAAGTAAGAGGGTACCTGAAAAAAAATCCAAATAAACAGATGAGCAGAACCTTCTGCGAATGCGTCTAAATTTGCTGAGAACTGGAGAAATAATGGCCATAAGAGATAAATCTACCACAAATGAGTGTCAGTTCTGCAAAAAAACAATGAAATAGAAACCTTGCAGCACCTTTTCTTGAGCTGCAGTGGCACACAGAAGGCCAGAGAGACCTACCTGGGAAAAATTGTGAGAACATTTAAAACGCTAGATGAAGAAACGTGGTGGTCCCTTCTGATGAGTGGTGAAAAGACTCAGTTAGTGAGTGCAGTGACTTCGGTCAAGAAAAGCATTGGTTTGGGAAATAGAGACAACTAACATGGATTTCTAAGGAGAAAAGACACAGATGTGGAACTTTGATAAGGAAGAGGATTGGAGTTATAAAGTGAATTGGAAGCCGTACTCAATATAGAGCTTATGGCCATCGTCTTTTTGTATGTAATACAATTAACACAAATAAAAAAAAAAATAAAAGAAAATATTTTAACCCATCTTTACCTGTCCTGCTGGATCCTTGTGCAGCATGAAGATATAGTTGCCCACCTAAAATGTGCAAAATAAGCATTACTGTGTAAGTATCAGGTTAATCCTTAAGCCCTGTGAACCATATAATCATTGATAGTGAATATAAACAACTGCTGTCACGTCACAAGTCTCTGATTCCTGTGTCTCTCAGTATGGTGAGAACAGAAGGGTTTCCTTGTCTGAGTTGTGGGTAAATATGTGCCAGATATGCTACGAAAGCAAGGTAATACACTCTGGGTGATCGTGCTTGACACCAGCTCGGTCTTCTAACATTGTGGACAAATTAGCTTGAAAAGGTTTCAAAAGTCGAGATCAATGGGCAACATAAGCAAACATCCAACATTACAGTCGGCTTTCTCGAAGAATGAATGTAGAGAATAACATAATAAACAGACAGTGTATCCTCAGCTAGATGGGTAGGCAATTAATTCCCTGGCGCTGCTGTCCTTGAGCGAGTAACCATTGGGTGTTCACCACTCAGCAGTGTAAGTTCAGAATAATCGTTTTGCTCCCTTCGCTGCTAGTCATTGGCCCCATTGCTCTCATTGCCAAGTGAGGCATCTGCTTTGTAGGGAATATGTGCGAGAGGTGATTCCAGCTAGCCTTTCCCTCAAGCTTTACTGTTCGATCTGCCACTTTCTGCACGGTGCAGGGACCAGTGAATCTGGGTGCGTCCCACCTCCGAATAAAGCTCCTCAACAAAACGGTGTCCCCAATGCTAACAAATCTTTCTGGTACACAGTCTTTGTGTTTGCTGTCACTGTTGCTTTCTCCACTGTCTTCTGGGTCTCTGCAGTGTCGTTGTACCTGGTGAAGGATAAAAGGGGCACTAGCAATCAAGGAAGTAATGTAGTCTGCACTACTTTCAACGTCATTCAGTGCCCTGGTGGGAGGAGCCAGTGAGAGTTGCATGCGTCATCCTGGCACCACCTCTTGGGGTGTTAAACGGTGGTCAGACCGGGCACATTGCACAATGCAAAGAGTTCAAGGGGTAGACAGACAAGCCAGTTTTTCTTTGTGCTCCTTTTGTATTTGCAATCATTTCCTTCAAAAGGCCATTCAGGTGTTCACACATTCCATTTGCTTGTGGGTGATAAGCACAAGAGAACTTATGTTGAATGCCTAGCAACGTAGGGGTGTGCTTGAACATCTTATTGGTGAAATGAGGGCTGGTGTGACACCACAGGACCTCACACATGCCCCATATTGGGAATACTTCTCAGACCAAGAACTTCACTGCTCACGCTGTGAACAGCGGCCTGCCTCAATCCACCGAGAGAATAGACACACAGCCACTATAATGTAGCGGTATCCTTGACACATGCTTTGTGTTATCAGTGTGCTCTTTGGTTTCTGTAGTATTGCAAAGAGTGCCTGCTCCACATAACGAGTGGTGTCGCACCCTATGGTGGTTCCTGCTGATTTCTCCACTGTGAATGCGGCATGCAGACAAAGTTGTTCGCACTGGTAATGTCCTCTCATCACTGGGTCAAGCTTCCCACTGTAGTATGCTATTTGGCTTGTGTCCCAAGCTTGTTTTCTGTGTCAGCACTGCCTTCATTACTATTCCATCAGTGTGTGAGAACAGGAATAAATCCTTTAGTCTGGGATCCCTAACTCTGTAGCTATGTATATTGCTTCTTTCAGCTCACCAAAGGCCTCAGTCATCTCTGTCATCCAGGTTATTGTCTTGTGTGTCTTTTGTGCTTCCTTCAGTGCGTCCAATAAAGGCTTGGTGCACATGCTGTAGTCAAAAACCTATGCTCTGCAGTAATTGCACAACCCCAAGAACTGCTGCATTTATCTCACTGTTGTGGGTTTGGCGACTTTTGCGTATTGTCTCCGTCCTTTCTGGTGTGATCTGGCCGGCCATTTTGTGGTATCGTCTGTCCAATGTATAGCACTTCCTCCTGACAGTACTGTTGTTTGGCTTTGTCCACCTTGTATCCTTTGAGACCAAGGATAGGTGACCCCTACAACGTGGACTCGGGGAACAAAGACACCAAGTAAGCAAAGGAGAAAGGGTGGGTCACACGGAAACACTAGCTGAATCGATCAAGCAAGTAAATTAGACATCAATGGTACGACCAAGGTGGGGATAGGCCAGGTCAAAGGTATATAAAAATAATTTATTTTATTAATCACATATCAAAAACATGAAAAACAGCACACAATACATAATAAAACTGCATCTAAGTTCACAACTCATTTAGATACACAAGAATACAGTGCATGCCTCAAAACCACACACACTGCAGTTAGGTGTAAGAACAGCATAGAAAAAAATGTGTTACTGTACACGAGAGGAGGAAGAGGGGCTCCAATTAATGTAAATCCCTAAACGAGTACCATTAATCATCCTGGTATGCTGGTACATATACAGTCAAAACATCAAATCTTGATGTACATTAAAAAATTCCAATGAGTTCTTAATAAACATTGCAAACCAGCATTAGAAATATAAAAGTGCGATGTGCAAAATTACAAATCATTTCCAGTCTACTGATCTGGAGTAAACAATTCATTGATAATGAATAAACACAGAAATGTTTTTGTGTAAATCGATCTTGTAATGCAACAGATGTTTAAATGCTGCATGCAGTGCTCACCACCATTTCAAACTTTGTAGCCAACCACCGGTACCTAGTGTAATCTCCAACATTCTTGTACATTACACGGTTATCACTAAACATGAACAGTAGTTTCGACGATCTCAACAATGTCTAAGTCGTACCTCTCAGAAAAAAGAGGGACGAATTGACAGTTGTTTTCCTCAGGACTAGAAAGAAACAGTTTATCAACAGAAATTATAAAATAAATGGATGACCGTATTGATTTTCTTCCATCTGTTCTTCCATTTCATAAATTTGCTTCTGTGAACATTAATGATCTTTATATTCTATCCTTGTCTGGTTCATCGCTAGAACACATACAGAAATCAAGGAAACAAAAAATAGTAATGAAAGAAATGCTAAAAACATATGTGTAGAAAAAAATCCTCTACCTAGCCTAGCAGCCCCACGGTATCCCAATTGTGATTATCTCATTATGGTTCCCAACGAAATCCAAATCGAGCACAAAATGCTCAAAAAAAGTAATCTTGTAAGCTCAAAAAAAGGGTAGCAGAACAAAATCTCAACTCCTACCAATTTGAACAAGTCACAGATATTAATCTAAGACAATCTAAAAAGACATATTAAGGGGGAGTGGAGAGCATAAATCAATTAACGCCACACTACATCCACTATAGCAATTGAAATGTACACAGAGGCGGAGCATTAGACCACAATAAGTGAAATATCCCATTCATCTGCGCGGGAACACCCTGTTTGTTCATACAACTTCAGATATAATGGGCCAAAAAGAATGAATGAAAAAACAACAAAGCGCATCATTAGCCTATGTAATTGGATATGACCAGCTATCATAGACACATTCAAGTTCAGAAATACAAAATGCCTAGCATGAGTTCTCTAATTAATGTCTTGATGTCAGCCAGACATGTTGATAGCTCGGGTGGTTAAATGTCGTCCATAGCAACGAACATAATTGCCAAACAAGGCTACAGATCACAAGATCTACTAGTCTAGGCAAACCCTCTTAGTTGTAATAAATCTGGTCAGTTTCCTAATGCAAGGTTCGGAAGCACTCGACATGGGTACGGCAAACGCGTCTACCCTTCAGTGGAAATAAATACCATCAAAGCTCACGGGCTGAAATCAGGCAGTCAAACCGCCATGTTACGGACAAGACTGAAATAATATCTGAGTTACATGTCCCCCAGTTCCATAAATGGCCACACGGCATTAGACTCATTAATCCATGTCCCTGAAGAGGTACAATGTGGCATATGGTGAGCGAAACAAATCTCATGAGCACTCGCCATGCCCCTCTCAGCCCAAATCTGCGTATTCAGCAAGTGTAGAGGTGAACCCATAAACGTACCTTGATGAGGCGACTCGATGCTGCGAGAGAAGAGAACCCCCAGTGGGAGCCCGTAACTGAGCCGATCCAACGTACCACTACCGCCGCATACACCAAGGCCGGACAGGAAAGCGGATTTTACTGCAAGATCGTCGAGGCAGTTAATATAGAAAGCCCCTCCGGCCATAAAATTATGAAATAGGTCACCTGGCAGGTCACGGGACCCACAGGAGGATCATGTGACAAACCAGCATGGCTCATATTAAAGGGAGAGACACACACTCTTAACTCTTCAGATAACAAGTTTAATAAAACCCATGCATCTAGGCAATAAAATCTCCACCGCAGCAGCGTGACATTAAATAAACTCGGGTAAATCTCAATAAATGTCTGTGAGATGAATGGCAGGGAGAAAAAGATGTTAAGATATAGAAAGAGCGGGGGGCAAATGGAAGACAATAGCCATCGTGCCTAAATGGAGGCTAGGATCATCTGTGGCTACCCAATGCCCCTTCCAGTGGTCAGCATCAGCAACCTAAGGGGGGAAAAACGGCACTGGGGGAAAAATGTATAATAATTATATACCCTGGCCTAGCACAGATGGTGACATAGACATTATAACACAACATAGCTCTGTTTTCAGGGAACACAATTAAGCCATTCTTCCTGATGATTGAGGCCCTTGTGATAGCTGTCAGTCTGGTACATCCACCATTGTTCCCGTTGGGACAGTCGCGCTGCCGTATTCAGCTGGTCAGTCCCTATAATTTGTTTTAAAGCCCACCATTTAAAGTCATTACAGTTATGGTCGTGTTCCATAAAGTGAGCTACTAAAGGAGAAGTATTGATTCAAATGCGTATTCTGGATTTGTGTTCAGAAATCCTTGTTTTAATAGGTCTAGATGTTTTGCCTATATAGAATTTTTCACACGGACAAATAATGACATAAATAACATTAATGGAATTGCATGTGGTATGATGTTTAAGAGATCAAGCTCTTCCATTAATGGTAACAGTGGAACAGGCTGTGGTGGAATTACAGGTATTGCAAAATCTACATGGGAAATGACCCATAATGGGTTGAAAACCCCATTGGGAGTGGATGGTAGACTGTTTAAGGGCTGGTTTAGCTCGATCAGCCTGTGAGAGCCCATTTTTTAGATTCTGCCTTTTTTGAAAGCAAACAATGGTCTCTCAAGTTCAGGATTGTTTAGTTGGAGGAGGTGCCAATGTCTATAAATCATTTTTTTGATTTCTTTATGATGTGTATTAAAGGTAGTGGCGCCTACAATCCGTTGATTAGTAATATCAGTCTTTCTATGGGCCTCATTACGAGTCCGACGTTAACTGTGCCTGAAATTCCAGGAGGTTACTGCCGGACTCGTATTACCATTCCGCCTCTGTGATTCCCGGAATTACCGGGGCATTATGACCCCGTTGACCCGGTAATTCCGGAGGCGGAATTCGGTAAATCCCCATTCCCATTGAGTCCAACAGGACTCAATGGGAATGGGGAAGTGGAAACACCGGCATCATCTTGTGATGGTGCTGGTGTTTCCACGTCCACCTGCAGGCGGGTAGTATTAAACCCACCAGGTCAGAACTGGCAGGAATGACACCTCCGCCTGCAGAACTCGAGATCACCCGGTCCGGAAACAACGATGGCGGCGGGTTTACTGCCACCGTTATTTCCAGACCGGGTGACTCCTAATGAGGCCCTATGTTTGGTGAGTAGTACTTCACAATGTTGATTTCTGGCTCGTTTGCCAGCCTGTTTCAAAAGATAGGAGGGGTAACCTCTAGTCGAAATACTATCCGAAATAATCCCAGCTTGAGCAGAGTAGTCACTGGTTTTGGAACAAATGAATCTCGCTCTCAGGAACTGACCATAAGGGATACTCTCCCTGAGGGCCTGAGGATGGAAACTGTAGAATTGCAAAATGGTGTTCCGATCTGTGTCTTTTCAAAATAAATCTACAATAATGTGGTCCCTATCGATCTTAATGACCAGGTCCAAGAATGGAAGGGAAATATTGCTACTGGACATAATAAACTTAAGGTTAGGATTTAAGGTGTTGATCCAAGGGAGAAAGGTGGTGTAATCTCCCTTGATAATATCCCAAACAATTACTATATCATCAATATAGCACTTATATAAACGTATGGCTGCAGAGAAGGGGTTAGAATTATGCAGAATAAAGGTCTTTTCAAATTGCCATATATACAAGGTTGCATAATTGGGTGCAAAGACTGCCCCCATCGCCTCCCTTTAACTTTCAGATAATAAGAATTCTTAAATCGGAAATAATTCTTGGTGAGAGCTATCTCTAGCAGTTGGATCAAAGATTCGCTAGAGATATGTTGTATCTCAGGTCGAGTATCCAAGACGTTTTTCATAATCTGTAGTGACTCAAGTTGAGGTATATTGGAGAAGAGAGACTCTACATCCAGGGTGATGAATATCTCAAACTCCGGATTGAATGATAGATTTTCAAGAGGTTGAATGGTGTCTGTTGTATACGATAAATACGTGTCTGAATTTGCTGCCAGGGGTTTCAAAAAGAGGTCCAAAAATTGACCTAGTGATTCCAATATAGAGCTACATAAGGACACTATAGCGCGGCCCAGAGGGCTGAGGAGATCTTTATGTATTTTGGGTAATACATAGAACAGCGGGACCCTGGCACCCTCAGCAGTCAAAAACAATCATTCCTTTTCACTAATAACTTCTGCCTCATGCGCTGCCAAACAAATGGTGCCTATTTCTTTACTAATTCCTTCTGTCAGATCGCCGATCAATGTATGATAGAATATAGGGTTGTTGAGTTGTCTCATAACCTCCTGATCATATTGGACAGCATCAAGGACCATGATTCCTCCGCCTTTATCTGCCTGTTTGATAATGATAGCGTGATCTTCTTTAAGTTTTCTGAGGCAGTCCCACTCCTTTTTAGAAAAGTTGAAGCTCGGTGTCTGTAGATGATTATCAGAATTTTTGTGCATGGAATGGAATTCTCTGTGTACTGCTTTCTCAAAAATGGCTGTCTCTTCAAAGATCATATTGATGCTCAGCGTGAACGTAGATTTGAATCTAAATGGGGTATGTGAATCGTCATCTGTTGTCTCTCTTTCGTAAGTGCCGAAAAAGTCCATGAGTCTATTCTTGCGGAAAAGACTTCGTAGTTCGATTTCCATCTCCATCTTGGAGGGATTTTTCATCAGAATGAAAGAAAAGCCTCTATCAAGCATGGTAATTTCTAAAGGGCTCAACATTTTTTGAGAGATGTTATAAACGGCTGATCTGCTCATTACGTCCGGTAGGACCGTCTCCTGGTTTGAAATAAGTTGTCTAACGGGGGTGGTCCTAATTCACTAATATGGCCTACCTCCTCTTCCATGATTCTGTCCTCTATTCCTTCTATTCCCTCTACCACGAGGACCTCTATTAGAGTATGAAGTACTGCCATCTGAGGACGTATCTGAGAATAGAGGAACAGAAATTATGACTAGGATTTGTAATGAACAGGCCCCTTTCCATCAGGAAAAGCCTAGGAATGCCACTAACCCCTGGTTCTCACCAGACCTGATTAAGTTAAGGAGACAGGTGAGATCTTTTGAGAAAGAATTGACTAAAAACCGCACAGTGTTGAATTTGGAACATGTCAAGGGCCTTAGAAAAATCTATAGGAGAGCAGTGTTCAAAGCAAAAACCGATTTTATAACTAAAAGAATTGATAAGGTGATGAATAGACCACGTGAATTGTATGCAGTGATTTCCCAGCTAGCGAATCGTTGGAGTGCGTCAGCTGCGCCAGAAGCCTCACAAGCTCAGGCAGATGCATTCAATCACTATTTTGTTCAAAAAATAGAGCTAATACAGGAGAAAATCCAGGCTATTAAGCTACCAGTCCCTCAAGAGGACCTGGAAAAATCGGAGGAAATAAGCTCAGAGCATATAGCACACAATGAGAGTGGAATGTGCAAAAATGCCTTCACGTTTACGGAAATCTCGGAGGAAAGGATTTGCCTTTTGCTCTCCGCCTTGAAGCCTACTAATGATACGCTCTTTGCCCTCCCGTCATCAGTGACAAGATGAATAGCTCCAGACATTGCCCCTTTTATCACAACATTTGTTAACAAATCACTGATGTCAGGGGTAGTACTTCTAGCTCTAAAAAGTCGGTAGTAACACTGTTGGCAAATAAAGCAAACTTAGACCCAAAAACTTTCAGAACTATAGGCCAGTCGCAGGACTACCATGGCCCTCAAAAATTCTGGAAAAAGTGGTGACTACCCAATTGCAGAACCACGTTGACCAGGAGAATCTGTTAGACCCATTACAGTCTGGTTTTGCGCCCAGGCTGTGGGACAGAGACGGCATTACTAACAGTGTGGGACGATTTGTTGGAAACAGCGGATCAAGGGGGCAGGTCCTTGTTGGTCATGCTCGACTTGTCCGCTGCGTTTGACACGGTGGACCACAGGACCATACTGAGACGCTTGAAGGAAGTGGGAGGGGTCGGGGAAAAGGCCCTGCAATGGTTTAGATCGTTCTGAAGTAGAGAACAGCGAGTTCGACTGGGAGATTTCCTGTCGGATTCAGTACTACAAAGTTGTGGAGTCCCTCAGGGATCCTCCCTCTCACCACTGCTCTTTAATCTGTATGTAAAACTGCTTATGGATATTTTAAGAAAGCACGGCATACAGTTCCACTCCTGTGCAGATGACACCAGGTGTTTCTGAGAGTACAGAATCAAGAGGAAACTTATGAGCGAGTGGAACAGTGTCTACAAGAGATACAGAACTGGATGTGTGCAAATCAGTTATTGCTGAATGCCAGCAAAACTGAAGTAGCTGTTTTTGCCTCAAAATATCATTTACAGAAGGAGAAACTGTTTCCCCCGTGCTTTCTGGGGACGCAGTTCAATTTCTCCCAAAAAATTAAGGACTTAGGCTGCATTTGGGAAGATAACATGGAAAGTGGAGCTCAGGTGAGTGCCAAGGTGCAGGCAGCGTATTACTCATTACACATGTTAAGACACATCTTACCTTTTATCGCGAACGAGGATAGAGCGGTCGTCACCGGTACTCTGGTTAACTCAAAGTTAGACTACAGCAATGCATTATTGTCAGGTATCCCAGTTTACCAACTGCGGAGGCTGCAGCTGGCCCAAAATGCAGCGGTTAGACTGGTGCACAAGGCAAAAGAGTCAGACTCAATCTCTACTTTGAGGAAAGCCCTGCATTGGCTGCCTGTAAAAGAGAGAATAGAGTTTAAGATTCTCTGCCTGGTCTGCAAGGGTCTGAATAACATAGGACCAGCATACCTATCAGATAAAATCAGTAGGTACATTCCTACTCGACAGTTGCGCTCGGCAGACCAAAATCTGCTTTGTATTCCAAGCACCAAATGTGTGAAGAAGGGAGATCGTAGATTCTCTGTCTATGGGCCCAGAGCCTGGAATAAATTACCTAGAGAAATTTGTGACATCAATAGCCTCTCAGCTTTCCGGAGGGCCATAAAGACTTATTTGTTCTGATAAGAACCTTGACAGAACTATTCCTGCTTCTATGCTGTGCAACCCTCATATGATCCAGTGGATCTCTCATAGACACATGATTAAAGGTATCATCTGCGCCCAGGCACGATTCAGTTCGTTTAGGTGCGCGATACAAATACTACAATACAATACGATACAATACAATACAAGGTGACTTTTCTTCCTGTGTGGCATAAAGCCAGTTTGGGAGCCATTCAAATTTTTCCAGTATGTTGATCCCTTGCATCCTTTGTCAGCTAACACTGTCAGCATGTGCACTGAGTCCTTTCTACACTGGTCTTCTGTCATGCTGCAAATCAAAATGTCATCTACGTACTGCGTGACCGTGCTTTCCATCTGCTCATTGCCTAGGTCCATCTGGAGGACCCTGTTGAATATGGAGGATGACTCGAAGTACCCTTGGAGAAGTCTTTTATGTTTCCACTTCCGGTTTCTATACATAAAGGAGGTCAAGTCTTGTGAGTCTAGGTGTAGAGGTAGTGATAAAAATGCTTTCTTCAAATCTATGACTGTGAAATAGGCAGCTTCCACTGAAAACAGGGGACACTGTGCCTCTACAAAGTGTTTTAGGGGCGCAAGTCCCGGATAAAACACCATGACCCTCCTTTTGATTTTTTAACTGGGTACACCGCCATGTTGCATGGGGATTCCGATGGTACAAGAATGCCTCGCTCCAATAGAGATGCAATCGTCTCATAAATGTCCTCATCAGCCTCTTTTGAGAGTGGGTACTGTTTGACTCTGGGTAAAATGACTCCTGATTTCAACTTTATCTTCTCTCACCCACATCATTGGGAACTTGTGGTTCATAGGATACTGGGCACCTTGGCCAAATCCTCCTCGCAGAATGATGGAGGGGCTTCTAGCACGATTGCCATCCTCTGTGGTACCTCTCTGTATCTTCAACCAGTAAGTCACACCCATCTCGAACACCATCTGGTGCTCTGACCTTTTGTCCCTGAATAGTTCTTCATCTGTCACTGTAGTTGGCCTGCATCCTTCTGCCACCGCATTCACTGCTCGCCAAAACCATCCTGTGTCGTCCATCCCATGAACTGCTTTCTATTCATCTCTCACCACCACTGCCTACATTTCGATTGGCACTATTGTCCCTTGAGCCTTATCCAATGGTTTCTCTGGCCTAAACAAATATTTGTTTGGAACAAGTCACATCTTCCCTTCAATTCCTGGGAGCCATGCATTTGCAATCTCAGTCCCATACTGAAACAGCTCCTCATGTACTGGCACCCCCTCTGTACATTCTGTCCGCAATAAGCTTCAATGTTCTCTTGTATGTTGAGAATGTGTATTCCTGGTGTAGTGCACACTCTCCCCTTGTCTGTGAATGAAATAGTCATATTTAGTCTGCTCATAATGTCTTGTTCCAGTATATTCACAGGCATCTGTTGGGAGTAAAGTAAAGGCAGGGATACATTGTGTTGCCTTATAGAAAGGGAGATATTGGCCCTCATTATGAGGTTGGCGGAATGGGTTTACCAGTACCAGTAATGGTGCCGGTAAACCTATTCCGCCCTATTACGAGGTCTCCTCGCGGGACCCGCAATGGGCACCTGGTAAAACCAGGCATCCTTACCGGGTCCCGCGAGGAGACCAGGGAGCTAACAACGGACCTGTTATAAACGGGCCCGTTGTTATCTCCTTCCTCATTCCCATTGAGGCCTATGGGGGCTCGAATGGGAATGGGAATGGACTGGGTCCGGGTTCCTCAGACGAGGAATTACCGGTTCCACCAAGGTTGGGATGACCAGGTAAGTCCTCATTTGAGGAACCCGGGCCCGGTATGCGGTAAGGAGGCAACCATGCCGCTAAATGTGGCATGGTTACCTCCAACCTCGTAATGTGGGCCATTTTCTGTAACAAGAACCACTTCCTGAGCCCCAGAGAATCCTTGAGTATTCATGGCATCACCTGACAATCTAAATGATCCCTCTCGAATGCAGGGCCTAGACCCCCCCGCTGTGTCTACAAGAAAGGAAAGCGTGTTGTCACTATAGCCACCCATATGTGAGGTTCCTCTGCAGAGTTGGGTGTGATCGACAGGATGCAATACGTCAAGTCCATCTGTGAGCTGTCCTATTGAGGGTATAAGGACCTCCCGTTCCCTGTAAATGGGTTGTTCTCCACCATGGTGACCCTCCTAGTTTCCTGCGGGGACTGTGGCCATGTAGTCCATGTGTTACACTGTGTTGCTGTTTAGCTGAATGCTTTTCTGCATCTGTGGCACCTGCAGTGTGCTGCCTCCAATCTGTGATGCTTACAAATACTATGATACGGGTTCATCTGTGGTATCTGTGTCATGGGCTAGTGTGCCTGCTGGTGTGCACGCTGTGTCTGTTGCTGTGGTTGGTCCTGTGTGTAAGAGTTCTCCTGGTACCCCTGATATGTCTGCTGGTATTGCGTTCACCAATTCTACTGCATACCTCTGTTTCTGCAAGCTCTCGAAATGTGCCACATCTGTCAACGAGACCAACACTGTGGTGGCTCTCTCCCTTGCCCCTGGAAAGCCCCCGCATAATCTCCTGGGCCCTGCTGCACCTGCAGCCCGTAGCTCCAAAAACCCCATGGAAACCCCCCTTGGTTGTGATGTATCTGCGGTCATTATTCGCATCCTCTCGATGGCCCCCCTCTTCTTGAAACCCTTGCTGTATGGTTCCCCACCCCATGAACCCTCCCCCCCGCAGGCAGGGATGTATACTGCTGTTGTTGTCGGCACTACCCCTTCTATGGCGTACTTTGATAGTTTTTTCAGCAGTAGCTTTGCTTCCTCTAACTTCCTTTCTTCCGCTTTCTTCTTTATTTTCTCTTGCAATAGCCTACTATGATGAACAATCATAAGCTGTATTTCTGGCCACGATTTTGCTTCCATGCCTACCAACTTCCTTAGCTGCTTCTGAACAAGTTCTGGCTTCTACTGACATAATATGTGGTAAAATACTGCTACGGTTTTGTCCCACGGTTCTCGAGTTTCAAGGCTCCAAAGCTCTTGGATTACCTGAATGGATGCTAAGGGTTCTTTGTCTATCTCCATTTGGTGTGACATAGTTACTCCAATGTCTTATGTGTCCTGGTATTGTGTCCTTAAGGCTTGCTACATGGCATCCCTGCAATTTGTAAACGCTGGACCATTGTGTGTTATGTTCTGGGTGGTCACTCCTGGGAACCCCGCCCTTTTCCATACATCATCAGCCGCTTCCCCGAGGATCGCCACTAAAAGCCCATTTATGTCCCCCATTGCCAACCTCTGGTCACTGTCATCCTTTCCATTTCATATATCCATTTCCCAGCACTCGCAGATAACGATAGTAATCTATATCTCACGTTTTCTTTGTCACTATCCTTCCATGGTATATACTGAGATCACCCCCTTCCTTTTCCAGTAGGGGCATCTGTGTGAACCCCACCTCCCCATTTAGACTTTGAGTCAACCTGCCCTGTCTGTCTGTGTTCCTAATGCCGGTGTATACATCTATTGGTTCTGCTATGGGTATTCAAACACTGTCGTCTGGCTCCCCCATTAGCCTTTCTCTGGAGCATACTATAGCTGTGTCCTGCTTCCTTCATCTTGGGCACTCTAAGCCTCTCTACGTATGGTACTAGGTCATCAATGTTACATAACTCGTCCACTGGCCAGGGTATCCACTCGTCCATGCTGCCTCCCGCTTCCCCTGTACTGGTCTCTCTTTCCCATGTCCATTTTGTCCTGTGGCTCCCGCCCTGGCTGACTTCTGCAACCACTCCTTCGCCACTGGAGTCTTCTCATCCCCCCTGAAGCACTCCCTTGTGCACCCTATTCTTATGAAACCCTCTGCCAACCCCTCCTGTTCGGCTAACTATCGCGCAATCTCCATCACTCCCTTCCTGGGCAAACTCCTAGAAAGACTTGCCATCTCCCAGCTTAATCTCCACACTGAATCTGTTGGCTGTCTTCATGACCTTCAGTCTGGCTTCAGAGCTTCCAGAAGCACAGAAACTGCACTCCTGAACATCCGTGAAGACCTGCTCTCCAACCTTGATTCCAAAACCCCCTGTGTCCTTGCTTGATCTCTCTTCTGCCTTTGACACAGTCAAACATGCCATCCTGCTCAAATATCTCCGTGATAACCTGGGTATCACTGGTCAGGCCCTGGCGTGGCTGACTTTTTTCCTCTCTGACCGACCCTCCCAGGTCCAACTTGGGCTCTTCCTCTCCACTATCTTTTTCTCTACCTGTGGTGTCCCCCAGGGGTCTAACCTCTTGTTCTGGCTGTTCAGCCTATACCTGGCGCTTCTTGCCCACTGCATTGCCACTCTCTGCCCCAACTTTCAGTGCTATGCAGATGACACTCAACTCATTTTCAGGCTACCTTCGGCCACCTCTTCTCCGTCTCTCATCTCTGACTGTCTGTCTGCTATCCAGGAGTGGTATGCTGCCAATGACCTCTGCTTTAATGCCAGTAAGACTGAGATTCTCCTCATCGGCACTGCTGCTCCCTCCTTTACTGATGCTCTCTGGCCGGCCTCTCTAGGCCCTCCTCCTGCTCCAACCTGCAAGGCTAAAAACCTTGGGGTCATCTTCGACTCCAAAATCTCCTTCTCTCCTCACATCTCTGACGTCTCTAAGAAGTCACACTACCAGCTGAACCTTCTCAGAGGTATTCTACGTTTCCTCTACCTTCCTTAGAAGCTCACTGTCTCCAGAGCTCTGGTTCTCTCTAGGCTGGACAACTGCAGCAGCCTCTTTCTAAAATTGCTAAAATCTACTCTTCGCCCTCTGCAACTCATCCAGTACAGGACTGCCAGACTTGTCCTTGGCCTCAAGCCCAGGGATCATATCTCTCCAGGACTGAAATCTCTGCACTGGCTCCCAGTGGCTGTGAGGATCAAGTTCAAAACCCTCTGCATTGTCCACAAAGCCTTCTGCGGCCTGGGGCCTCAATACCATCAACTCTTGCTTCCTAAATATCTTCCTTCTCGAGCTCTTCGCTCATCTGCCTCGAATTCCCTCAGAGTTTTCACTTCTTCAAGCAATGAGTTGATAGTAGATCTCTTTCTTCAGCTGGGGTTTTCCTCTGGAACAGCTTCCTGCCTCCCTCCCCCCCTGAAACTTGAGGAGAACCATCTCCGGTTCCAGAAGCACCCCAAAACCTTTCTCTTTGCTTCTACCTTTTCTCTTCCTCTCCCCTGCTGACCTCCTGGCTGATTCCGAACCTGCACTGGTTACCTGGCCAGCCTCTGATCCCGGGCCCAGGTCCCTCCCTCACCAGTCACACACACCTGCACTGCCTGCCTAGGCAAACCCTGCACTTGGGTCTGTTTCTGTATCCCTACAGTCCCACTACCAGCACTTGACACCTGATGTCTGCACTCTCCTTTGCACTTGCCACCTGCTGGCCGTTACCTTTACTTATTGTTATTATTCTATTCCCATGTGCTGAACTGTCCCTTCCCCCTACCTCTGCACTTCCCCTCTTTCCCCTCCCATGCACTTGTGCGATCTGATTGACACCTGGCCTAGCATGATCGTTGTCTGTCCTCCCTTTGTTCCCCCTCCCTTGCCTCGTCGCGCATTGAAACACTTGTGTATAGGCGCGTTATGAATGCCATATCATATCATATCACCTGCCCCAGTGAATTGAGGCCTAGGTATTTCCCCCTCTCGCCCTCACTATTTTGCCCTTCATTGGCTGACCCCAAGCACATTTTACTGCAAAAATCATCCACGAAGCTCAGTCTCCTAGTAATTGTGTCAGTGGTGGGTTGCATGGTAATGTCGATGTCATGCAAGTCGTACCTGTGCCACCCCCCAGGCTCCTAGGCACGCACTTTCTGACACCGTGGCAGTCCTACTCTGTGTGGTTGTGCTGTCTGGCTCTGCTCTTCACCTCCTGCAGCTCTGGCATATCCCCGATTCAATGTCGATTGCTTCTTTGTGTTCCTGATTGCACGCACAACCTCTTCCTTACATGTGCGTTCCCTTGCTAGTATCTCTGCAACTTTCTTTGTTCCCACTCTATCAACTTGTGTTTTTCCTGCTCCTCTGTTTCCCTCCGCCTTTCAATCTCCTCTAGTTCTTTTATCCTCATGTCCTGCTGTTCCCACTCCTCTCTCTGTGCTTTATTTCTATCCTCTCTTTTCTTTCTCTCTGAACCTGCTCCTCTCTATTCTCCTCTCCCTGTCCTCTTTCTCTAACCTCTCTTCTCTTTGCTTCTCTTCCCTGTCCATTTCCTCCATTATCTCTGTCCAATCTGCAGCTTTGCTGCTCCTCCTAAAGCCTTCCATTGCCTTAGTCACCCCCTCTGTTTCCCCAGTATTCCCTTCCAGCTTGAGGAGTATCTGTCCCCCTATCCACTTGTTTGTGGCTATGCCCCTAACCCCTCCTTCGTGTCCTTCTGCGCCTCGCTGCTTGCTCATTGCCCAGTGGTAAGCTGCCTTGCGTCTTTCGGTCCCTCTTCCCTAGTATATGGTGGTAGTTTATATCTCGGATTTAAGTACATCTCTGCTGCTCTTAATTTTCGTAATGGGAACATCCCCTGTCCATCGTCTTTGTCATTGGAGACCACGCTCAGAGGGACATGTGGGGGAGCGGAGGGCAGGACCGTGGGCCCCTGCACCTCCTGCTGGCTCAGCATCCACTGACGGCATCCCCTCGCCTTCTTGAAACATCCTCCAGAGCTCGAATAGAGCCATGTGGCTTGCTAGCTTCTTCCCCTTATAGGTACCCTGTATGTGCATCAGTAGTGATTGCTGCACATCCTCGGAGAAACATACGCAAGGTAGCCTTGGTTTAGTTAACTTCCCCTCGGTGCCTTTAGACCATTTTATGCTATATTTGCAGATGTTATCCTTATAGCGTGAGAGGGTCTACACAGGTGCTGTAGGGGCGTGTCACCCCAGCACTTCCCTTGATACATTGCTCTTGCATTTACCTGACCTCGAGTTGAGGGTTTTGATAGTCCACTGTTAAGGAAGGAACACACTGTAATCACAATGTTTTTAATTTCCTACAAGCATCTTTAGCACCACAACTTGTCAGGCGTGCTCCGCGCACCGCCATCCCTCACAACCGCTACCTCCTCATGGACGCCCACAATCTTGCACATGAGCCTTCCGCGCACCGCCAATGATCCACCTCATCTGCCAACCATCTGCCAACCTCAAAATCAATCTATGTGTGATGTCACCAATTTACTAAACAAGGTATCTCTAAAAAGTCGGATAATGCACACATAATGTCATAACTAATTACCCCAAAATACACATAACCCTACCACAACCCCCACAGCTGTCTTACTGCCTCCTAGCAGAGTATACCAATATTCTGCTGTGTTCGATCTGTACCTGCTGCGTCGCTTAGAAAATAATACGCCACCTCGAGACTTAACCGATTGAATCACCTTTAAGCAATTTAGATCAGCTCCCTTGCTAAACCGTAAGGGAATACTGTCATCTATGAACTGAGCTAAAACGCCCAACCCAAAGGAAACCACTATTTACATACTTCTGTCAACCGTGCCTTCGAGTAAATATTCAGCGCTTTATAAATAAACAAATAAAATAAATAGTATAAGTTGTTAACCAGAACCACTTAACTCTGAGCTTGAATGTGCCCTATCCACACATAATGACGTCTACCTCCGCTCCTGTCCCAACTAAGTTTGACAATGCTAAATAATACTTTGAGAATACTCAGCAATACTCAATGATACTCCACAATACGCCATACCCTCCCCTACAACCCCAGTTGCCGTGTGGCTGGGTCACTACTTACACTTCATGGTTTGCTGGCGCTTATCGGGCTGCCGCGTCCCCCAAAGCTGCCACTACCACGTTCTGGTCTGCTGGATGTCTCACAAACTTTTGGGCAGGATATTTCCAAGCTGGCTTCTGACAGCCTTTCCACGGGTATGCGTTCCATGTCTTTCTCGAAATACACGAAGGGTCCTGCAGCCTCTCAGGTTCTGCAGCGGAGGAGTCGGCTTGGTGCCTGGCTGGAGTTGCCAATTATCAACTCTGCTACCAATTTGTTGGGAGAGACTCCCAGGTATGCCAGGGTATGGCTGGGAGTCAGCCAATTCCGAGGGCCCAACACCCTCCCCAGAACAAATGGAGGACTCAGCCAACAGCAAGTAATACTGCGGTTTATTGCAAATAAAACCAAGAGGGAGCAATACAAGAAAAAAAGAGAATTCTCTGGTATATCACAGCTCGCCATGGCGTGCGACATAGTTTTTTGCGACTATGTCGACTTCATCATCACTTGGGTCCATCCCCAAAAAAACGATCAGCATGAGAGATTGAGTATTGAGAGTATAACTACCTATGGAGAACCCTAGAGAGGTTATTCTATTGGTCCTTGCATGTCAGGTGGCTGGCCTGTCCCATCCCAAAGAAACTATCTATTACATTGTTGCAGAGTAGTGGGCTTACCATTGGTTCATGCCCCTTGCCTTCCACCCCAGGGTTTCTAGGCTATGGTTGTTTAGAGCTGATCTCTCCAGTACTGTGACTCAATTGAGTTCTCAGCTCACTGTGCACCTCTTCAAGGTGATGTGAACGATCCGACGAGGGTAGAGGGCAGGAGCCCCCCCTCCTCTCCAGCAGACCACCCACGCAGCAACTGCAGACCCGCTGCAGAGCACACGGCGGCCTGCCTGACCGTGTCCCTCCCGCTTGTCTGACTCCTCCATGCCGGGCGCGACGCGCACCACAGCGAGGCTGAGCCTCGTTCCGGGCACTTCAAAGCCCCTTGCTTCCGCCAGTAGGCGGATACGCCGGCCTGCACGAAGGCCGTACAAAGGCGCTGTTTGGCCCCCAGGACCCCCCTTCCAGACGACCTCCGACGAGGGAAGAGGGCAGGAGCCCCCCCTCCTCTCCAGCAGACCCCCCATGCAGCAACTGCAGACCCGCTGCAGAGCACACGGCAGCCTGCCTGACCGTGTCCCTCCCACTTGCCTGACTCCTCCATGCCGGGCGCGATGCGGCACCACAGCGACGCTGAGCCTCGTTCCGGGCACTTCAAAGCCCCTTGCTTCCGCCGGTAGGCGGATACGCCGGCCTGCACGAAGGCCGTACAAAGGCGCTGTTTGGCCCCCAGGACCCCCCTTCCAGACGACCTCCGACGAGGGTAGAGGGCAGGTGCCCCCCTCCTCTCCAGCAGACCACCCACGCAGCAACTGCAGACCCGCTGCAGAGCACACGGCGGCCTGCCTGACCGTGTCCCTCCCGCTTGCCTGACTCCTCCATGCCGGACGCGACACGGCACCACAGCGAGGCTGAGCCTCGTTCCGGGCACTTCAAAGCCCCTTGCTTCCGCCGGTAGGCGGATACGCCGGCCTGCACGAAGGCCGTACAAAGGCCCTGTTTGCGCTTGTTAGCGCAATGGTAGCGCACAGGCGCTGCACCTTATCTACCTCTCTGGCTCCACTGAGACTCTCACGGTAAGGCCCTAGGGGCATTTACTGCAGGACTCATATCATTATATTGTACCTGACCCGCAACTTTTGTAATATTGCATCTGCCATTTCATGTCAGTTGCTGTTGACGCTATGCCTAAAACCAGCTTTCATTGATAACCTGAAATGCTTGTCCTACTGATCACTGCATTCCAGCCCCGCTAACTAACCACTGCTCTGCCCACTAATGATCACTATGCAATGACACTTGAACTATGCCTGTATATGGTGCACTAATGATCACCATGCAATGACACTTGAACTATGCCTGTATATGGTGCACTAATGATCACCATGCAATGACACTTGAACTATGCCTGTATATGGTGCACTAATGATCACCATGCAATGACACTTGAACTATGCCTGTATACGTTGCACTGTCCATTACCTATTAGGCCCACATCTGACGCTAACATTAGGATATCTGTATAGCCGAACTCTGTTGTGCCTCACAACTTGAACTTGAGTCTGTTCGCCCACAATTGCTACCAGCCTTAGCACATATGTATTGCCTAATTTTGTACCTAATTGCCTGTGCCTTACATTTGCCTCATACATGACACTCCTTTTGTGCCCTGATTGCTAAAATCGAATTCAGATGACCCTTTGCCTATTCACCCTGCTAGTGACCTATGCTTTTGTGCCTTGATTGCTAAAATCGAATTTAGGTGACCCTTTGCCTATGCACCCTGCTAGTGACCTATGCTTTTGTGTTCTGATTGCTAAAATCGAATGCAGATGACCCTCTGCTTATGCACCCTGCTAGTGACCTATGCCTTTGTGCCTTGATTGATAAAATCGAATTTAAGTGACCCATTAGACTAGACCTTACGCTGCCGGACAACAACTACACTGTACTAGCCCTATCTTGCCCAATATCACAATGTATCTCCATGCGCTTTATACAGTGTTACTGAGATCAATACTGCACATCTTGAACAGCCAATACCTAACCATGCTACCCAATTTACCAGCACTTGAGCCCGCATATAACCCATACACATTAACTGAAATGACCTCCACACCTTGCCCTGTTCTCATGAGGAACCTTAGATTACGTGCCAGGCTCCCAAGGCTCTATGACCCTCTATCTAAACCAGCCCACATTAAGGTGCCTAGGAATCCATCCCTACACCCTCTTCAATTGAACAGTAGACTCCACCGTGAGCACATCCGTGACCAGAAAAGTATGCACGAATCTGTGCCACCACCCCTAAATCCAGTAGATCTCGGGACTATGGGTGCACTAATAAATGCCCGCTCCATGGTAGCCCATGCATCAGACATTGCCGACCTGCTACACAACAAAGACCTGGACTTCTTAGCGGTCACCGAATCTTGGCTTCACCCCACGGCAGGCCCTGCAATTATGCCAGCGGTACCAGATGACTACAGGCTATTAAGACTTGATCGTACCACCTCTAGAGGCGGAGGTCTTGCCATCATAGCCAAAACTAAATTCCCTATTACAAATGAATCACCCACTAATGTTAGCCCCTGTGAATCTCTAACCGCCAAGTTAACACGATCTAATACTCAATCCATCTCCATTCACCTTATCTACCAACCACCGGGCCTTTTAGGTTTGAAGAAGACCTCACAGACATCTTATCAAACAATCTTAAAAACTCCTCACAACGCATCTTACTAGGAGACTTTAACCTCGGATTTAGCGACCCCGCAGACGCCAATGCCAGTACAATCAATAACACCCTAGAGGAACTGGGCTTCACCCAGAAGATCACTGAGCCCACCCATATCAAAGGGAGAACTCTGGACTGGCTAGCTGTGCACAACGGCCCAGTCCTAGTCTCTGCCATACTCCCACAGCCCTGGACAGACCATTACTTGATCTCGTTCACCCTAGACGCAACCACAGCACAAGCTAACAGCACAGCTCCAGCTGTCCAATCCCGAAATAAAAAAAACATCACCCCTGAAAACTTGATCCCGCTAATCACACCAACCTTGAATACCATCCCGGATCATACAGATCCATTCACGATGGTGGACATCTATAATAAAATCATGCTCTCATCCCTTGATGCCATAGCCCCTTTGTATCTAAAAAAGAGCAAGCCCCGGAAACACATCAACTCCTGGTTTTCGCCTCATCTTAAAGCCCTCAGACAGGAAAAGTGACGCTGTGAAAAAATCTGGCGCTCTTACCCCTCAGAAAATAACAAAAAAAACTTGAGCAGTCTAGCTTCCCAATATAAAAAAGAAATTATATTGGCCAAACAAAGGTCTTATAGTACGCAAATCTCACAAGCTTAATCTAACACTAGAGAGCTTTTCACAATACTTAAAGAGGTTGAATCCCCGATCCAAGTGCCCGACTCGTGTATCAAAGATAAAAACTGGTGCACGGGCATACAAAATCTCCTCCCTTAAGACTAAGGTAAGCATTAAAAAAGAATCTCTGCTCTCCTCTACTAAGCCGAGTACCGCCTCCCATAAAAAGGTTCACCTGACTCAATCATCCCCCCCAGCGCACAACCCCCCCTTTAATTTCCATAAAGTATCCACCAAAGAGGTAGAAAATACTATTCTCACCCTCAAACCTTCAAATTGCCACGGAGACCTACGCCCCGCTCAACTGATTATGGATGCAGCCCGTGATCTCGCACCATTTATTACCAAACTAATAAATGCGTCTTTCACATCAGGCACCGTACCTAATAATTTAAAACAGTCCTGGGTCCTCCCTCTGCTTAAAAAACCGAATTTAGACCCATCCACTCCAACTAACTACCGCCCCATTACCACAGTACCGTTCCTTCTTAAAATCATCGACAAAATAGCATACCACCAGATCCAACATAACCTTGAGCACTTCCATCTCCTAGGCTTCCGACAATCGGGCTTCAGGCCACAGCATGGAACCGAAACTGCACTTATAGATCTCAAGGCACAGATAGACGAGCTGAGAGACCAGGGTAAGATAGCACTATTGCTACTCCTTGATCTCTCTGCGGCCTTCGATCTGGTCGACCATGAGATCTTGTGCAACCACCTACAAAAAGCTGCCCACTTCTATCAAGAAGCAACCAATTGGATCCAATCCTTCCTCAATAACCGCACGATGAGAGTCTTCTCATTGTCAGCAGCAGCCGGCACTACACCTATCACTTGCGGCGTGCCTCAAGGATCTTGCGTCTCCCCTACACTTTATAACATCTTTACGAAGCCCCTTTTCGATGATCTAGACGATCTGGGTATCACCTACACTAATTACGCCGATGATACCCAGATCCTCATCCCGTTGTCAGGGGATTACGATAAGGATTTGGCCTTTGTTAATAAAGTGTACCTCATCATCCAGGCATGGATGGCCTCACACGGTCTATGCCTGAATGATGACAAGACGGAACTCCTTATTCTAGGCTCTACACACTACCTCAACAAGCTGGGCCACAAATACTCATCGTTCATAACGACGATAACAAGATCAAGGTAGCTAAGGAGGTTAAAACCCTCGGCTTCTATCCTTACCTTCAACAAACAAGTGAATGCAATTGCCTCCGACACCTCCTACAATTGCAAACTCATTAGGGCAGCCAAACCCTTTCTCTCCCCCACCAACTGTACCACCTTGGCCAGGGCGCTGATCCTGTCCAAGTTGGACTATTGCAAGGCTCTATATGTAGGTTGTAACAAATATATCTCAAATAAAATCCAAATCCTCCAAAATAATGGCCTTAGAGCGGCCCTCAGTATCCCGAAGAAAGCCCATTTCTCAGATTCCAGAAGATCTGTCAACTGGCTATCCACCAAGGACAAGATATTCCTTAAATCGGTATCTCTGATTCATAAATGCCTCCACCAAGCAGCCCCTCAATACCTCTGGAGGCAATAGCTTTCCAGTAAAAGCAGCGCAATTCTGCAACTCCCTTCCTCCTACCTGCAGGGAGGACCTACCCTACCACCAGTTCAGAGCGAGGACTATCCACTGGCTCAATTCTCTCGACTCATAATGACCTTCCGATGCCCAGATGCGCCACTACCATGTGGCTCCTTACCTCATTGAATGTAAATATGTATATAGTATTGCCTATAGTGTATATGTTCTACCCTTCCTATTTGGCGTGATACTTCCGGCACTGTAACCGCAGCTGGACCTCACCCTACTGTATGTAACTAAGTTTTGCAACCCTCTTGCTGCCTTTGCGCCTGGATACCCCTGGGTTAGGTGTGCATTATAAATAAATACAATACAATACAACACAATACAATGTGTCTGCATTGAAACTTGTGTCTACCACCTTTGCCTATGAGACTGTGCTCCTCACTTGTTGTAGCCTGCATCTGGCTTGCTGGGATCAGCTCTGCTTTCACCACGTGCTTTGGGGCCACAGAATCGAGCTCTTCAGCTTGCAATTATGAGGATTTATTCCATTTCTCTGCAGCTGATCCCCTTGTCGTCTGAGATTGGAATGTGTCCGTGTATCTCTAGCCTTGGCTGTGAGTCTGCTTCATGCTCCACGCAGCCCGAGCCAGCTTTACACGTCTTCGGTCCTGTGGCTATTGGGCCTTTTGTAACTTTCCCTAGACGTATAATATGGTTTCTATATGTTTATGTTATCCTAGGTACTCTATATGTTGGTCGCACAGGGTCTTACCAGCTTCCATGCATATCCCTGTAGTCCCATATGGTTATTCACGTTAAGCATCTGCAAGCTTGCTCAGGATCTATTGTGGTTCTGTGTTACTGCATTTCTGCATTTGGCTAATGAAAAAATAATAAAAGCATTGACAGTACGTATATGCATCTATCCTCTAGCTATAGGACTGTGCACACATGTTCTTCATGTGTGCAAAGGTGTGTTTGTGTGATGCAGTGCAGGACTGAGAGTGTGCTTCATGTCTAATGCTGCTACGTCATGGGGTCACGAATGACATCAGCACCGTGGCTTCCTGGTGCTTAGTCGAGGCTGTCCATATAGGTGTCTCTGTGCAGATCTCCGGTTCTTCTCCAACACATGTAAAGACTTGAATTGTATTTGGTTTGTATGGCTGGCTTAGAGGATACCTTTCAGTGTACTTGTCAATCATTGGTGCACTCGGGATTCGTTCAAAATAAGATGGGAAGCTGCAAGCATTTCTGCTCTGAAACAACGTACCTGTAAACCGAACCCATCAGCATCCTGGTAATTGCAAGAACTCGACTTCAGCAAAAAAGTAAACAGCGAATAAGAGAAAACCTGCTGCCACTCCAGGACCTGGTGCTCCTCAAGGAATTCTGAGCAACCCACCAACAACATATCAACACAGCCAGGGCCTCCTACTATCAGAACATCATAGCAGAAGCTCACAACAAAGCAGAACCCTCTTCAGAGCGGTCAAGCACTGTGTCATCCCGCTACCTGCCCCTGTCATACAACACTACATCGAAAAATCCACACATCAACACCTTTTTCATCGACAAAATAAGCAAGATTCACCTGCAAATAGACACCAGCTCTGCATCCACAGACCCACCCCACGTCCCTACTTGGGAAATAGCCACACCCTGGACAACATCCAAGACACACTCAACAGAGGCCTGTAAGGAACTCATGAGAGCAATAGTAAAGACAGACACAAGTGATCACAGTTCAAGGGTGTGCATTAAACTGTATGCAGGGGTGAGAAAAATGCCTAATCTAAACCGAAAGCTAAGATGGGAGCAAGCTACGACCACCAATAATAGTAAAGGAGTCCTAGTAGCGTCTTGTCAAATATAAAGGGCCTAACTAAATAAAATCCTTACTACTAAGTTACAAAAAGAGTGTGGTATAATGTTCACCAGAAAAGAAAGAAGTGTTCTCGAAATGATGAATCAGGATGGTATGGCTGGATCTCCCTTCCCCACGTTTCAAGCACAGGACAAGGCAGAACTCCTGAGCAGAGCACACTACTGGGCCTCCCCAGCACAAAGTTCACAAGTCTATTCAACCATAGCAGAACCTTCAAGGGCTAAGTCTCTTTCCTCAACTGCTCTTGCCTTAGAAGGTCTGCTAGATCAAAACAACAAACAAACAAAATTTCCTTCAGTGGACTTGCACCTTGGGGCGATTGCTCTTCGTGCCAAGGATCTCCCTCCACCAGCTCGGATCCTAATTGAAAAGTGGGCCTCCTCCGTCGGGTTCACTCTGGACTCCTTTAAGACAGTTCAGGAATTTCTAATACAGTTCATGATTTGTTCAGTTTCATCAGAAAGCTTTGGTTCCCTTCTCCTATTTTTCTTTCGGCATCCCTCTGTCTGGTTCATACTTGCCTTATCTCACAGTTCACAATCTTATCAGAAAGTAGGGTTCCCTTCCCCTAGCTTTCTCTCGGCCATGAGTCAGAGACTTTCGATTGTACAAAGAATTTGACGTGAACTTTGTAGGATCACTCTAACATCTCATGCCATCCTTTCCTAGGGCCTTCTGGTACTTGCAGTTCTTTCTTCTCAAGTTCCTTGTGTTCACATAATGTTGCCACTTGCAACCTTGGGCTCAACACAATTCGGTTTGATATCAGCTTCCTCAGACTCACCGTCTGTGTTGAACCCATTGGCGGTCTTACTTCTGGAGTCAAGGATGGAACCACTGTAGTCAGCATGCCTCCCCACCTGTGCTATCAATGCAGGAGGCCCCCGTGCACAGTTGACATCTGTTCCTCCACACGCCAGATGTAACTCCTGGTTTTATGATTTCCCATTCAGAGGCTTTGCTGGTCTGGGTTGAAAAGGGCACGGGCAGTTCCCCCTTCATCGTCCTTCCAGGTCTTGCCACCTTTCTTCTCCGTTTGAACTGCTGGTTCGGTGTAGCTGTGTCCCCCTGCGTTCGGCCATGCTCGTCGTGTGCTTTCGTGCTCCAGCCTTTTATCCCTGTGGGGAAGGTAAAGGGCTGTCAGGTGTGCGTGGTTGTTGCCAATTGCCTGACTCTGCCTGACGAGTGTGTTGGAACATGTCAGGTAAACAGCTCTGGTCCGTTGTCTGATATGGTGTTAGCAAGTGTTCGTGTCAGGGTAGGATGGGAAAAAGGTGTTACAAGGAAGAGGGACTGCGTCTCAACCTTCGGTGTCCCACTTCCACTCCCCAAAGACCCCTCGCCCCGATGATTCTCCCCCGCTGGTACTCCCCCAGGAACTGGATCCAATAGCGATGGCCATGTCCTGGCCACCTGGACGACAGATCCCTGGCCACTATTGGGTGAGACACCTTCAGGTTTCTCACATGTCCTGGTAGAAACCCTGGCTGCCAACAAAGCCACATTGTAAATAGACGGCATCCTCAGAGCAATCCATCCTCAACACTCTCCCTGCAGAAACTCTGCTTCCCTACATGGAGATCAGACAGGACAAATCCTCCCTCTGCTAAAGAAACCCACTTTGGATCCCAAAAACCTCTCCAATTTTCACCCCAAACCCATCTTCCCTTCCTAGGTTAAATCATTGAGAAAGCGGCAGCCACACAACTGCAGCAACACATCAACAAACCAACAATCTCCTTCAAACCTACCAATCCAGGTTCATATCCAGATGCAGCATGGTGTTATGCTCCCCTGGTATCCGCGGGGACGTTGGGGCATGGTTGCAACCCTCCCAGGAAGTAGAACCCCCCTGTCTGCTTTCTCCCGCTGTAAATAGGCTGTGGGCTGCTGCGATGAATTGGAACACTGCTCCTGCGTAGATGTGAGAGGACGTAAGTTTGCTGGCCTGTGAGTGAATTCCCTCTAAAACCCTTATTTGCATAGCGTGGTTTCCGTGAGCATGCATCGGCCCATTAAGGCTCAACTGTAGATTATTAATGGTGAGCTCTCCGTCCTGCTACTTCTGGCAGGGGTGCTTTTAGGATGAGGACCGAGATCCTTCACTGATCCTTCATACGTAGTGTCCAGTCCACCTGCGACTATTCCACGCCTTTCTGGTAAGTGTCTTTCAGTTGTCTCTTTGCCTTGAAGTATTTGTATTGTCTTTCTCACAGCCTGTTATCAGCTCTGTAATAAAGTCTATCTTTCTCCTAAATAGGTGTGATTGCTGCCCAGCAGAGCTAAAGAGCACAAGGTGGCTACAGATGAGGAGCGGAGAATCCTGCGGCAGTCCAGCAGCAGGTAAGTGAGCTTCTTAGGATAAGCACGAAGAATTTTGCAAGCGCAACCTCAAACTAAAAGTTCGTAATGTCTAACCTTGCCTTTTGTCCTTTTACAGGGTCTGCTTTTGTGGATGAAGAAGATGTCGTGCTGCGGTGCCCAGAGCTGAAGTCCTGCGTGCCAGAGGATGAAGAAGATTTCATGCTGCGGTGTCCAGCGCTGAAGTCCTGCGTTCGGAGGATGAAGAATGGATGCCAGGATCAGCGGTGAAGAATGCAGGTGAATGCTGTCTCCAGGAGGTAAGCGTATGGGCAGGAGACTGGATTCCCAAAAGGTAAGTGTTGCTTTATCCCAGGCGGCGGTGAGCGTTACGCTGCATGCAAATGCAGATTAACGCGAAGTGTGCGCCTTGGGGTTGGGTTGGCTTTTATAGCTGAGCTCTTAAAGCCACGCCCACTAGTTATTTTCTGCTTGCCACACCCTGCCACTCCTTGAAGTTGCACGTGCAGCTTATAGATGGAAAGTTGCACGTGCAGCTCAAGATGGGAAGCCACACCCGGACAGACTGCACACACGTGGAAAGTTCCTGAAAAGCACTCCTGCCCATAATAAAGAGTCTTGCTTATGTTTCTCCATGAGCCTGGCGCCAAAGGTGCAAGGACTGAGTCCAACCGGGCCCCCTGTGTATAAACGTCCCAAAGGGACGTGCGTGAACCATGCTACCCCTTGCTCCCACAACCTGATGGTGCAGCTCCTGTGATCCTGGGCAAGTGGCCATGACACATGGAGACAACAACCATACAGGTGGTTGAGGATGCTCTCAACATCCTTGATGAGGCCACCCCTGAGTTCTAGTTCTACTCAACCTCTCGACTGCTTTCGACACAGTAGACAGCTAGGCTCTTACGGATAGCCTACATCGGCTCATGGGCATCAGCAACCTTGTCCTATGCTACCTCACCAACCGCCAGCTTTTTGTTCAGATGGACTCCTCTAGATCGCCAATGCTGCCCTTCACCTTTGGAGCCCTGCAGGGTTCGATCCTCTCTACAGTGATCTTCAATCTATCCATGGAGCTGCTGGAAGCCCTCCTAGCCACAGACAACATCCACATTCACAATACAATGATGACACACACAGCTATAACTCAAGATCGACTCCATCAAGGACATCCATAGGTTCAAAACCTGCCTCTAGCTGATCCAGTCTTGGATGTCTAGAGCTTACTTGAAGCTCAACTTCTGCAAGACCAAATTCCTACTCCTCACCAACAACACTGAACAACCAGACATGCAGACCTAGCTATCAACCATGAAATCTAAGGGATTCACACCTAAGCTCACCTCCTGCATCAAGTCCCTCGGGTTCCACATCGACAAACCCCTCTCCTTCAAGACACAAATAGCTAAGAAAACTCAGACAGTTTTGTATCAGCTCTCACTCCTGCAAAAAGTCAAGACCTTCCTCCCTCCGGACAGCTTTAGATCCACTGTTCAAGCACTGATCCTATCCCACCTAGATGGGAGCAATGCACTCCTCAAAGGGCTCCCATCATCCTCCCTTGTAACCCTGAGAAATGACCTACATGAGGCTGCATGCCTCATTAAGGTTCTACACAGATACAACCACATCACCGTGGCCCTCTTCGGCCTTCTCTGGCTCCCACTGTATGCACAAATCACCTTCAAGTCTTGCTGCATCATCTATAACGCGGTCCCCTTCAAGTCAACAAGCTACCTTACGGAGATACTCAGCATCTCTGGTGGACAGCGCACCACCAGAAGCCAGGACATGTGCAGACTTGAAATCCTCTGTTGAAAAAAGGAAAGGACCAGAAAGCAAGCCTTCTCTGCCTATGCCCCAAGACTCTGGATCCTCCTCCCCGTCAGCATCAGACTCTCCCCAATGCTCCTACAATTCAGAAACAAACTCAAAGCCCACCTCTTCAAGGAAACTCTGCCTCAACGCCTAGGCCATCACATTGCCCCTCACACCACCTGACTCACTAGACCCAGCCCACACCTCTCTTCCCTGTCACCTGCCACCACCCACTGTATATCTGTTTTATTGTTACCTCTGAAAAGCGCTCTGTAATGTATCTGTTCTGTTGTGTACCTCTGTAAAGTGCTCCGTTGCTTCTCGAAGCCAGGTCTGCGCTCAATAAATACCATAATAATAATAATAATAATAATAATAATAATAATAATAATAATAATAATGAATGGATGTAGAAATTATTGTATTAAAGTACAAACAACGATCAACCAAACCCAAATCATTTTAGTGCTGGGAGCAAGATTTCCTTGACCTTTTGTTAAAGCCCTCTTTGATTGAAGTGATACTGCCTTTGGAGATTTTATTTGAATTTACAAGCTGCAGGCCTCACTAGTAAATTACAGGGTATCACAGATGGCACAAGAATAACTCAAAGCCCCTCAGACGGTTCAAGGGTTTTCATTGAATGTTCAATTGGCTGTATGTCGTCCCTCCCTCTCTGTCATCTTAAAGCATTTCATCCCTAACCCACCCACTCTTAGCCACTGGGTAGTAGATGGGGATTGTTACACCCTCATAATGCTTGTAGGCTAAATAAACTGTGATGTCAAGCTTAATGCATGTGGCCCTATACTACTGGGCTTGCACTGATATTTCCTAGTGTTCCCTACTCTATCAAGTTGTCAGTGTTCTAAAGGGTAAGAGCCTTGCAGATACCCTGATTGCTTTGATCTTTCTTCTATCCCTCTCTTTACCTCTCGCTAGACTCCATCTCCAAGACCACCCGCCTCTACTCTCTTCCCTCTTCATTTCTGTCCCTTCAATGTTTTGCATACCTTCTAGGCTTCACCGCCACCCTTTGATGTTACTTCTCCTTCCCTACCAATCCCTCCTACGCATTGCTAATTCAGCCTTCACACTATCACTCCCACCTCCACACTACTGCTCAGTCCTTGGCACTAGTACTCCTTCCATATCACTACTAATCCCTTCTTCACACCACTACCACATCTCCACCCATCTCCTACTCAGTTACCCTCCTTTCAATGAGTCACAAACACTTCACATTCACTCCTTAAACTACGTCACCTAACTACACACGCTACTCTTTCTCACACACTCATACAACAATGCCACTTATATTCACTAAATAGTACCTACCGTTCTCCAGAAATCACTTTTGTACTACACTGCGCCTTCCTTACTCTTGCTGGGGTCTTGGTCTGCCACCTCCTCCTCCTCTGACCTCACCCGAATAATCGGCCGATTCCTGCTTCCTTTTCCTCTGTTCATGTTTTCATATTTTCCTGTTCCCCAGGTGATTTCTAAAGAGTGTGGGTCAGGGCCCAGTAGCACATACATGTGGCCAAAATGGCAATGTGGGGGCCTGTTCTCCATAAAGGTAGTCTGCGACATCTACATATGGGTCTATGAGTAAGTGAATGAGTACATTTATGTAGCACACATTTAAAAATGAAATCATCTCAAGTAACTGTTCAAATGACACCGGGACAACTCAACCGCTGGGCATACAGAATATAAGGGATGGAAAACTAATGAGATTCTATGGCACTGCACATTTTGTTCTGTAGGCTACTCATTTCTAAGGTAGTTTACTTTACCTCTAGTGGTAAACAAAAAGGCATCCTGAAAGGTGGGCCCCTGCATCCTAACACATTTCTTCAATTTTTGTTTTTTAATCTGAGTTGGCTAGGGCACAGGTTTTCAGAAGCTGGCTTAAAAAAAGTTCTCATCAGTGATCTGAAGGAGCTCTCTGTCCCAGACAACCTACAGTTTGTTTACTATTTTGCTTGGAATATTTTTGTTATAAAGATAAGTCACACACCATGGAGTCTGACTAACACAGGTTTATTTCAGGATTGAGATACAGGTGACAGGTTCACAGGCCCCCAGCTCCACTGCCCTCCCATCCTCTCCAACCTCCAGTTCCAACTCAACACCTGTAACATTCCCTCAAGTCAACCGTCTGAATTAAAACCTGGAACGCAGATCAACTTTATACATGTTTACATGAACTCCAGGCTGTATCTGTTTTGACTCAGTAGATATATACAAAGCATAACAATTGCCTATACAAAAGTATCACATAACAACTTTCCAGTTGGAGATCTTCAATGAAGTTTCAGTATTACTTTGATGTTGGTTCTATTAGGCTAAAGTTAGGTAGGTCTCACCCAGTGCCATACCTTTCTCGGGCAAGCGAGCCAGTAACTAATCAGAGATGCCATTCACAGGGACATAATCTGGTAACAAAATGTTTTATTTTATTTATTGGTCATTTGTAATGCGTCTAAACACAAGTGTTTTGAGCCGCAGAAAGGCAGGAGGGAGAGGTAACTGTATGGAGAAAAGGTAGTGATCCTAATAGGTCATGTGGCAGTCAGATTGTGCAAGTGCAGTAACGAGAAGTGCAGTGAGGGGGAGGAGGAAGTGCAGGAACAGGGCGGAAGGGCCCATGAAAAGGAGAGTGCCATGGCTGGCCATGTGGACAGGGCCAGGGAGAAGCAGAGAGTGCAGGGGAAGGGTCCACAAGCTAAGTGTGAGGTAAGGGTATGGAATGTCTCCAAGGGGTTCAGGCCAACCAGACAAGAGCAGGCGGGGGCCTATGAGGGGCAGGGGTGAAGAAGTGAAGGGGTAGACTGAGCAAGGAGGGGCCTCATGCCCTGTATGACTCTGAAAGAACCAGGCCGCCAGTCTAAGGCAGATGGGAAAATTAGCAGGGGAGGAGGAGGAAGGAAGAAGAGAAAGGAAAGTCTTGATGAGCTTCCGGCACTTAAGGAGATCCGACTCAAGTCTGAGAGGGGCAGAGAGGCACCTGCGGAGGAGAGAGATCTACCCCCCACTCTCTGCTTGAAAAAACATCTGATTTGCAGAGAGTGAGAGCTAGAGGAGCGAAGGGCTCAAACATGGAGGTATTTAGGGAGAGGGAGTTAGGTGTAGCGGGGTCCAAGTCCCCAGAAAGCCCTGTGGATGATGCAGATGGTCTTGAACTGGTTCCTTGCGGAAACCTGGAGCCATTGTAGAGATTTAATGGCCAGAGAGATGCGGCCCCGAGGTTAGGCCATGGATAAGTCTTTCAGTCCTATTATGGATTAGTTGAAGGGGGCGAAGGGAGGAGTTAGCCAGATTGCGCAAGTGGCTGTTGCAGTAGTCCAGCCCGAAAAGAATCAGAGCTGTGGAGACATTGAGCTTCTGGGGGAAGATGAGGAAGGGGAGAACGACTCTGAGAAGGTGCAACTGAAAGATGGCCTTCTCGGCCAGGTTTGTGATGTGAGGAGAGAAGGAGAGGTGAGGAGTCGAAGATGAGGCCAATGTTTTTGCATCACATGAAGGTGAGGAGAGTGGGCCCATGGAATGTGGCCAGAGTGTGAGAGGGAAAGGGGGAGCAGGAGTCCCAATGAGAAGGATCTCTGTCTGGTATTAAGGCAGAGATCAAGAGTTGTGCACCGTGCCTGAATAGCAGACAGGCAGTCAGGAATGAAAGAGGAAGAAGAGGGGGCAGAGTAGGGTAGCTTGAAAGAGAGCTGCATGTCATCTGCATAACACTGTACATTAGGAGAGAAGGTGGAGATCAAATAGGCTAGAGGATCCAGGTAGATATTGAAAAGCCAGGGTGTGTGAGTATGGAGCCCCGAGGGACACCAGAGGTGGAGAGTGAGATGGTGGAGAGAAAGGGGCCCAGTTGACCATGGGAAGGTCGGTCAGAGAGGAAGGCGGTCAACCAGTCCAGAGCCAGGTCTATGATGCCAAGGGGGTCACTGAGCCGCTTTATCTGGGTGGCATAATTGACTGTATCAAATGAAGAGGAAAGGTCAAGAAGGATGAGAACAGAAGGAAAGTTGGAGTTGAAATTAGTGATTAGTGAGCAAGTCTTCAAGTTTTCATGCCTCTGGCATCTCTAAAGCCAGACTGGTGGTCCTGAGGGGAACCAACAGATTTGATGTGGTGGATAAGCTGGGTGATGTCCAGTTTCCCCAAGAGTTTTCCCAGGAAGGGGGCAGTGGAGATAGGGAAGTCATTTGCCAGACAGTAAGGTTCGGCAGAAGGTTTTCTGAGGACAGTCTGCACAAGGGAGTTCTTGGGGAGTGAGGGGACAGATCAAGTGGCAAAGGAGTAATTGCAAAAATCGCCTATGGCTGAAGCAAGGGAGACAATATTGTCCTTAATAGTTCTGGAGGAGTAGGGCAGCACCTGTTTGCATGAGACTTCCATCATCAGGTGTTATGGGAGAAAATGAGGGGAGTAGGAGTGGAGGGGAGATGTGGTGCAAGGGAGGCCAGAGAGAAGGTGAGGAAGAAGGATGTGGAGTAGAGGTGAGTGAGGAGAGGAAGTCCTGAGTTTTGGAAATGAGTTTCCAGCCTGCCGGTTGATCTGTGCCTGCACCGGGAAACTTGTGTTTCCCCAGTCCAGAACAAATGCTGGTGCCGGAATTACCAGCATTATTTCCAGACCGGGAAACTCCTAATGAGCTCTGTGTTTGGGTACTGAGGTTTAAAGCTTCAGTTTGCAGTCCTGGCAGCGGCTCCTCCCACTTGCGCGCCCATGCTCTAAAAGCAGAAGAGAGAGTGGACCAGCTATCATTTAAAAAAAATGTAATCCTATAGCTGTCCCATTTAGTATATGCTAGATACGTCGTCCATTTCCTGACCAGGCAGAATCCCACTCCCTTGAACATGCCAGGTCCATATCTCTAGTGTCTGCAGCCTCCCTGGAACATTTAAAGTAGGAATTCGAAATTGCTAAACATATATTTCTTTACTTTTTAGATGGCTAACATAGAACTCGACAAAACAAAATGCTTGCCAGTCAAGGAGAGAAATTGATTGTTAATATATATTCAGACAGTTCTATGTTTGGACACCCAACTGCCATGGCCATAGTGAATACGTAGGATATTTCCAAGTAAACAGAAAAAGAGAGCAGGGTATTATATTGTATTTGTACCCCGCAAGAGACAATCACATTGTTACAAATTATCTGATTGGCCCTGGCTGGGTCGTTACCCGGCCGACAAAGACTCACCTTCTGCGCTCTGTCCAGAGCACTGCGTCGAGCGGTGCTCCTTCCATTTCTTCACAGGACACAATGGAAAGAGAGAGGGGACTACGTTCAATGGTGGCCATTTTCTTTGTTTTCATTTTTTTCTATCTTTTTAATGGCCAGCGTGGAAAGGGAGAAGGGACTATGACAGGCTTGCACCTCTGTTTCTCATCTTTATTATCAATGCCAGTAGACACATGTTATAGTTCAATGTGGTGTCCATGCTCCTCAATTTGGTGGTCCCTGCTTTCCTTCCAGCCTTTCAAAATCGGCAATCTCACAATTCCTCTTACCTTGAATGTCCCCGAAGGTTACACCATGTGGATTGCACACCTAGGGCACCTGAATTCTCTCTCATATCTGAGTACATAGCATATTTACAAAGCCTACCATACAGCCTGCTTTATACATATCACTACTTATAATCACCATGTTTGCATATTACATAGTTGCCATTTCACAAAAGATTAAATAGCATTATGAGCAATTATATTATCCTCGTTCTTGTCCTCCCCTCCTCTGTAAACACCACTGTTTGCGGCCCCCAAAACCTGCCATCTGCATTAGGAAACCCGCCTGGATTCTTCCCTTGCGACATCCTTACCTTTATAACACTACAAATGATTATACCTAACCTTCATTGCCTTCCCATTTCTCTGACCCTTTCCCTTAGAACTTCTGAGCGCCAGTCAACATGCCTTATTCGACCCATCCAGGGAGGGCACACCAACGTGCTGACAACAGAGTCTACTGAAGTCAAACACTTAATGGTCGAAAGAAACATTCTAATTCCTCGCCACTCTTTGCCTATGGGGTACGATCATGAAATGGCTATTGTTCTTCATGTAGTGATATATGCTATTGGTCTCAGGGGCAACGTGCACGCTGTGGAAGCAACACCACACGCAGCAACATGTGTTCGATCCACGGGTCCGCTCTCAGAAACCTCTGGGTATTAAGGGCTTTATAAATAACCAATCACATCATTGAACTAGAAATGTCCTTTTCACCAAGATCCTCAAAGGCTATGAACGCCAGATCCAAAATCAAAAAGAGCATTCCGTGTCCAGAAAATAAATCTGTTTCTCTATGAAAAACGTTGTGGAATGCAAACAGACCCGCGGGTAGATTGCTCCGTTAGCAGACCATCAAGTTAGATCATTTTTCCGAAGGCAAAATTAAGAGGAACATAAAAAAAATCCCAATCAACTATCCAGGATGTGTTTTTGTGCCTCGAAGGGGAACTAATTGAATAAATCTTTTGTTTGGGTTTAATTGGGTAATCAAGTAAGAATACATATAAACATGTATTTCCATGATAACCAGGTGTTACAGACAAGGTTTCTTCTGTTAGGTTCCCATCTGCCACGCTGACACGTTAGAGCATTAATAAAAAGTAGAAAGTCTTTGTTAATATTGACTTAGTGAGCTGAAAATGTTGTCCTCACAGTTTTATGTTTTTTTAAGGGGGTTTGGGGTAACAATTGCTATATCTACCTTGCTGCTTGTAACCCCAGTATCATAAACATATACTTTGGAGGGTATTCATTACTTTATCTATCGATCTGATTAAAACCCCACTATTGAAACCAATGCCTCATTTGATCCAGAAACAATACGTTTGATTTCAGCTTGCCACAATGTAGCACTATATTGTAGCACTAAATGAAACACCAATAAAATTAAATAAAAAATGCATGTGTTGGCTTGTTATCAATCAATGGCCCTCATTAGGACCCTGGCGCTAAGTGTTTAACGGCGCTGTAAAAGGCTGCGGCGCCGTTAAACACTGAGCGCCTTACTACGAGGTCCCTTTGCGGGACCCGACCTAAACTGCTGGTCTAGACCAGCCGTTAAAGTAGGGACCCGCAAAGGGACCTTGGTGCTAAGTACGGTACCGCAATTTGCGGTACCATACTTATCGCCTTCCCCAGTCCCATTGAGCCCTATGGGGTAAAAATGGGAATGCGGAAGGGCCAATGTTCAATGGGGAATTACCGCCCCGCCAACCTTGGAATGTGGTGGTAATTCCCCATTGAACATTGGCGGACTCGTTACGATACCGGCACCAACCATGGTGCTAATAGCGCCATGGTTTAGCGCCAGTATCGTAATGAGGGCCAATGTCTGTAAACATTGCGAAGTCTCGTGTGTTTCCAATAAAGGATGTCGTAAACCACGCGTCTTCTACTCATCCTCGAGGCCAAACATCGTGTGATGCCAATTAATCATAACCACTGACAAGTCCTTCTAAGTGGGACCGGTAAGCTGCACCTCACAGCCGAGGCCCAACAATTCAGAAACATACCGCGGGGCCACTTGTGTTCCCTTGCAGAGGGTAAGTAGAGTTGCAGCTTGGGGTAGATTGCTTGCATTGGTAGCAGGAGCAATATTGATTTGCACACGTTTGGCCTGCTTCTGTGAGGGCGCAGACAGACTGACTTACAAATGATGGAATAGAAGCCGCCCAAAGATTTTCCCACTGGTAAAGCTTCAGTCAATAAGTTCCATCCATGGCATTTTGGTGACCACCTGGGAAAATGTTTATACAAGCGGCTCACAATAGACACAATAGATGGCAGTGTGTATCCAGTCACTGCATTGCAAACATTACAGAGTGGTACATAACAGAGCGGACAATAACACCGGAAAACACAGAAAATATGAAATAAATATATAAAGGGAAGTGGGGTAAGGGGTTAAGATGGGTCGGCATGGGGTTGGGGTGGTGTTAAAAGGATAGAAACCCTGCAAGTTAAAAAATAAAATGGTGTTTGGCCGCAATGAAATGTACCATTCTGTAATTGTGGTCGGTAAAATCACATAGTGAGTTTACTAGACAGTGCATGGTTCTTGAAGGCTCGGAAGACTCTGAATCGAACCGCTATAGTACAAACTGTAAACTATGAGACAAAGATGGACACAATTATCTAGATACCCTGATTGCGGAATACCACATCTGTTCACATCTGCCTCCTTCTTTCCTGTCACCCCGCCCCCAACTAGAGACATCATTGCAATGGAAATGTTTATACTCCGAACAGATTCTCTTGCAATTAGTCGACCAACTAAAAAACAAACTGCGGGGAACCAAAAACGACAGGTCCCCAAAGGCTCTTGAAATGAAAAGCTTTCGATCAAAACAGTTGGCAAATAGATGCTTCATGGGCTGCTCAGCTTCAAAGGGTATTCACAGTTCAATTGTTCGCACAGATCCCAGCCCTGGGACACTTTTTTCCACGATGTGTGGTCGTACTGGATAAATACTTCAATCAGAGTTCTTGAACATTTTGGGAAAATCACATTTTTTTGGGTCATATTTGATATATTATTGATGTCCTTTTGAGGTACAAATATAGTTTCCAAACCACAAACACAATACATTTTCTATGAAAAATATGTATTAACCGAAAAATGTTATATTAACATTGTACAGATGTGTCACTGAACTTAATGGGTGGCTTATTAATCAGATATGCGTTGCACAACAGAAAGATGGTATGCTAATAGAGGGGACTATTTACGTTGCAGAAATGGGGTGAATATTGTGTGTTTTGCGTTTTCCAATGAGCACTGAGCGTACAGCTTGTCCCGAAAAGGGCAGTGGCACAGCCATAATGACTAACATTACGCGACCACGGGAAGCCACGTTTGTTTGGTACAAATTATAATCAGAACGTTGAATCCAGGCCTTTCCTCTCTCGCTGAAATGGTTGAATCCTGGGTGTTATCCCTGTAGTGCCAAAGTTGATTTTGAGAGTCTCCATTGATGTGCCGAAGTCAACTCTAAGGGTTGGCCACTACTGTTGCCAAAGTGCAGTGCAATAGTCTATTCCTGGTGACTCTACTTTCTCTGCCTGCCCGGCCATGCGGGCCAAGGACATACCACACCCAGCCCCCACCCACCTTTCCACACCCCAACCTTTTCCTCTCTCTCAGCAGTCCTCCCCTCGCAACTGACATTTCTCCACCCTAATGGCTACTCGGCAGAAACCCAAAGGCATCAAGGCGCTGTTACAGAAACCTGTTACATGCAGACGATTACCGGCTACAGTCACATGCAGATCAATTGGCAGTTACATGCAGACAATATTGATCTGGGAAAGCTTAGTATAGGCTCCCCCATTAGCCTTGTTTTGAGAGCTTTTCGGAAGACCCAGTATGACTCTTCGGCCCTCAATGCCAGTGGAAGCAAGTTTATTGTTTAGCTGCTATGGATGTGAAACTCAACCCTCCTACTTTTGTGCGTTAGAATAGAGGCTGGACATGACAGTGAGCGTATGGTGTTCTAGTAGGAGTGGAGGAATGGACCATGGAGATTTTCTGAGAAAGGTAAGGTAGGGCAGACTTGGAGATGCACCTATGCATAAGAGACAGGGTTTCAAAACCATGTGCATCACAGACTGAGCCCTCCATAATACAGGACCCAAGTTCCTACAGAACATAATTATCCACTTCCAGCCCCCCATAAACCTCTGATCAGGCTCGGCCCTCCTGCTGGCTATTCTTCCACCCCACTCCACCAGAGTTGGTGGCATGAATTTCTCCATCCTAGCACCCGCAATCTGGAACACTCTTCCTATGCACATCCGCCGCACCGAAAGCTACCTCTCCTTCATAAAAGCCCTCAAAACCTAGCTATTTACCACACTATCTTGATAACCCCTAAAACTTAAAATCCAGGAGACATGAACATTCTCCCCAGGCAGTGCCGGCTGCGTTCGTGGCATCACTGACCTCCAAACACCTGACGGTGCCCGCTGTTTCGCAGGGGTCCTGGATCACACACACTGTCATACACCTACCATAACCCTGCTACCCCTCAAGCACCACTAGCTGAATCACAGCACTAATATATGCTACATCACAAAGTTGATGAATGGCTGAACCAGACATGCACGGAAAATGGTCAAATCGAAAGAATAATGGTAGAAACACAGTGGTGCGATAGAACCACCGGAAAAAACAGCATGGCAAATTGGGGCCTCTTTAAGCAGAAAGAAATATGATTTTCATGCCTAACCGTAGGGGTATAGTGGTACACAAGAGACGGTTATGTGGGGAAACAAGTATCGAATGGGCGGGGTTGCCCTCAATAAATAATCAAGTTTCGAAAATCCAAAAAGGATGCTAGATCGGAAAATGTTCTGCCAAATGGCAACCACCCATCAGGTCATAGATTGCTTAGAGAGGGAAAAAATTCTCTCTCATTTGTGATGACTGAGGCGCTTTATGGCTGACATGAATGGTGTAGGGGCATTGGGATTTTCCTATGCTTCCTTTATTAACCCAAATGTCTTGAAATCCTTTTCATGTGGGTGGTTGTCACGGTTAAAAACTTTCACTAAAAAAAGGGTGATCAGAGTAATCACAAAAATAGTTTGTTAAGAAAAAACAAAGTCACTTAGTCCGCACTGGAACCCATTGGATACTGGGTTGTGGTCTTTAGTGTCTGAATATCCCCTCCTTGTTTTGGAGATATCATGCAATGTTGTGGAGGGGCCACAACAGGTCAGGTCGACCGGTTTCGATGGTTATATAAAATTGAGAACCATCTTCTTCAGGACGTTGAATTTATTCATATGATGGAGCAGTCACTCGCTGTACTCGTTAGTAGGGCAGCGTGCACAGCCTGAGCAGGCTACACAGAATCCTGTATTAGGAAACATAATGAAACATTGCAAAAGAGGGCATGAGAAACCTCTAATTGCAGTGTTGCATTGCAAACTATTGCAGAACAATTGCAATCATGTCTACATAGCTATTTTGCAAGGTACATGTGCTCATTAAATTAGGGAGCATGGCCACTTAGTATTGGCTCGGGTAAAAAACCACTAGAACCCTGTGCCCAACAACACCGGGGTGGGGGACGTGGTGGAGGAAGGGGTGATTCAGTGGGGGAGCGAAGGAAGGCTCCTCAGGATGGGGGGTGCCCTGTGTAGGGACAGATAACCAGAGGGAAAAAGTAATGGATGGAAGTGCCAAGTGCATGTGATGGAATTGGGCGGGGGGTGTGATTGGCCGGTGGGCCAAAGGGCTCCTACCTGGTGTAGGGCAAAAAATTTGCGCTGCAGAAGCCGTGGAAAGACTTCTGAAACACGGAGAGATGCCGCGGTGCTCGTACTGCAAAGAAAGGAGAGACGCTTGTTAAGGAAAACCACCTGCAGGCAGTGTAGACTGGCTCTGCTGGTGCTGAGGGAATGTGGCTCTTACCGGGTGTACTAGTCAGAACGGCGTAGGCTGTGGAGTGATGCGTCAGATGCCGAATGCGAAGGAAGCGAAAAGCTAAATATGCTGCTTCCGTGTGTGACGCATCAGAAGGGGGCGTGGCTGAACGCCCGGCGCAGACCGATGAGACCTCCCGGCTTGAGGGTGTGTGTGCACGCGTCACCGCTGGCTGCATCAAATGGCGATCGGTTTTGCCACGGGTGTATGCAAGTGGCGGGGCCTCAATGGGTGTACCAGTGTCAGGAGGTCGAGTGTAAGACAGCTGGCCTGCATGGCTGGTGCTAGCAGTCAGAGCAGGGTCGCAGGGCGGGGGGCGCGGGAATGGAGGGGGAGGAGAGGGGTGGAGGGGAAGGAGAACGCACTGGCACAAGCATGTGGGGGAGGGGGTGTGTATCACCACCCCTACTTGTGAGTCCACAACTGGGGGGATCCAGAGTGGCGGAGCATTTATCTGTGTGGGCGAAGACACCCGGGCGGACACAAAAGGCAACATATCTAGCAAAAACAGATGTCAATATATCAGGCAGTGCACCAGCTGTTATATACTCCAGTTGGTATGGGCCAAGGCCTGAAAGTTCAATAGGAAAAGAATGCTCATAGCGCAGAAGAATATGGAGACACATAACATGTGTTGCGTTTTCAATTGACTGCACATTAATTTAACATCAAATATACCACAGTTGGTGAAGTGTATGCAGCGCCAGGTGGTTTGGGGCTGCAACGCTTCTGCCACTGCGTCAATTGAATGCACATCAGATGTGTGCAAGCAGCGGGGCCTTGGAAGGCGTATCTGGGCTCTGCTGGTGCTGGAAGGGAAAGTGTCTCTTAACAGGTGTACTAGTCAGAACGACGGAGGCTGTGGACTGATGCGTCGGGGGCCAGACGCGAAGGAAGCAAAAACAAAAAGTGTTTCTTCCGTGTGTGGCGCGTCAGAAGGGGCCGTGACTGGACACCCGGCACGAACCAATGGGATCTGCGGGCTTAGGGGTGTGTGTGCACGCGTTACCGCTGACAGTATCCAATGGCAATCGGTGTTGCCACGGGTGTATGCAAGTGGCGCGGCCTCAATGGGCGTACCAGTGTCAGGAGGTCAAGTGTAAGACAGCTGGCCTGCATGGTTGGTGCTAGCAGTCAGAGCAGGGTCGCGGGGCGGGGGGCGCGGGAATTGAGGGCGAGGGGAGGGGGAGGGGTGGGGGGAGGGGGCAAGGGGGGAAGGGGCAGAACGCACTGGCACAAGGATGTGGGGGAGGGGGTGTGTATCACCCCCCTACTTGTGAGTCCACAACTGGGGGGATCCAGAGTGGCGGAGCATTTATCTGTGTGGGCGAAGACACCCGGGCAGACACAAAAGGCAACATATCTAGCAAAAACAGATGTCAATATATCAGGCAGTGCACCAGCTGTTATATACTCCAGTTGGTATGGGCCAAGGCCTGAAAGTTCAATAGGAAAAGGATGCTCATAGCGCAGAAGAATATGGAGACACATAACATGTGTTGCGTTTTCAATTGACTGCACATTAATTTAACATCAAATATACCACAGTTGGTGAAGTGTATGCAGCGCCAGGTGGTTTGGGGCTGCAACGCTTCTGCCACTGCGTCAATTGAATGCACATCAAGTGAACATCAAGGAGTTCCTTAATTGGTGTACAAAATATTTATATAAGTATATATATATATATGCAGCCCCAGGTGGTTTAGTGCTGCAACACTGCAAGCTCTTGCCACTGCACAGCTTAATTGAGGCCTTGATTGCATGTGTTCAGGCAGAAAATCCACTTCTGTTCTTGTGTGAACAACATGGCATGATAGTTGCCTCCTCTCTTAGGCCGATTAATTTTTTCTAGAATGGTCCATTTGAAGGACTCGGCTGTGTGGCCTTCTGACAAGAAATGGGGGACCATTGGTGCTGTTATTTTCTTGGTTCTGATGCATGATCTGTGTTCTATCCTGTGCTTTTTTACTTCACGGGCCCTCATTCCGATGTACCTTAGATTGCATGGACATGTAATCATGTACACTACCCCTCTACTGTTACAGTTGGTGAAGATTTTTTGAACCCATGGATTTGTCCAACCAATGTCGATGGTAGTGCTGCGAGCAGTTTGAGTACACATGGAACACTGTCCACATGGACTGTGTCCCATGGGATGAACTTGGTTCCATAGAACATTCTGCGTGACTCGTGCTGTGGTGGCTTCTGGGCGTATTGTATTAACAAGAGTGTCTCTCAAATTGCGTCTTCTTTTGATCACAAACTGCGGGGGTGCATTGTTTGATGTCCATGGAGTACCATCAAATTTCATCCTCTCCCTGGCCGAGATAGCATTAACAAAGAATTTTTTCCTGTTTAATGATTGATTTTTCCAACAAACCTCAGGTACTGCCATGGGTGCGACTTTCGCACCCAGTTTGGCAAACTTATACGTCAATTCTTTTGAAATTCAGCAAATCTATCCAGCTACCAATCCGTTTCAAACCAAACTGCTAACCTGGTGTCGCTACATTGATGACATTTCCGTCATCTTCAGGGGCACGGAAGAAGAGATCAAGGCATTCCATGATTGGCTTAACAGACAGAATATTCATCTTCGGTTTACGATGGAGAAAGATACACACCCATTTTTTGGATCTATCTATTGCAGCCTCAGAAGGAGGACTCATCTCTAAAGTATACCGGAAAGATACTGACAAAAATGCCCTTTTAATGTATTCCAGCTACCATCCTCAATCCTTGAAAGATGACCTACCATTTGGCCAATTTTTGCGTTACAGACGCCTCTGCAGCAGAATGGACGAGTACATCAATCAGGCTAAAACTCTAAAAAACCAAATGGCACAACGTGGTTATCCGAAGAAAATCATACATGATACCTACAAGAGGGCCAAACACATACCTCGCTCATGCACCCTTGAACAACATCAAAAGCCAACAGAAGACACAATAATAACAGCAGTGTTCAGCTATTCACCAGCATTCAACAAATTGAAGAAAGGGATCAAATCCATATGGCCGATTTTGAACACAGGGACATCAAACATTGCACCCCCGCGGTTTGCGCTCAAAAGAAGACGCAATTTGAGAGACACTCTTGTTAATACAATACGCCCAGAAGCCACCAGAGCACGAGTCACGCAGAATGTTCTATGGAACCAAGCTCATCCCATGCGACACAGTCCATGTGGACAGTGTTCCATGTGTACTCAAACTGCTTGCAGCACTACCATCGACATTGGTTGGACGAATCCATGGGTTAAAAAAATCTTCACCAACTGTAACACTAGAGGGGTAGTGTACATGATTACATGTCCATGCAATCTAAGGTACATCGGAATGACGGCCCGTGAAGTAAAAAAGCGCATGATAGAACACAGATCATGCATCAGAACCAAGAAAATAACAGCACCAATGGTCCCCCATTTCTTGGCAGAAGGCCACACAGCCGAATCCTTCAAATGGACCATTCTAGAAAAGATGAATCGGCCTAAGAGGGGAGGCAACCATCATACCATGTTGTTCACACAAGAACAGAAGTGGATTTTCCGCCTGAACACATGCAATCGAGGCCTCAATGAAGCTATGCAGTGAAGAGCTTGCAGTGTTGCAGCACTAAACCACCTCTGGCTGCATATATATATATATATATATATATATATATATATATATATATATATATATATATATATGTACATATATATATATATTTTGTACACCAATTAAGGAACTCCTTGATGTTCACTTGATGTGCATTCAATTGACTCAGTGGCAGAAGTGTTGCAGCACCAAACCACCTGGCGCTGCATACACTTCACCAACTGAAGGTGCCTTCTATTAAGGACTATGTGAACTTGTTTAAAGTACCTTTTCTTTAGGGCTTTTTGAACTTGTTTAAGGTACCTTTTATTAGGGGCTTTATGAACGTGTTTAAAGTACCTTTTGTTAAGGGCTTTATGAACTTGTTTAAAGTAGCTTTTGTTAAGGGCTTAATTAACTTGTTTGAAGTACCTTTTGTAAAGTGCTTTATGAACTTGTTTAGGGTAGCTTTTGTTAGGGACTTTATGTACTTGTTCAAAGTACGTTTTCTTTAGGGCTTTTTGAACTTGTGTAAGGTGCCTTCTATTAAGGGCTATGTGAACTTGTTTAAAGTACCTTTTCTTTAGGGCTTTTTGAACTTGTGTAAAGTGCCTTCTATTAAGGGCTATGTGAACTTGTTTAAAGTACCTTTTCTTTAGGGCTTTTTGAACTTGTTTAAGGTACCTTTTATTAGGGGCTTTATGAACGTTTTTAAAGTACCTTTTGTTAAGGGCTTTATGAACTTGTTTAAGGTAGCTTTTATTAGGGGCTTTATGAACGTGTTTAAAGTACCTATTGTTAAGGGCTTTACAAACTTGTTTAAAGTACCTTTTGTTAAGGGCTTAATTAACTTGTTTGAAGTACCTTTTGTAAAGTGCTTTATGAACTTGTTTAAGGTAGCTTTTGTCAGGGGCTTTATGTACTTGTTCAAAGAACCTTTTCTATAGGGCTTTTTGAACTTGTGTAAGGTGCCTTCTATTAAGGGCTATGTGAACTTGTTTAAAGTACCTTTTCTTTAGCGCTTTTTGAACTTGTGTAAGGTGCCTTCTATTAAGGGCTATGTGACCTTGTTTAAAGTATCTTTTCTTTAGGGCTTTTTGAACTTGTTTAAGGTACCTTTTATTAGGGGCTTTATGAACGTGTTTAAAGTACCTTCTGTTAAGGGCTTTATGAACTTGTTTAAGCTACCTTTTATTAGGGGCTTTGTGAACGTGTTTAAAGTACCCTTTGCTAAGGGCTTTATGTACTTGTTTAAAGTACCTTTTGGTAAGGGCTTAATTAACTTGTTTGAAGTACCTTTTGTAAAGTGCTTTATGAACTAGTTTAAGGTAGCTTTTGTTAGGGGCTTTATGTACTTGTTCAAAGTACCTTTTCTTTAGGGCTTTTTGAACTTGTGTAAGGTGCCTTCTATTAAGGGCTATGTGAACTTGTTTAAGGTACCTTTTCTTTAGGGCTTTTTGAACTTCTGTAAGGTGCCTTTTATTAAGTGCTATTTGAACTTGTTTTAAGTACCTTTTCTTTAGGGCTTTTTGAACTTGTTTAAGGTACCTTTTATTGGGGGCTTTATGAACGTGTTTAAAGTACCTTTTGTTAAGGGCTTTATGAACTTGTTTAAGGTACCTTTTATTAGGAGCTTTATGAACGTGTTTAAAGTACCTTTTGTTAAGGGCTTTATGAACTTGTTTAAGGTACCTTTGGTTAAGGGCTTAATTAACTTGTTTTAAGTACCTTTTGTAAAGTGCTTTATGAACTTGTTTAAGGTAGCTTTTGTTAGGGGCTTTATGTATTTGTTCAAAGTACCTTTTCTTTAGGGCTTTTTGAACTTGTGTAAGGTGCCTTCTATTAAGGGCTATTTGAACTTGTTTTAAGTACCTTTTCTTTAGGGCTTTTTGAACTTGTTTAAGGTACCTTTTATTGGGGGCTTTATGAACGTGTTTAAAGTACCTTTTGTTAAGGGCTTTATGAACTTGTTTAAGGTACCTTTTATTAGGAGCTTTATGAACATGTTTAAAGTACCTTTTGTTAAGGGCTTTATGAACTTGTTTAAAGTACCTTTTGTTAAGGGCTTAATTAACTTGTTTGAAGTACCTTTTGCAAAGTGCTTTATGAACTTGTTTAAGGTAGCTTTTGTTAGGGGCTTTATGTACTTGTTCAAAGTACCTTTTCTTTAGGGCTTTTTGAACTTGTGTAAGGTGCCTTCTATTAAGGGCTATGTGAACTTGTTTAAAGTACCTTTTCTTTAGGGCTTTTTGAACTTGTTTAAGGTACCTTTTATTAGGGGCTTTATGAACGTGTTTAAAGTACCTTTTGTTAAGGGCTTTATGAACTTGTTTAAAGTACCTTTTGTTAAGGGCTTAATTAACTTGTTTGAAGTACCTTTTGTAAAGTGCTTTATGAACTTGTTTAAGGTAGCTTTTGTTAGGGGCTTTATGTACTTGTTCAAAGTACCTTTTCTTTAGGGCTTTTTGAACTTGTGTAAGGTGCCTTCTATTAAGGGCTATGTGAACATGTTTAAAGTACCTTTTCTTTAGGGCTTTTTGAACTTGTTTAAGGTACCTTTTATTAGGGCTTTATGAACATGTTTAAAGTACCTTTTGTTAAGGGCTTTATGAACTTGTTTAAGGTGCCTTTTATTAGGGGCTTTATGAACGTGTTTAAAGTACCTTTTGTTAAGGGCTTTATGAACTTGTTTAAAGTACCTTTTGTTAAGGGCTTAATTAACTTGTTTGAAGTACCTTTTGTAAAGTGCTTCATGAACTTGTTTAAGGTAGCTTTTGTTAGGGGCTTTATGTACTTGTTCAAAGTACCTTTTCTTTAGGGCTTTTTGAACTTGTGTAAGGTGCCTTCTATTAAGGGCTATGTGAACTTGTTTAAAGTACCTTTTCTTTAGGGCATTTTGAACTTGTTTAAGGTACCTTTTATTAGGGGCTTTATGAACGTGTTTAAAGTACCTTTTAATAAGGGCTTCATGAACTTGTTTAAGGTACCTTTTATTAGGGGCTTTATGATCGTGTTTAAAGTACCTTTTGTTAAGGGCTTTATGAACTTGTTTAAGGTGCCTTTTATTAGGGGCTTTATGAACGTGTTTAAAGTACCTTTTGTTAAGGGCTTTATGAACTTGTTTAAGGTGCCTTTTATTAGGGGCTTTATGAACGTGTTTAAAGTACCTTTTGTTAAGGGCTTTATGAACTTGTTTAAAGTACCTTTTGTTAAGGGCTTAATTAACTTGTTTGAAATACCTTTTGTAAAGTGCTTTATGAACTTGTTTAAGGTAGCTTTTGTTAGGGGCTTTATGTACTTGTTCAAAGTACCTTTTCTTTAGGGCTTTTTGAACTTGTGTAAGGTGCCTTCTATTAAGGGCTATGTGAACTTGTTTAAAGTACCTTTTCTTTAGGGCTTTTTGAACTTGTGTAAGGTGCCTTCTATTAAGGGATTTATGAACTTGTTTAAGGTAAGCTTCGTTACAGGCTTTATGAACTTTTTTAATGTGCCTTTTGTTAGGGACATCTCCTTAAGTTTTACTGACAGTGAAAAAGGTGCCATGCACTAGCTTACATTTCAAAAACACAGTTAACTATTTATATATTTATTTTATAATGCACAAACCTAACCCGTGGGCAATGGGGTGCAACAGAATTAACCAAGTGTAAAAAAGATTTCAGGCAAGAATGATGAAGATCAAGAAAAAACATGCGAGATATGTGGGAAACAGCTTGAAAGCTTTACAGAACTGAAACAGGGAAGGAGCCAGCAGACAGCAGGGGGTAAAGTATTCAAAAGCATGGCATGCTTATCGGAAGAGCCAGTCATTATGGGCTGTCTTTCTTTGCTTCGGGAATCAGGAGACAGAGCGGGCCTAATTTACAACATTTTTTACAAAGGGAGTTTCCCGTTCAAAAATGCCTTTGTAAATCAGGCCCTGGGTGTCTTTAATTCAAATAGGTCTCACACACCCATATATTGCCAATCGATTGGACAGATTTGGAGGTTGTTGAAGCACCACAGCTTCTATTTGATAGCAGCAAGCTTGCATTTAATAATGTCCATTTGATTTGTATTCGTATATATTATGGGGTTTGATTAGTGTTTTTAGGTGATTGCTTACAGTGCAAACCCATCCCAAGACCAGTGTAGCACATTTAAACAGAAGGGTCCCAACATTAGACTAGGCATTTTATAGTGTACTTTTGGTTGAGGGAGGAACATGCAGGGTAGTAATTCTTGATTATTTGTTCTAGTGATTCACAGATGATCTGCACTCCAACACCATTAAAGGGATGGTCTAGTAAAAATTTGTATTTAAAAAATAGATAGGCCACATAAAAAAAAAATACTAGCATCCTCCGTTTTAAAACTTCCTATGTAAAATTTTGAGCTATTCAAGCTCAAAATTCGAAAAAGCAAGCACAGGGGCGCAGCCATTTTCTGAAATGGAGGCCCTCCTGTGCTGGCTTTTGCTTTTGCGGCACTAATGAAGAAAAGCCAGCCAGCTGTAGTAAACAAAGTCTACCGCTGGGTGGCTTTCCCTTCATTAGTGCCGGGACTCGGAGGACGCGGACCGGAGACCAGAGCAGGAAAGCTGCAACTGAATCTCGGTAAGTGCTATTTATTTTTTGTACAGGAGGAGCCCGGAAAACTTAGAAATAAAACTGCAGCTTTAAAAACGTTGTATTTATGTTTGCGGTCGCTTTTGAGGCGACCGCAAACATAAATACAACATTATTGTGTTGGAAAAAGCTGTGCTTTTTCTTTCCAAGTTTCTCAGGCTCCTCCGAGCCGGAGGAGCCTGAGAAACTTGGAAAGAAAAACCACAGCATTTTCCAACACAACCGCGTGTGTTTCTGCCTGCTGTGGCTATCACTTTGGGTCTCCGGTGCTCCAAGGGGAGCAACGGAGACCCAAAGTGAAAGCCACAGCAGGCAGAAACACACGCGGTTATGTTTACATGCCGCGTAGTGTTTCTACCTGCAGCTGATTTCCCACTTGGGGCTCTCGGGCTCCCCGTGGGGAGCCCGAGAGCCCCAAATGGGAAATGCTAAATGCTGCGTTGTCTGCCTAAATTTGCTTTCCCATTTGGGGCTGCGCCCCTGTGCTTGCTTTTTCGAATTTTGAGCTTGAATATCTCAAAATTTTACATAGTTAGTTTTAAAACGGAGGATGCTAGTATTTTTTTTTATGTGGCCTATCTATTTTTTAAATAAAATTTTTTACTAGACCATCCCTTTAAGTTAGATACTTTGGGCTAGTGGCCATAAATAAGTAGAAGACTTTGTCGACTAGCCTCTATGTGTTTGGCTCTTACAGGCATGACTTTCCATTCCGAAGGCTGTACACATATATTGGCAAGCAAATATAGCACAGTGTGCCAGCTTAATGTGGCCATTCCTCTCTATATATTTTGAATGAGGGTGCCATATTTGACCAATTGAAACATAATCAGATGTAAGTGCAGTGGAGTGGCGTGCCTGTTGCACAGCTCTGTGCAGTATCATGCCATGCACGTGTTATATCACCTGTTCATTTATCTGTCACAGAATGATCAAATGTTAACCAAGCCTGTGGGTGATAGCATCTCTGTTGAACACTATGTAAAGACACGCCATATCAAGCATTGTGTTCAAAGGACCCTGAGGATTGATGAATCGTGAAGGACGGGGTTTGGGAATGTAGGGGTACCCGAAACACCTAAAACCGATGATGATACCTTAATGAGGAAGGTGCATGTGACACTACCTCTGTGCTTCCCTCTATAATCGGTAGAAGGGCATCAGAATTCTCTGTCAGGGAAAGTGTTTTCCCTTAATACAGGACATTTCAGACTCCAGAATGTTGCTATTTAATAGCTATGAGGGCACAGTTCCATTGATGACATTCAATGGGCCAGTTGAGCAAAGTAGGTATGGAGGCGGTATCTGAAGAAGCAGATGGAATGTCTTCGGTGTCTCTCCTTGATACGTCAGAGTTTTGCTCTGATAATCTGTCTTTTAGGGTCCATACACCCAAAACAAAGGCAATACCAGCTGAAAAGATGGCTGAACTCTTTGACTACCCTCAAGATGTACATATTCAGTGTAAAGGATGGTGCCATTGAGCCTAAGAGCGTATGCCCATATCATAAATGGCACTGGGAATCATTATATTACCACCAGTTTGGTCCCGGTTTGGGGCGGGGCTGGGGCTGAAAAGGTTAACACACTTTTTACGTAATCTGTGTGTAGCATGTGAGTCACAGAATTCAATCTGTTAGGTTGGTAAACTAATACTATTGAATTGAGTATTGCTTGCAGCTATAATACTCAGTATCGTTTTATTAGTTATTTAGTAGAGGCCTCAAATGTATTATGCACTGACATTATTGAATATCTACAAAGTGTTTATACATGAACAATTGGCTGCTTCCGAACAAGAATGCCGAAGACATGCCAAATCAAAGGAAAGGGAGGACGGGGAGCCCAGACATCTCCAGATTGGAATCTTAGACGTCCATGAAGGAGAAGATCAGAAACCAAGCATTCTCCTGCCACGCTCTGACACTCTGGAACAGCATGCCTTCTAACATCCGGTCAGACCCCTCCCTCCCACACTTAAGCAGGAACTGATAGGCCTGCTCTTTAAAGAGCACTATGCCACATAGTGATGACTGGACACTAACGGGACACACACATGTACATACCCCCTACTGTACAGACCTAATCAGCTTACTAGCAAGGTATGATCTCTATAAATCAGTACATGCATAGAATGTAGGGAAGAGAGGAGGGACAGCAGGGGCAGAAGAGACAGATAGGTGCGTGTGTGTGTGTGTATGTGTGTGAGACATAGGTCCTCATTGCAGTTTTGCGGATGTCCTGTTTAACTTAATGCACCCAAAAAGTAGGGCTCACTAAATAGATGCCCTTCTTTTCTAAGCATGTTTGTAAATTGGAGACTGAGCATGTGCAAAAGGTTGGCTCCTAAACCCACCAAGACTCCCCCCTTACGGGAGAGGAAATATTATCTCTGGAAATGAGAGGCCGGATGAGTCGGAATCCCAGTGGAGGGATTTAAGACATAGCCACGAAGTGAGGTTCCCTGGAACGCCCCTCCTGCCCCCCATGAACATGACGGCCCGAAGAGTCAAAAATGCACAAAGTCACTCACTATTTGGACAGTACACTTCCTTAGCAGAACACCCGTGGCAGTTGGTGCTCTCCAGCACCCCATCTGCTTGTAGAATTCAAATTCAATGTTCCCCTTATGATGTGACACAGTACCCGCCAATGGTGCCTCCCTCCACCATACTCTACCAAACACTGCCTGATAAACACTGTCCCACCCGACATTCCATCTAGGCAGGGCTCATGTCCTAAAGAAAGAGGGGTGGTGGGTCGGATAGCTATATGCACAAGTGTTGTCACCGGAAGTGAACTCCTAAAGTGAAACATTAAAATTTAATTTAGTTTGTTTTTACAATTTAAGAAAGTACAGGGGTAATTACATTTGCCAAGAGAAATGTTTTTCCCCAAAACATTGCTTAGTATTAACGGTGTGCTGCACCTGTTATGCCTAAGAGTCTGTAATAAAACACGTCTCATATTGACATTCTGTTATGTAGGACATTTTACAACTCCGTGACAAGACTTCAGGTGGTGTTGTGGATAGGTGTCTAGACTCACAGCCATGGTTTGATACACCACTGTACATTATTTATTATTTTAATTCCATGAAAACATGCAGTGGAGATTGTGAAAAAAGTGGGGCATGCTGTCAACCAGCGGATCTCTCGACTTGTGCCCTGTTCTAGTTCTCAGGGAAAACCGTAGCTTGCCTTCATGCATGACATACACTTATCGTGCTTCATTCGATGTGGCTATGCTGGGAGCAGGTCCTAACCGCACAGCCACATAACCTTGTATTGTACTTGTCATTGTATAGCTCCATTGTAATTGGTTATTTATAACGCGCTTAGTACCCAGGGATTTCTAAGGGCGGACCGGCGTTCGAACCTGTGTTGCTCCGCGTCATCTTGCTTTCAAAATGAGCGCCTTGCCCTTGAGCTATCCTCCCAGATCTATTTTGCCATTATTATAGTTTCAATGCGCTGTTAGTGGAAACGCCAGTGGAGGACCGAAGTCCAGAATGTTGGAGGCCATGCAGTATAATTAGGATGAGTGTCTGCATTTAGCGAAAAAAGGCTTAGCTGGGCTGACCAGGCTCCGGTAGAGTAGCAATCCATGTGGATGGGTGCTGAGAGGAGTAGGGTGGTGTCAGTGCTAGCGACTCACTATGTGTTCAGCGTGGCCAAATCTGTTGTAGGTCTTCGCTGCATTCTGCTTTCCGAGGTGTTGAGGCATAGTCTTGTGTAAGTAGGTGGAGAGTTATGTCAACAGCACAACCACATTTTGTAATAGTCCTTGCTGTATAATGATGTGTGTGGATAGCAATGCCTGTGGCCACTTGAGTAGTGTATTATACTTACCTTGCATTGATGGCGCTTTGTTGTCCCATTTCTTCCAGACCAGTGCTGAGCTGGTTCTTGATTTCCCCACTGTCCGGTTGCACCAGGGACCACCCGCCTGGCCTGCTGGTTAGGGTAGTGGACATGGGGCCTCATTACGAGTTTGGTGGCAGCCATGGAGCTGCTAGCTCCATGGCTGCCACAAAACCGGGCTCCTTTACCGGATTCCTGCAATGAGGAATAACCGGGTTATTCCAACATTGGAGGACCCGGTCATTCCTGCTTGCAGGAACCATTCCCCATTCCCATTTCAGCCCCCATAGGGCTCAATGGGAATGGGGATGGAGGTAACAACGGGCACATTATGAGTGCCCCGTTGTTAACTCCTTCTTCACCTCGTGGGACCCGGAAAGCACGCCTGGTTTTACCAGGCGTGCGATCCGGGTCCCGCGATGAGAAGCTTGAAATCAGCCCTGTCGGAATGAAGGGGTCCGGTCCCGTACCGGCCCCCTTCATTCCGTCATTGCACGGGTCGTAATGAGGCCCATGGTGGCACGACTTCCCATGAATTCCCTGCAGTGCATCCCAATCTGTATGATTACGGTGGTGGTGGCAGTGGTCCTATCGCGGTACACAAAAGACGGTTATGTGGGGAAACAAGTATCGAATGGGCGGGGTTGCCCTCAATAAATAATCAAGTTTCGAAAATCCAAAAGGACGCTAGATCAGAAAATGTTCTGCCAAATGGCAACCACCCATCAGGTCATAGATTGCTTAGAGATGGGAAAAAATTCTCTCTCATTTGTGATGACTCAAGCGCCTTATGGCTGGCATGAATGGTGTGGGGGCATTGGGATTTTCATATGCTTCCTTTATTAACCCAAATGTCTCGAAATCCTTTTCATGTGAGTGGTTGTCACGGTTTAAAATGTTCACTAAAAAAGGGTGATCAGAGTAATCACAAAAATAGTTTGTTAAAAAAAAACAAAGTCACTTTGTCCGCACTCGAGGTGCTAGGAACCCATTGGATACTGGGCTGTGGTCTTTAGTATCAGAATATCCCCTCCTTGTTTTGGAGACATCATGCGATGTTGTGGAGGGGCCACAACAGGTCAGGTCGACCGGTTTTGATGGTTATATACAATTGAGAACCATCTTCTTCAGGACGTTGAATTTCTTCATATTATGGTGCAGTCACTCGCTGTCCTCGTTAGTAGGGCAGCGTGCACAGCCTGAGCAGGCTACACAGAATCCTGTATTAGGAAAAATAATGAAACAATGCAAAACAGGGCATGAGAAACCTCTAATTGCAGAGCTGCATTGCAAACTATTGCAGAACAATTGCAATCATGTCTACATAGCTATTTTGCATGGTACATGTGCTCATTAAATTAGGGAGCATGGCCACTTAGTATTGGCTCGGGTAAAAAACCACTAAAACCCTGTGCCCAACAACACCGGGGTGGCGGACGTGGTGGAGGAAGGGGTGATTCAGTGGGGGAGCGAAGGAAGGCTCCTCAGGATGGGGGATGCCATGTTTAGGGATGGATAACCAGAGGGAAAAATGAATGGATGGAAGTGCCAAGTGCATGTGCACGTGATGGAATTGGGCGGGGGTGTGATTGGCCGGTGGTCCAAAGGGCTCCTACCTGGTGTAGGGCAAAACGCGCGCTGCAGAAGCCGTGGAAAGACTTCTGAAACACGGAGAGATGCCACGGTGCTCGTACTGCAAAGAAAGGAGAGACGCTCGTTATGGAAAACCGCCTAGCAGGCAGTGTAGACTGGCTCTGCTGGTGCTGAAAGGGAATGTGGCTCTTACCGGGTGTACTAGTCAGAACGGCGTAGGCTGTGGAGTGATGCGTCAGATGCCTGCCAAACGCAAAGGAAGCGAAAAGCTAAATATGCTGCTTCCGTGTGTGACGCGTCAGAAGGGGGCGTGGCTGAATGCCCGGCGCGGACAAATGAGATCTCCAGGCTTGAGGGTGTGTGTCTGCACGCGTCACCACTGGCTGCATCAAATGGCGATCGGTTTTGCCACGGATGTGTGCAAGCGGTGGGGCTTCGGAAGGCGTATCTGGGCTCTGCTGGTGCTGGAAGGGAAAGTGGCTCTTAACAGGTGTACTAGTCAGAAAGATGGAGGCTGTGGAGTGATGCGTCGGGGGCCAGACGCGAAGGAAGCAAAAAACAAAAAGTGTTGCTTCCATGTGTTGCGTGTCAGAAGGGGGCGTGACTGGACACCCGGCACAAACCAATGGGATCTCGGGCTTGGGGGTGTGTGTGCACGCGTTACCGCTGACAGTATCCAATGGCAATCGGTGTTGCCACGGGTGTATGCAAGCGGCGGGGCCTCAACGGGCGTATCTGGGCAATGGACTGAGTCAATTGCACCAGTGTCAGGAGGTCGAGTGTAAGACAGCTGGCCTGCATGGTTGGTGCTAGCATTCAGAGCAGGGTTGCAGGGCGGGGGGTGCGGGAATGGAGGGGGGGAGGGGAGACTGGGGGGGACGGGGAAAGGGGGAACGGGGAGGAAAAGGGAACGAGAACGCACTGGCACAAGGATGTGGGGGAGGGGGTGTGTATCACCACCCCTTCTTGTGAGTCCACAACTGGGGAGATCCAGAGTGGCGAAGCATTTATCTGTGTGGTCGAAGACACCCGGGCGGGCACAAAAGGCAACATATCTAGCAAAAACAGATGTCAATATCTCAGGCAGTGCACCAACTGTTATATACTCCAGTTGGTATGCGCCAAGGCCTGAAAGTTCAATAGGAAAAGGATGCTCATAGCGCAGAAGAATATGGAGACACATAACATGTGTTGAGTTCTCAATTGACTGCACATTAATTTAACATCAAAGAGTACCACAGTTGGTGAAGTGTATGCAGCGCCAGGTGGTTTGGTGCTGCAACACTTCTGCCACTGCGTCAATTGAATGCACATCAAGTGAACATCAAGGAGTTCCTTAATTGGTGTACAAAATATATATATATATATATATATATATATATATATATATATATATATATATATATATATATATATATATATGCAGCCACAGGTGGTTTAGTGCTGCAACACTGCAAGCTCTTGCCACTGCATAGCTTCATTGAGGCCTCGATTGCATGTGTTCAGGCGGAAAATCCACTTCTGTTCTTGTGTGAACAACATGGCATGATGGTTGCCTCCCCTCTTAGGCCGATTCATCTTTTCTAGAATGGTCCATTTGAAGGATTCGGCTGTGTGGCCTTCTGCCAAGAAATGGGGGACCATTGGTGCTGTTTTTTTCTTGGTTCTGATGCATGATCTGTGTTCTATCATGCGCTTTTTTACTTCACGGGCCGTCATTCCGATGTACCTTAGATTGCATGGACACAAGTTCAAAAAGCCCTGAACAAGTACATTAAGCCCGTAAAAACAGCTACCTTAAACAAGTTCATAGAGCACTTTACAAAAGGTACTTCAAACAAGTTAATTAAGCCCTTAAGAAAAGGTACTTTAAACAAGTTCATAAAGCCCTTAAGAAAAGGTACTTTAAACATGTTCATAAAGCTCCTAGTAAAAGGTACCTTAAACAAGTTCAAAAAGCCCTAAAGAAAAGGTACTTTAAACAAGTTCACATAGCCCTTAATAGAAGGCACCTTACACAAGTTCAAAAAGCCCTAAAGAAAAGGTACTTTAAACAAGTTCACATAGCCCTTAATAGAAGGCACCTTACACAAGTTCAAAAAGCCCTAAAGAAAAGGTACTTTGAACAAGTACATAAAGCCCCTAACAAAATCTACCTCAAACAAGTTCATAAAGCACTTTACAAAAGGTACTTCAAACAAGTTAATTAAGCCCTTAACAAAAGGTACTTTAAACACGTTCATAAAGCCCCTAATAAAAGGTACCTTAAACAAGTTCCTAAAGCCCTTAAAATAAAAAGTTCCTTAAACCAGTTCATATATCAATGATCAAAAGGTACCTTAAACAAGTTCATGAAGCTCTAAACAAAAGTTAGGTTAAACAAGTTCATCAAGTCCTTAATAAAAGGTACCTTAAACAAGTTCATACATCCCTTATCAAAAGGTACCTTAAACAAGTTCATACATCCCTTATCAAAAGGTACCTTGAACCAGTTCATATTTCCCTTATCAAAAGGTACCTTAAAAAAGTGAATAAAGTCTTTAATAAAAGGTACTTTAACCAAGTTCATAATTCTCTTTAAAAAAAAGTACCTTAACCAAGTTCATAAAGCTCTTTCACTGTCAGTAACACTTAAGGAGATGTCCCTAACAAAAGGCATATTACAAAAGTCCATAACGCCTGTAACACAAGCTACCTTAAACAAGGTCTTAAAGCCCTTAATAAAAGGTACCTTAAACAAGTTCATAAAGCCCTTAACAAAAGGTACTTTAAATAAGTTCACAAACCCCTTAATAAAATTACTTTAAACAAGTTCATAAAGTCCTTAATAAAAGGTACCTTAAACAAGTTCCTAAAGCCCTTAAAATAAAAAGGTCCTTAAACCAGTTCACACATCAATAATCAAAAGGTACCTTAAAAAGATCATAAAGCCCTTAATAAAAGGTACGTTAACCACATTCATAAATCCCCCAACAAAAGGAACTTTAAACAAGTTAATAAAGCCCATAAAAAAAATTCCTTAACCAAGTTCATCAAGATCCTAACAAAAAGTACCTAAACAGGTTCATAAATCCTTTATCAAAAGGTACATTAAACCAGTTCATAAAGCCATTCCTGATGGGCACATCTGGTAATGTACAGTGAGAGATCACAAATAGAGTAGGGGCACTGCTTGGAAACATCCAGATGCCATGTCGCAGGGGCAAGGTGTGGAGCCTGACTTTATAAAGTCTGTGACATAAAAGTGCATTCATCGGAGCTCTGCCTTACAGGTCTGTGCGTGCATTCGTCACCAATGTTCCCTCAGAGCTAATGGCATGCGGCTTATTCTTGTGCACCGTCAGTGCACGCAGACACACAGCGGCCATCTTAGGTTCACAGAAATCAGCATTCACCGGCTCACTAGGCACCCCGTTGCTACATCTGCTGGCTCTGTTTCCAATTCAGGGTTGGAACCTGGTAAAATACAAACGCCCTCCACGTTTTCGTGGAAGAAAGGTTACGTAGTACTCTCTCTGTTTAGGTTCGTTTTGCCAGTCGTCCGAAATGGCAGACCCAGGGTGGGGAAAGGCCGGTACCCCACCCCGCCTGGTTCCACCCTAGTGACCAAGTTGTGCCCCCAGCCTCCACCTGGTGCCTTATTACCCCCACCATCCCACCCATTCCGGGCACCAAAAACTGCCTCAGCTACTGTGCCTAATCTCTGGAAAGGCCACCACAATTACCATCCCAATCCATAAAGGGCCATAATGGCAGGGAGTGGACCATGTCTAATCCCAGCCTGTTTTTCCAGATTGCTGTTGCTGCTAGGCTAGGACAGACAAATCGTTAACCATACATTGGTCATTTCATGTAAAGTCTGCGCAGGTGCAAAAAAAACTGGGCATTTTCCATTGGATGTTTTTTCTGCTTACACAATAGGCACTGCAGCAACACACATGGTGGTTCATTCAATATAAAATTGCAATTGTTACACGTAAAAAAGTGGATTTGCACGTGTTTGCATCTTGCATAAAACAAAATGAAACAAGGTTTGCGTACAGCTATAACGTGTTGCGGATGTTTTCACATGATGCATAATAAATAACAGAGCACACAGATCTTCCGCATTTCCCTTGTATATGAAATGAAGGCCAGAACACATACGTATTTCTCCATGACTGGCGAGATAGCTCAGCAGGTTCAGCTTTCGTTTGACACGTGGGATCTGCAGGCTACAGGTTTGAAGAGCGGCAAAGGCCAACTCAGATGTTGATCCTCCCGATGAGTGTTAACTCCCATTGGGTTATAATAATCATGCATAAGCACTGTACATGCATAATGCTCTGATGATAGCATTATATCAGTGGCACATTAGTATCAAAGATAGGACAATCTTTCAACAAAAATGATTTCTCTCCATTGTTATCAAGTGCACTACCACCTCTAAATCAATGTGCCCTCCTTCAGCCCACCTGCGCAATGTGAATTGGTGAAGGGCCTGTTCACTCCATTCACTAGCACTCAAGCAGCGATGTTTGTACTAAATACATTTACTTTATGTCTTCTGCCATTGCTAATTTAGTGAATCATGAATCAGTCACTCCTCAGTCTCCCTGTGCTAGCGGACAATAACCACCAAACATAAAAGGCGAAATGTGCATGTCTAAGAGACGAGGGCCGAGATCCTGACATCTTTTACGAATTAAAAAAAGGGAAATAAAGATTATGATTATGTAATATCTCATAAGAAACAAGAATTATTGGTAGCTATTACAAACACACAAAAAATATTGACGATCAACGGTCACTGAAGAAAATTGAGGATGAGACATAAGAACTGGTTTAGGCTACACAAGGGATCCATTACTTCAGTGCAACGGCAAACCATGTGTACAGCGCTTAGGAATTCAGATTTGCGTACACTTGGGCATATTTACCACGGAAATAATGATCTTAAATTGGGCAACTGTGAAATCAGCCCTATTTCTAATGAAATATGGAAATATGGAAAATATACATTCTGACCATGTATTATATCCACAAAGTGCCTGATCTGGAAAGTAATTACCAGGAGATCCAGGACACAGGGTCCTTCACTTTTCTGTGGAGGACATTGAGGATACTATATTGAGGCTGACAGTCTGCCAAATGTAGTATATAAGAAAAATCCAAAGATCTGGTCACAAATTCTGTTTGTCATCTTTAAGGAAATTGTGGAATCCGGATTGGTCCCTATGAGCTGAAAGTGTTGGATGCTAGTCCCAATCTACAAGAAGGGCTCGCTCGAATCTCCATCAAATTACCGACTATTAGCTATGATCAACTCAAGCACCAATATAGTTGCACAGTTGCTTTTAAGGCTCATAAATTAATGGTTGGAGAAGGATAATATTCTTAAATGTCAACAAACTAGTTTAAGGAAGGGTTGTAGTAGTTTATCCAACCGATGGACTTTCATTTATTTTATTCGAATTACTTTGGCATGAAACAGTAAATCAGTATATACATGTTTTATTGATTTTACCAAAGCTTTTGATACAGTTATTCGTCAGGTGCTATGGGGAAAAAATGAATGATTGGGGCCTTCATCCACCAATTTTGTACTTTTTCAAAGCTCCTCACTCAGATTCTGCGGCTCAAATTAGAATAAATCAGGAGGTCAACGATAGTGAGTCTTATCAGGTGAATCACAGGCTGAAACAAGTCTGCACTCTAGCCCCTACAGTTTTTAATATCTATATAGCCGATTTAGACAGAAAGCAGCAGTTTGGTATAGAAACTACAGAATGTCTAAACTTGCAGAGAAGTTGACGTTTAAGCATTATGCACTCTAAGGCTTTCCTATTGATCCCCCGTGTGTCTACATTAAGAATTTGAACGACGGCAAGGTCAGAGGTTTTATACAGTGTCGGAACATTTATGTAGATTATGTAAGACATGTATCTTCTTGATTGATATTTATGTAAAAGTTTATGCCAGATTATTTTTTGATTTGTGATTTATACATACAGATACATTTTGGGCTCTGATATACACGGTAGAAAATGTAGTTATGAATTTTACAATTTTTTATATTTAGCATAACATATCTATGATGTTGTCGATGTGATGATAATTTCTTTAATCAATTGTTTATACTTTGTATAAACGTGCACATTTTAATGTTATCTTAATGTGATTTTATTAATGTATGAAATTACTTTGTATCTTCTGTATTGATATTTCTGTGTTATAAGGTTATATTTAATCAATAAAACACAAAAGTATTTTTGTTTTTAAAATTGGCTTCTGAGTGCTAAGGGATTCGTTCACTTCTGACACAGTTGTCTTCTGAATGCTAAGTGATTTGTTCACTTCCGACACAGGGGCGTGTGTGTTCGTCCTGAGTTCCAATAAGAAATCATTAAGTTAACACCAAGAGCAGGTAATTTCTTCAATGAAACCATTATCTTTGCTGTGTTCTATAAGCTGCTGATCAAAGATTAAACCTGTGCTGACCAACACAGCCTATCCTCCCACCCTTTGAGATTCAGTAAAATGAGTACAGTGCAGTTGGATAACAAGAGTGGTGTATACTGTGGGGCAACTCCCAATGATCAGGCCAAGAAAATACAACCCGCTTGGGAAAAAGTCGTGGTGCACCCGCTTTTGTGAAAGACTAGAGTTTTATTTTGCACACTAAAGAAAAAGGTGACAGGGTATTATAATTCCACTGCCACTGAGCTCTCTGACGTCTTTCGCACAAGATTTTGGTTTAAAACAGGCAAATTGTAACTCATGATGTAATCGATATACAGTGTTAAACCCCCACTCTCATTGCTGCTGCCTATTTACATGCTAATGATTAGATATTGCCCATTCTCCAATTGGTTCCGCTGTCTGATCACTCATCTTCACCACACGTGAGTAACATCTGTGTTCATCATGGAAGGCTGCAAAGCAATTGGTTAACATCAACTCGCACCACCCTACCTTTTATCTTAACCATTCTGGGGATGCTAATGTCTTAAATCTTGGTTCATGTTTTGGCATCCAGAAACCTCGTTCTCAGGAATACAACCTTGGTGCTGGGCCGCAGCCCTTCACTTCTTTGGCAACACACATTCCAACCTAATTAGTTGAAAGACCTTCACTGATGTGGGGGCCTGTGTGTGCCCTTTGCTGTGCCTGGGAATTGGTATGCAATGTTGAGACGAGAAAAGAGGCAGCATTGTTCTGTGTTGTCTATGAAAACAGGCCTGCAATGATTCAGGCCCACTCGTAAATGCAATGTTAGTTTGTGCTATGATTGTAATTTGTCTAAGGATACTATAGTCTACATAATTGAATCGTGACATTGCTTAATAAACATTTTCACTTTTATGGTTTTCCTATTCTCACTTATTGTCCCTCCCATAAAACAGACCCCGCCCCATACACCGTCCCATATTCATTTCCATAATCTAATGTATTTTTCGCAATCTAAATCGTCTAGGAGGAGCGGTGGTCTGAACATGCATCCCAACATTCCACCCTTTAGTTAATCCTTCAGTAATTAACTTATCTTTTCTCTTTGTCGATCTGCTTCATCCTTGGGAACCCATTCGCTACATACATGAATAAGCTACCTCCATCTTGCGCATACTTTTCTGGAGTACATGTGAGATATTACAATCCCCATTACCCGCTGGATCCACCCAGTGATCAGTGTAGTTCTCAGGCTCTGGTGGGGGTGATATTAGTGTTTGTGGGCAGTGGAGAGGCTGTTCAACCCTGACCTTGCATGGTTTATTAAAACCCTCCGTTTGGGTCTGCCCCATTTGTGGCTGGAGAGCCACTCTTGCCCCAATAGTGACCATCATTTTTGCACTGCTCAGGTTACACTTGGCACAGCATCGAAGCATCAGCTGGCATGTGCCAAGCACCACCAACAAGAACACCACGATCGAAACTAGCAACTTCACCAGTTCCCCAAGCCAGGACGGTGCCCATGAGAACATGTGTTGAACTAATCTTCAGGCTGCACTCCTGCTTCACTTTCCATTAGACTTGTTTAAATGCATTATGATATGCAGATAATCCTATACATTGGGAGTTAAAGTCACCCCCCACAATAGTATCATAGTTGGAATAAAAGCTTGATCAAAGCAACAGTGTAAATCATTGAGGATCTCCAATAGTTTGTATTTCAAGGGATTACAGTACAAATTGATGACTAGAAGTACTTTTGTATCGTGTTTATTCAAGCACAAGAATACCGCTAAAACATGAATTGATGAGTACACCAAAGTTATATTGCATGCAACAGAATTGTTAACTGCAATTGCTAGGCCACCATAGGGCCTACCTTCCACACGTTTAGTGGCAGGAGAACAATATGAGTGATAATCAGAGATAACTAATAGATCCATTTTCATTGTTTCTTGAAGCATAAAAATTGATGGTAGTTTATCAAGAGTGGAGAGCCAAATCGGATTATTACTGAAACTGCACGTATTCCATGACAGCACAGTAAGTACCGTCTTCACGTTGGCTTATGATGTAGATAAGTTAGGTTTTGCCGCAAATATTGTTTTTAATAGCGGCTCTATCCATGCCATTTCACTATTAGTGCGAGCAATCGTCAGTAGTTGAGATATACAAAATTTTTCATTTATTGCACTATTTACCATGCCACCATTCGTTTTTTGCTCGGAAAGTTCAGATCTCTGATTATCAAGTAAAAACTCTCCTGCCAGCTTTTCATCATTGAAAGTAAATAATGAGAATCCCATTTCAAATAGCTCCTTTCTATAAGACCATATAAATTTCAATACATGTTCGGAGAACAATGTCATGCGGTAATTATTAGTTGGAGCCAGATTAATATGATCAATATCACTAGACGCTATAATTCTCAGCGGTGGAATTGCATAAAAAAGATCCAGGAGATATTTGTATTTGTATATTTGTATTTATTTATTTGTATTGTGCACCTTGCCCGGAGGCTTGCGGGCGCATGTTTAGTAGGCAGTTACAAGTTGCAGAGGAGAAGTTACAGGTTCCAGGAGAAGAGGTTAACAGTTACATAGGTAGTGATACAGTATAACATGAACGGTGAAAATGACAATGATACAGTATAACATAACGGGTGAAAATGACATAGATAATAACAACAAAGTAGCAGTACCCAAGGTTACAGTAGAAGGGTACGCGCTGTGAGCAGTTACAAATTTACAGGATGTCTTGTTCCCGTAACCAAAGTTTAGCTTTGGTTTTGAATACGTGGCAAAGCGGAATGTTCCTTAGTGCATTGGGGAGTGAGTTCCAGAGCTTGGCAGCAAGGACCGGAAAACTTGACCCTCCTGCCGAGCGTAATTTGAAGCTGGGGATGTCCAAAGTGTGCGCCTGGGCAGCTCTCAAGGGTCTGGTGGCTGTGTGATGCGAGAAACGTGATATTAAGTAGGCTGGAGCTGCATTGTTCTGTGCCTTGTGTGTGAGCACAAGTGATTTGAGTGATATGCGGTGCAAGATAGGTGACCACTGGATGTTGCGTCTGATAGTGGCTATATGATTCCGTCTAGGTATGTTGAATGCTGCCCTAATGGCGTTGTTTTGTGTGACCTGTAGTTTGTCCAGATTTCTTTGGCTCGTCCCAAGGTATAGGGCATTGCAATAGTCTATTTTGGATAAGATGAGGGTTCTCGCGAGGGTCAGACAATTGTCTGGAGTCAGGAATGGCCTGCAGGCTGTAATCAATTTGCAGGTGTAGGACGATACAGAGACAACTGCATTGGTTTGTCGTGTGAGGGACAGGGTAGAATCAAGGTAGATTCCTAGAGTTTTGGTGACATTGGCCACTTTGATGTCAATCCCGTCGATAGTGAAGGAATTGTAGTTGGCGTCAAGTTTCGCGAGTTTAGTTTGGGAGCCCAGGATGATTAACTCTGTTTTTTCGTCGTTAAGGCAGAGCCCATGATTGGCCATCCAGGCCTGGATGACGGAGTAGACCGTATTAAGTGATTTTGAATCGGTTACAAAATCACCAGTGATAGGGATGAGTATCTGGGTGTCATCCGCATAATTAGTGTAGGAGACACCCAGATAATCAAGGATATCAAAGAGTGGTTTAGTAAACACATTGTAAAGGGTGGGAGATACACAGGATCCTTGTGGGACTCCACAGGGGACGTGGGAGGGGTCAGCCGCTGCTAGTGGAGAGAAGACCCTCATGGTTCTGTTGGCAAGGAATGAACTGATCCAAGAAGTGGCTGCTTCCGAGAAGTGGGCGGCGATTTTGAGATGATGACAGAGAATTTGGTGGTCAACCAGGTCGAAGGCAGCTGAGAGATCAAGGAGGAGCAGGAGTGCCAATTTGCCCTTGTCTTTCAGGTCCTCGATTTGGGTTTTCAGGTCCAGTAAAGCTGTCTCAGTGCCATGCCTGGGACGGAAACCAGATTGTCTCAGCCCTAGTAGATTGTTGCGTTCGAGATACTCCTGGATTTGGAGATAGGCTGCGCGGTCAAGGATTTTAAGCAGGAAAGGCACAGTGGTGATGGGCCTGTAGTTTGAAGGGTTGCTGGGGTCAAGATTGGCTTTTTTAATTAATGGTATGACCCAGGCATCCTTAAGGTTGTCAGGTACGGTGCTTGATTCAAAGGAGGCATTTATGAAGGAGGTAATAAATGGGGCGAGCTTGGGTGCGGCTTCCTTAATGATGACAGCGGGGCATGCATCACCTTGGCAATTGGAAGGTTTTAGTTTAGATATAATGATTTCTACTTCCTTGATGGAGAGGGGAGAGAAGCTGAATGGTTTGAAGTTGTGATTGAGTGCTTGTATTTTATAATTCAGGGTGGTGCTCGTTGAACTTGAGAGGTCGTTTTTTTTTGCTTTGATTTTAGTTTGGAGAGTGGTGATTTTGTCTAGTAAAGCATTTTGGATGTTTGTACACCAATCAGTGTCAGGGGTACACTTATTGAGAGGAGCGATAGGGGACTTCAGTTCCTTAAGTATCTTAAACAGTTCCTTAGTGTTAGAGCGGGCTTGGGTGATTCTTTTGTTATAAGCTTCCTTTTTGGCAGCAAGGATGGCTTCTTTATAGGCCAGGGTGGCTAGCGTAAGATTATTTTTGTTGGCCAGGGAGGGGATACTTTTCCATGAGGCCTCTGCTTTTCTTTTTTCTTTGCGTAGGTCACGTAGTTGCGGAGTGAACCAAGAGTTCAAGTGGGTCCGTGGTTTTTGTTTACGCAGTTTGATAGGGGCGATAGTATTAAGGGCTTTTAGCATAACACGATTATAAGTGTCTACTAATGCTGTGGGGTCAGTGCAGGACTCTGAAGCTGCGTGCAATAATGGGAGGATGAGTGGTAAGAGTTTCTCAACAGTGATGTCTTTTTTATTCCGTGTGCGCGTGGGCGGTGCGAGGTTTTGTGTGTCCTCAGGAGGGCTAGTGTTAATAGAGAACGAAATAAGATGGTGGTCAGACCAAGCGCAGGGGGAAACAGTAATATCATTAAGGGCACAGTTCATGTCGGCAATCCAGTCAAGAGTACGACCTTTGATGTGGGTGGGCTCTGTGACATGTTGTGTGAAGCCGAAATCAGTCAGGACATTTGCAAGATCTGAGGCTTTGGTGTCATTCTTGTCCAAGTAACCCAGGTTGAAGTCACCCAGGATGATGATTTGGGAACTAGGCTTCGCACTGGATGCTAGAATAGAGGAGATATCTTCAACGAAGGTAGATGTGGGTCCAGGAGGCCTGTAAATTAGGTGAACAGTGGCTGTGTGATTGGGCGAGATAGATAGTTTGAGAGAAAGCGATTCAGCTGAGTGTAACTGAAGGCTGTCCGCAATTCTGATGTTAAGCGTATTCTTGAATATGACGGCTAAGCCGCCGCCCTTAGTTTGGTTGGTATCTCTGTCGCACCTGATTATGGTGTAGTTGTCAGGGATAGCGAGTGTCAGAGAGGGTCCAGAGGCTGCGTGCAGCCAAGTTTCCGTGACTGCAAGTAGGTCCAGGTTGTCTGATATCATCTATTGATTCATGCCCCACCTAAAATGTCCTGCTTTCCTTCCAACCCTAACATGTTAATGCATTTTTTACTATTAACATTAGCAATGCCAGACCGAACATCATCAACTTTGCCGTACGCAGCCTGTGAACTGCCTGTAGAAACGTTGGCAGAGTCATTTGCCCCAAACATAGGATCATCTAGATTCAAAATACTTTTCAAATTGGTTAAAGTTTCATTAGGTGGTCTATCAGCAGATTCTGATGACTTAGGCTGGTTACCCAATGGAAGATTTGCAAGAGGTGAACAAGTTGAGTTATGCTGGGCTATAGTTGCGCACCCTAAAGCTTGTATATTTAAAAGCTGTTTCATTATCTCAAGTGGTGGAATCCTAGCTTTTAAAGCATTAAGCATAGAATCATACACATTGGATACATCAGTATTCGTACTCTGCAATGATTGATTAGATATTTCGTGTACGACACAGACAGGACCATTCAATTCACCTTGGTTCTGAAAAGGAACATTTCCATTGGATGAATCATTGGGTAAAATAGTGAGCTTACCTCTCCCATTTAAAGTAATGGGTGCATTGGTAGTATTCGTAACTGAAACTGTATCAGGTTTTTTCAATAAAGATTCAGAATACAGTAACAGAACCATTTTAGGTGGTACAACAGAGGGCGATTTAGTTCCTTTACTTGGGTCTGTAGTTAGTGTAGGAGATAATGTAGATCTATTAGAGGTATGTTTCCTTCCAGCACTCTGAAAATAGTTTGGAATTATTTTTTGAACTTTCAATACTTCGCCTTCGTCTTCAATCACCTTGTCGGAGCCGATTTTTACATTGTGCATGGCTGAACAATTTGCATGATCTGAGTGCACTTCAGCCGTAACCATTTTTATGTGACAGCAATGATTTAACGGTAAATTAACTTCTTTTAACCTCGCCTCCTTCCCATGGTTAGCTCCAAGATGTGATTGACACACCACAGAAAGCTGTGCTACATCAATTACATCTTCCCCGCAACTATCTGAGATCACATAAGTTTATTTTTTTTGATTTTTTGATTTTTTCGTTGGCAGATCTTCGTTTTTTTCAGCGCGTTTCACGGAGCATTTTTGATTTTTGTGAAATCTTCTAAAAGAATAGCCTATATAGTCACTTTCACAGTCAACAGATCCTGCGTCCTGTTTTTGTTCGTACATAAGTTTGATTAAGACTGATGGATTGTCAGCAGGTAACTCCCTTTTTTCTGGCATGATATTGGGGGTTGGTGTCCCAAGTTTGTTCCTAAGTTCGACTAAGGAGAAATTGATGGTACCTAGCTCACATCGCAGCAAATCAAATTCTTTAGAAGGTTGATTTACAGGGCTCTGTGTGTTAGCAAAATAAGATTCTGTAGATTGAGTACTCTGTTCGGGTGAGATCGTAACTTTGGCCTCATGGGGAATCTTAACACCTATATTGAGCCCCTCTAGTGCACAAATAAATCCTTCCATCCTTGTGACTTTGGATGCGATATCACTCATGGTATGTTTTATATCCCTCAATTCCAAATGAGTGACATCGTGACCTTTGTCTAACAAATCCAGTATTCTTATTATCACTGGAAAAGTAAAAGATTCTTGGTCTTTAGGAGTAAGAGGCAAACTGGGTTCACTACCATTATTCTCTGAATAGGGGACACCAAGATCGGGACTTAATGGAAGTTCTGATTCAGAAACATTACCTATCACTGTGTTATTTGCAATTAGAATAGGCAGATGAGGACTAGACGATATGTAAACATCATTGCTGTATACATTATCTTGCAAGTCTCGATTTCTAGGTATGAGTGGAGTCAACAGGCCGATAGATAACCTAATGCGGGAATCCAGGCCAGCGAATGCTTTGATATCAAAATCACTATTAAGCGAGTTCATTTCATTTGCAGAACATGGAGACACGACAGTTGAAGCATTAGGTTCTACATTTGGGTCAGCTACATGACTTGTCTTGGCAAAATCAACACTACTTGAGGAGGGTACTGCGCTATTAATGGTCTGATCATTAAGACTAGTAGGCATCACCATACCAGAGCACTTTCCACTTCTCAGACCACTCGCCATCTTGTATAATGTTTAGATATATGTCAAGACAATCAAACACAGGTTAGACCTCTCAGTGATTAATTTTCAGTGCATTCACAAAAAAGCATATAGCTTACAATGACAGGTCCTACCTTAGATTGAATCAATGTTTTCAGCATGCAGGGACGTGCAAACCAAAAATAAGATTTAAATTGTATCCAAGTTCGCCCACCCGCCCAGCCGAACAGACAAACAGCCTGCTACACTTCCAGGCACTTACGGTGCGCATGCGGTGCGCATGTACTGGTATTTTCAAAGAAAGAAGTGCCAATCCCAAAGAGAAGGGGGCGGGGCTACCAGCAGCGCTGAGGATTGTGGCTGAAAAAAGAGGTAGGTAATGAATGGAACAGGAAAGTGACTGGCAGCACAAACACAAACTCCCAGTCACTACCTCCCATGAAAAGTACAAAATTCGAGGATCAAACAAAGCAATTTACTTCATGCAGTTCAGAGAATGCACGTTGCAAGTAGCAGGCACTTCCTCTTGCCGACGGCTCTCGCTGTAAAGACGCAGTAAAGTCAACAAAACCAAAGTCGAAAAGGGACCAGCAGCGGATCCAGCCAAACAGCCTGCTACACTTCCAGGCACTTTCCATTCCTGTATTCAACTTGTGCAAGACCCTTATGATATGCATCAAGGACCCGTTCTCTGTGTCATTTGGGGATGTTTATGTGCAACATGACAACCCGATCTTCTTGCACACGCCCCCTTCCATGCCTGTCAGGAGATCTAGAACGTATCTATTTTGAAGCGGCATCACTCGGATCACCCTCAGTTAACTTTTGATAGCATTAAGGCCTTATTCGCTGTCATTCGGCAACTGGATCATTTGGCATTCGCTGCAGCCTGGATTTCTAGGGTCACAGGGGAGGCAACAAATTCCTTTGTTTAGTGAACCGCCAATACTTATCTGGGTTTGCCTTAAGCAGTTTTGGCGATTCTTCGGACCAATAGTTCGATCTCTTTCTTCTCAACTTCATGACCGCCTGTTCTTTTTCACCTGGGGGCTGGATAGGTGGTAAAATTGACTGTAACATCTCTCGTTCGGATGCCAGTGACAAGTGTACTTCTGGCACCACCAGGATAGCTGAGTGCAGGGTTGCCAATGCACAGGTGCCTCACCAAAAGGATAAATGTCATGACCCGTAACCCTGGCCTTCACTGGCAAGTCAGCCTTCCAGTTAGGGCCAGGTCAAAGGCCTTAAAACCTCATCAAAGACTCTCTTGGAGTCAGTGCTGGCGAAATTTGGAGCCAGGCTCATAACCATCATGAAGCCCAACATTATAATAGGACTATTTGACCTGGACTACTTTACCTGAGACTATTTAAACCACACCCAAACAGCAGAACTAGTTTTGTGTTATTCTGCTGTGGGCAGCGTAATGTTCACCGTGTCCAGTTCTTGATGCCAACTTACCTGAAACCAAGGACCTGCAGAGTGAGAAAGAACACTACGAAACTTACCTGGAATAGTATCCTGTCTTCAATCCATCGCCGACTTCAGTTCCACTCACCTGAAGTAACTTGGTCGCTGTTCGCCCCCCACATCTATGCGCCCCTGCCACGAGGAGCAGGATGGAGAATCCACCTTTTACAATATTAAGGTGAGGAGAAGGCCCAAGGGGGAGGAACGAGTTGAGGCCAAGGGAGGTGGGAAACCATAAAGACAATCTGGTATTGAATCCAGCTCTCCTATATTGCAGACCCATCTTTAACCAGAGGCCTTACCAAGGGACCGGGAGAGGATTCGAGAGTGCAAATCCTCCAACCAGGGCTGGGTGGCATCCCTGTGGATACCAGGTGAGCGTAAAAATAAAAGGTGCAGGTATGCTTGATGACCGCATACCCTCTACAGATCCATCAATGCTGCTGTTCCTTTTGCAATGTCTGGAATGGGCAGTGTCTTATTGCACTTAGTGTTAGTGCCTACTGAAACAGTTCCATGCCCTCGAAAGCAAAACTGGTATTCATCACGCGCTTGCACTTGTACTGATGTTTCACATGCTTCAATCCATGTCACTTCTTATTGATGTTCTCCCATTTGTTCGATATAAACAATACTCCATTAATTTCAAAATAGGACTGGCTTGCATTGGAGACATTGTTGTCCTTTGCACATTTCTCTTCATCTATGTCTATTAGTTCAACTTATACTTTATGGCCCTGGAACAGACTTCAAACCTGACACAGCACTGAGTGCTCCAAACACTGAGCCTCTAAGGACAATATCTTCTGAGGTACTAACATTTTGGGTGCTCCCGAGGCATGGGGGATGAAGGAGCAAACATAACAACTCCCTTTCTACCTGTTTCCCCACTGAGTTCTGCAATACCTTTACTTTCACACCAAGGGCAGTAGAATATACCATAGTGTACGGGCCATTATAACTGTGCTGACTCCACCTTCTCACAAAATTCTTGATATTCACATTGCCATTTGGAAACAATTGTAATGGTGGCGAGCTCACAGATTCCGGTGCAGCGCTGTTATCAGTGTCTTCTGACCTCCGTAGAGCAATCTGTTGAGAAAGGTATTTAATACACTTGGTTAACTAAGTCAAATACAAATGCAATTCATCCCTCAGAGTAGACACAGCCCTGTGAGCATCTGACGAACCCTGCACAGGAGTTAGAGACGTGTGCATATGTTTTCCCTTCACAATCTCATGAGGGGAGAGGTGATGATCCTTACAGGGCTGAGTCCTTAAACTGAACAAAGCCAAGGGGAGACAATGCACCCAATTCCTTTTCAGTGGCGCACGCAGTGTTGTTTTGAGCAGACAGTACATCCTCTTCATAACCCTGTTGGCTCAGGGTGCTAAATAGAACACAACTTGTGTTTTATTCCTAAAAGATCTGCAATCTCCTTAAGCAGCTCATTGAAGAACTGGGTGCTGTCATCGCTTCCTCCCCATTGGTGAAATACTTCTCTCACCAAAGATCTGGGGGCTGATTTGGCATAAGGATGTGTACAAAGACCAGCCTCAATCCAATGGGAGAAAGGACAACAACTATCAAGTACTGAAGAGAGTTACATCTCTCTCCCATATCAGCATAATCTACATGTAAATCACCAAATGGGCCAATAGGGCATGGCTGTCCCATGGGGACAATAGGGCTGGGACCCGTGACCCAAAACCCCACTGGCATGGTCACATGCCAGGTAGGGTTAGGACTCAGGGTTCACTTGGGGCCCCAGGGGCCTTGAATTATCATTGTGTACTCTCCTGGAGTCAGTCCTGGCGCCTTTGGCGCCAGGCTCTTATTCAGATTGGAACATTTCCTTGAAGGGACTACTTTTTCTGTGAAGGCCTGCAGCCAACATGGAGGCACCCACACAGTCTAGTTCCTAAGAACCAGACTGTGTGGTGCAGTGTTTTAGGGTTTGGTAGCCCGGACTACTTTACCTGGACTACTTTACAGAGGGCTATATAAACCACACCCAAGCTAAAGAATTTGCTTCGCGTTATTCTGCAGCCAGCAGCGTGACGCTCATCCTGTTCAGAGACCAGCACCAGGCGATCCTTGATCAGCGGACCTGCAGAAGAGACAAAAGAACATCATTAGCAGTCTCTGCTTACCTGCAACTCTCCATCCATCGACTCCTGCTGCTCGCGGTCTTCCATCCAGTTGGCAGCATCATCAGGACACCACGCACGCACCAGAACGAAGCACCTAGAGGGAGAGAGAAAGAAGGACAACGTTAAACAGGTTACTGACGGCATTCACGGCAGTAATCACGAAATCCTCACCTGGCTGGGCATTTCTCGGCCGGTTCCGCTCCGGAAATCTTCATATGCCCAGAAAGACCATCGCGACCTGAAATGGAATAAAGAATACAGGTTAGCAGAAAAGACATTACCGCGCCGCACTTCGCGCTTAACCTACCATCCATCATACGCTCCTGCGTCCATCATCCTGGCAGGAGCCTGGTCCAAGCAGTGCACCCATCGAACCTCCATGCACCTAAGGGGGAATAAATAAAGAAAAGACATTAATAGCAAGAAAAGAAAGCAAGGACATTTTAAGACTGCTGTAACCAGACTTCCCTCCTTAAAGACACTTGAAGGGGTTAGCACCAGTGAAGTTAACTCGGTCGCTCCAACCCACAGAAAACTACGCGCCCCTACACAGAAAGTAGGACGGAGAGCACGCCAGACATCACAACAAGGTGAGGAGTGGGCCTCAGGTCGAGTCCAGGGGGGCTAGTGGGAGGAAACGAAATCTGTTCCTAAGTCCAGTCCTCCTGTGTTTTCAGGCCCGACCACCATAGAAGGCATCGTCCGGAACCGGGAAGGGTCCAGGGTGAATCCGGTAACCAGGGCATATGGGCGTCCCTGTGGATACCAGGTGAGCGTAACAATGGCAAAGTGCCTTTTAAAGTTTTCAAAGTGTGGCTGGCACACCACACAACCGGATGTAAACAAAGATAACAATTCCTGAATATTAGGCACATAGCAATCTTCCTGAATATCTGTTGCAATATGTTGGTTAGATATGTGGGTGGGGCTGTGGAGCTGGTCAAAGGCCACCAACGCCTGAGCTTGAGGCATCACAACCGTCCCGATACTCATTTTACTCCACAACCAGTCAGTTGAGGATTGTGCACACCTTCTCTTTTGCCACACTAACTTTTCATTTTGTGGGGCCTGGCCTTGTATCTCAATAATTTATGTAACAGGGAGGGCCATGTATGGCACCTGCAACTGGAGCTGCATGTTCACAAATTCTGGATGCTCAGGTATCTCTGGGACTGGCAAATAAGCGCCCTGTTTTGCTGAGGTGTCTGCCACTTCATTCTCGAGGGAGACAAAGTCTATGCCGCTTCTAAGTGTGTTGCACCTTACTATTGTGGCAAGCATAGGTTGTGTAAGATAAACTTCTCCTTCATCAAGGGTGTAGTCACGGGCCTTGGGAATGCCATCCTCTGGGCGTTGATAGGGGTGACAGAGTCATAGACCTCATCAGCGTCAGTAATGGGTTCAATCAAAAATGTAGCTCGATACACTGTCTTGCAACTGACAATATGAATAGGCGGGCTTGATTGTATTACTTCATATGCAGAAGCCCTTTCCATGGTCAAAGTGGATATGGCTCTCTCTACTATTGCAAAAACGGCATGTTCCAAATACATTATGGAGAAACCCATGACAATAGTCCCAGACTTCTCACTAGTGAAGTCAGCAGCAGCCAACGCTTGTTCACACGACAACTGTCATTGCACAACAGAATCTTACATGCCACTGTAATAGGCCAGAGCTTTATGCCCCATTATGCTGTGTTGTGTCAGTACAGCAGTCCTCATTTGACCATCAGAATGTGAAAAGAGATAACATTCTTGTGTGTAATTAGGGGTAGCCAATACTGGGGTGATAGAAATAACATCTTTAAGCTCCTGAAAGTTAGTGAACATCTCATCAGTCCAAATAATTGTATTTTGTGTACGCTGTGCTTCCTTGAAGGCCTGAAGCAATGGTTTGGTGTATAATGTGTAATCAGAAATCCATGCTCTACAATAATTACAAAGGCCCAGCAATGTCTGCATGTCCTTCACTGTCACTAGCTGGGGTGTGGCACGCACTTCTGCTGCTTTCTCGGGGGTTACTCTTTTGCCATTCATTAAAATCAACTGTCCCAAATACAACACTTCCTGCTGACAATATTGCAACTTTGTTCGATCCACCTTGTACCCTTTGTCAGCCAACAATTGTAACACCTCTATAGAGTCTTTCCTGCATCGGTACTTAGTGTTGCTACACACCAATAAGTCATTCACATATTGGATTATGGTACTGGGAACAGAAATATTACCTAAATCTTCATGTAGAGCCCTAATAAAAATACTATGGGACTCACAGTGCCCTTGAGGAAGCCTAGTATGTTGGAATCGCTCCTGATAAACATAAACACAGTGAGATACTGCATTTATTCTCCAAATAGCGCCGTTCTGTTTCTTCACCGCATAGGTAGCCGTGTTACATGGTGAATTATTAGGTACTATAATACACTGATGTAAAAGGGCCATAATGGTGTCATAAATCCCCCCATTCCTCCATTTGCCTTCGACAGGGGCTACTGTTATGCTCATGGCAACACAGCACCAGGTTTCAAAGTGATGTGTATCAGTGTGGCGCTTTTTAAGATTCCCACATCATGTGGATTGTTTATCCCCAATTTGTCAGGAACCTTGGCCAAATCTGCAGAGGTAAATGAGGGGGAAGTCCATACTAACAACATAGGATACACTACATATCTGTAATGGATCATGATTTCAAATGCAACACACACTTCCAATATTATTTCTCCCTCCTTTTCTCGGTTCTCAAACAACTCCTCATCTGAGACATTTTTCATTGGTTTCAGGGGGGCAATTTGTAGAACTGTGTGCCACTCTCTGTGGTTCGAATCAACTGCTAGCAAAACAATCCAATCTTCTACCACTAGAATTCTCTCTATATCCATTTCGATGTTACCTTCAACTATCTCTTGAGGCTGGGACAGGAACTCAGAAGCTTCTTGCCAATACTTATTTGCCACTTGTGGTACATCACTTAGTAGTATGGTGATACCTTATAGAAACAAGTCAGGGGCCATTGGTATTCCCCTTATACAAACTCAACACCTAAGGCATCCAAGTACAACATTACCTGCATGGCACACATACCACTAGTGGAACAAACCATGCCTCTTTCTGTGAAAGAAATTGTCATGTTGAGCTTACTCAAAATATCCTTTCCCAACAAGTTGATTGGAGTTGCAGTGGAATATAACCAGGGAGCCCACACCTCTCTGCCCTCTAATTTGGTAGGTCATTTCTTACAGATTGAACTGCCCCAGAGGGGCCCTGCATTTCCTTGACCTCGCCTGATAGAGGGAATCCTCCCTCACTTATGCATGATTTAGTCGCACCTGTATCTACCACAAAAATAAATTGTGTATTTGCCATTTCCAAGCCTACCAAGGGTTCCACTTCTGGGTCGGCAGTGACTGATAGAACTGACACGCTAAGGCTCTCTGTGGACAGTCCTAAGTTGGGTATGTGTGTGTCCTCGGGAAGACAAATGGGTTTCCTCCAACCATAGTGGTTCCCTGATAGTGAGTTACCATACCATTTGGGACAGTGTTGTTACTCGGGACATGGGGGCCCTGTTGATGTGCCTGATGTGCAGTGAATGATGGCACATTACTTGCTTTCGGGACAGATAACTGCAGAAAGGTTGGTGGGGGAGCGAGTGGGTCTACGGGCATTGGTAAACCATAAGAGGCCATGGGAGGCATCTGTCCGTATGACTGAGGATAGCAAAACAAAAGAGGTGACGGCTGGAAGGTTTAGAATGAATCTTAACCTCTGGCATTGCTCTGGGCAACCCTCCAGACCAACGTTCTTCGCCTGCCAAGCCATTACAAAAAGTGAAAGACCACATGCAAATCAGGTTTAGTCCCACCCCAAAAGGGGCAGTCCAGCTCGAGCTGCTAGGTCACCTCCCTTCTGCACGAGACCAAAAGCATCCCCAAACATTTTTCGGCCTTGTTGGGCCTCATCAGTGAGGAGTAGCTTGGGCCTCTAGGCGCAGCAGGCACGGGACCCACGTCTGGGCATACCCGTCCCACTAAGGGTGACAAAGCAAAAACAAAGAGGTGATGGCTGGAAGGTTTAGAATGACTCTTAACTTCTGGCATTGCTCTGGCCAACCCTCCAGACCATCGTTCTTCACCTGCCAAGCCATTACAAAAAGTGAAAGACCATATGCAAATCAGGCTTGGTGCCACCCCAAAAGGGGCAGTCCAGCCCAAACTGCTAGGTCACCTCCCTTCTGCACGAGACCACAAGCATCCCCAAATATGTTTTGGCCTTGTTGGGCCTCATCAGTGAGGAGTAGCTTAGGTCACTAGGCCCAGCAGGCACGGGACCGACGTCTGGGCATACCCGTCCCACTAAGGGTGACAAAGTAAAAACAAAGAGGTGATGGCTGGAAGGTTTGACACCCAACAAGGCCGAAACATGTCTGGGGATGCTGGTGGTCTCGTGCAGAAGGGATGTGACCTAGCAGTTCCGGCTGGACTACCCCTTTGGGGGTGCGGCCAAGCCTAATTTGCATATGTTGAAAAAAGTTGAGGAACCTTTTTTGGGGGACACCTGGTGGTGGACCTCAGCACCCTTGTTTGTGGTCAATAATAGCTCCTTTTCAGGGTTGCATGGGAGGATAACAACAGAGTCTTTGGCTCCTCCACTCCGTTTAAGTAAAAACTGGAAATGCAGTTACACTGACAGATTACCCATGCACCCACGTTTTGTAAAAAAAGAAGACATGTAACCTCTTTCTCAGTGTTTCAATACGTCTTTTTGATATGTGTTGTCAGTGCCCTCTGTGATTACATGTGTTTCGACGGACTCCCGTCTTTTTCAAATCAGGGCTGGGCGTGTTAAACGTGATATTACCCATTTTTTGCAAAACAAAATCATTTTTGTGATATGGTAACATTTCAATTACATAATAAGTGAAACGTTAATTAAATAACAATTTTGGAAAAAAGCCATATTAAAAAAGTTTCATAATTGTGTCAATAATTACAAGAACCCCAACAAGTTCCGGCAAAGCATGATGTAAAGGGATTGGCCATTGAGGGAGGGGTAAATGGTAGGAGTGTTCAAGGATAGTGAAAAGACATCAAAAATAAATTGTAAAAGAAAATAAAGAAAAAATAGAAAGACACATTACATTAGTATGTTTCTTTAGATTCAAAATCTGGTTCTTGCAAAATGTGGTATGCATGGCATTCTGACATATTTTGATTCTGCTTACCGAAATGGTGGTTGTTTGCATATATGTTCTATAGTCTTTGTTGTCAAGTTTCGGGTTAAATCTCAGCCTAATTAGAATGAAAACAGACAAGTATTTGTGCTTGGAACTGATATAAACAATCCATACCTATGCGTTATGCGAGTGTGTAATGCAACCTCCATAGGGGTATTGCTATACTCCTAATCCATAAATCCTGTTCGTGACAGTATTTGAAAATGTCAAATGTCTGAAGATACATAATTTGACTTTTAGCCTTGCGGGTTGTCATACTATTAAATGACACATTGTCTAGTTCGTGTCTAATACGAGCTTCTAATTTGCCTCATGGGCATGCGTGATTAAATGACCCCTCTGTTGTCAGGCTCATACTTTCTCTAAAGTTAAAATAGACACGAGTTTGGTGGAAAAACTCTATTTTGAACCGATGGTTTCGTTTCCTAACGGCTATTGATCCCACATTTGTCAGTGGAAGTTAAATACGTGCCGAGCACCACGTGTAGACGCGTGTGCCTGTCCTCCGAGAGTATCCTCGGGGGGCTCGCTAATCACGCTTACCTCTGTTCCTTGGTTCCGTGCAAAACTGTCCTCATGCACCGCAGATCTCGGTGAGACTACATTATGTTTGTTGTTCACGTATTCTAGCAATGTGAGTGCTGCCGTGTAGTCCTACTACATTTTCTATTTCAGCGGCCATGTTTTGGGCTCATTCTAGTGTTAAATAATGGAATTTACATTATTTTGTGACAACAAATCGTATGCTGTTCAAATTCTAACGTGATGAAAGTGGTTTGTAATTGACGTTGTTCCCATAAATTGATTTTTAATGGAATGGTTGATTCCGGGCTTCCATAGAACACTCATCTCTACATTCCATGTGTGCTCTGGTATTAACGCCGAGTTCGCTGTACGAAAAACCCTTCTAATTAAATGGTGAAACCTTTGCTTATAGTGTTTACATTCTCTGGTTTTAGTTCTGGTTGATTCCTTATTGTTGTTAATGCCAAAGTGTACTGAGGACAGTAAACAATCTTGCCATATTGGGGTAAAATATCCCTGAATACCATACATTCCCACCTTTTCAAGAAGATCGGTTTATCACTTGGTAAGCATACCAATCAACAATGATTGATATCATGCACTTCTATATCACTTGTTACAGAAATGAGGCCATTTAATTGTTTGAATTCAGGCCCCTCTCCACAGAACAAAATTTACAGATCAGTTTGGCTTCTTCTTGTCTCAGTCATAGTTCCTGGTCTCCCCCTCTTGGTCCTAGTGTCACCTTTTTGAGACCCACAAATCTCAGCAATCTCTTGTCGCTCCACTGGTGCTTCTTCTGCCAGCGCTGGGCTAATGGTAAATTAATAACTTGGTTGCCTATAGCTGATATATGTTCTCGTATTCTTGTCCTTAACTCACGAATAGTACTTCCTATGTAAATCTCTTCAGAGTAACAGATGATGGCATAGATAACATATTTTGGCTTGCAATTAATAGGATCCTCAATCGTGTGTTTGATCCCGTATTTGTCCTTGAAGGTCGATGTGTTGTCTGATGTATGGTTGCACATCGAAAATGTGGCACATTTTCAAAACCCTTTTTGTAACGCTGGTAACCATATTGTAGGGTTGACAGTTTTAATTTCTGGAAGATAAGAGGGACTCAGAATGTTCTTAATCGTCTTTGCACATTTATAGGTCATAGATGGACTGTCTTCAATGTATCTCTTCACATGTGGATCTAATTGTAATAAGTGCCAATTCTTCTTCAAGATTCTTCTCAAAATTGCATTGTCATCACAATAAGTGGTAATAAAGCAGATGTTCTCCCTTTCATTGGTCCCCACTTTATTTGAGCTTAGGGTGCTGTCTCTGTTCAATTTCTCTGCCTTCTCCTCCGCTTTAGCTATGGTTTTCTAGCCATATCCTCTCGCCTTGAACCTGCTGGTAAGTAGTTTACATTCATTTTCAAAATCCCCCTGTTCTGCGCAATTTCTGCGAGCTCTAACAAATTCCCCATTGGGTATGTTCCTGATTACTGGATTATGATGACAACTAGTGGCAAATAGAGTTGAGTTCGCCTCAGTGTCTTTTCTAAAGGTTTTTGTCTTGAGGGAGTTATGTGAAACATAAATGTTCAGATCTAGAAAATTGATCTAATTTTCACTTGAAATTCCAGTAAATTCAATTCCCATTGCGCTTTGATTAGCCCTCTTCCTGAAGTTTTCGAGTCCCTCGTCATCTCCTTTCTAAATCAACAGAACGTCGCCTATATAACGTGTCCATAACACTACATTTTGGTCAAACATTTCATCTGGGTAGATATGTTTGTCCTCATACATAGCCATTGTTATATTTGCGAGTGCTGGGGCATACTTAACCACCATTGCCACTCCTCTAGTTTGTTTATAGAAATCTCCATTAAAGATGATAACATTGTTTTGTAGGGTTAAAAATAACATTACTTTGAGCATGCTCACTGATAGAAAATTGGATGCAGTTTCCTTTGAAAAAATGTAATCAATTGTTTCAATAGAAGTGTCGTGTCTAATGGATGTGTACAAGGATTTAACATCCCAGGTCGACACTATGTAGTCCTTGTGCCAATCTACTGTGGCCAGTTTGTTGATCACTGAGGTTGTATCTCTCAAATAGGATTTTCTTGTAGTGACCATAGTTCTTAATATATTATCAATGTAATCTGCCATATTCATAGTGGCCCAAACTATTCCACTCAGAATTGGTCTCCCATCAGGAATCCCTTCATTTTCCTTGTGGATTTTTGGGAAAAAATATATGGTGGGCAGGATTGGTTGTTTCATGTCTAAAAACCTTCCCTCTTCGTCCGTGATGAGTCCTTGTCTGTGCCAGGTTGTAATGGCCTCTTTTAATTCTGATAATATTTCCAATTTCGGGTTGGATTTCAATTTGACATAGCACGAAGATGTGTTCAAATGGTTCATTGCCATCGTTACATAATCTTCTCGCTCCATAACATCTACCTTTCCACCTTCATCCGCTCCCTTAATAAACAAATTGTGGTCTTGTTTATGTTAAAAAGGGCCTTTCTTTCCATGTTAGTCTGGTTGTCATATGTGTATTTGGATCTCTTACTGTTGTTTGATCTGAAATCCATAAGGTCATTAAGGTCTTTGGTAACTGATTTGTAAAAAGTGTCCACTAAGTTATCTGGCATGAGCTGTGGTATGAACTTGGATTTAGATTTAATTTCCTTGGTTACAAGCCTGGTTTGACATATCTGAAGTTCATGCAAGGTTTCATGAATCGGTCGTTCCCTTGTCTCCTGTAATGACCTGAGAAGATGTATGTTGGTCAAATCCTCAATAGTGATGCTGCTCTTTTCAACTTCTGGTTCCCTCGTACGAAATGCTGAGATTTGTGTGGCAAAATATTTTTTTTTATTTGAGTTTTCTCACAAATTTAAATGCTTCTATATGCACCCCTGTATTCTGAAAATGTGTATAAGGTGCAAGGGTAAATCCTTTGTTCAACAGTGAGATTTCCTCTGGTTTCAATTGCTGATTGGATAGGTTCAGTACTAAGTCATTCATTTGTTCCTTTTCGCTGCCTCTATTGCTCCTGCTCTTGTGAGGCATCTGAAGTCTTCTGAAGCATCTAGGTTTCCTGTGTCACCCACTGTCCCACTTGCCCCTCCTCCTGTGGGTGGTGGTTGCTGGTTTGTCTGTTGTGGTAACAAAAAATGAACCTGTTTTTTGGTATACAATTCTGTTGCCTTTTTTTGTACCTCCTAATTTGATTTAGAAATCCTAGTCCCTCAGTTGTTTTGTCTGTTTGCTCTGTGTCTTTGTCTTGATCTCCTGCCGAGTCTGCATCCAAGCTGCCCAGTGATGTGTTTGGAGTACTTTCTTGTGAGACTGGTTTGTTAAGTTGTCTGTATTTATCCTGAAAAGTGTAAACCTTATCATCCTCATAATCTCTGTTGTCTCTAAAGAATGTCCTCAAATTCCTTAGTTTGATCTCATTCTGGTAGTCTTTGAGAATTTTGAACATTTTTTGATAATTTTTCTCTTTTGTTACTTCTAATGCTTTTGCCTCCTTAATTTCCTTCTTAATTACTTCTATTTGTTCTGTTATCCTTTTGTGCTCTCAAGGGAATGACCGATTCATGAAACCTTGCATGAACTTCAGATATGTCAAACAGGGCTAGTAACCAAGGAAATGAAATCTAAATCTAAGTTCACATCACAGCTCATGCCAGATAACTTAGTGGACACTTTTTACAAATCAGTTACCAAAGACCTTAATGACCTTATGGATGTCAGATCAAACAACAGTAAGAGATCCAAATAGACATATGACAACCTGACTAACATGGAAAGAAAGGCCCTTTTTAACCTAAAATAAGACCACAATTTGGTAATTAAGGGAGCGGATAAAGGTGGAAAGATAGTTGTTATGGAGCGAGGAGATTATGTAATGATGGCAATGAACCATTTGAATACACCTTCGTGCTATGTCAAATTGAAATCCAACCCAAAATTGGAAATATTATCCGAATTAAAGGAGGCCATTACAACCTGGCACAGACAAGGACTCATCACGGATGAAGAGAGAAGGTTTTTAGACATGAAACAACCAATCATGCCCGCCATATATTTTTTGCCGAAAATCCACAAGGAAAATGAAGGAATTCCAGAGGGGAGACCAATTCTGAGTGGAATAGGTTGGGCCACTATGAATATGGCAGATTACATTGATAATATATAAGACCTATGGTTACTACAAGCAAATCCGATTTGAGAGCTACAACCTTGGTGATCAACAAACTGGCCACAGCAGATTGGCACAAGGACTACATACTGTCGACCTGGGATGTTAAATCCTTGTACACGTCCATTAGACACGACACGGCTATAGAAACAATTGATTACATTTATTCAAACTAAACTGCATCCAATTTTCAATCAGTGAGCATGCTCAAAGAAATGTTATTATTAACCCTACAAAACAATGTTTTCATCTTTAATGGATATTTCTATAAACAAACTAGAGGGGTGGCAATGGGGGTTAAGTATGCCCCAGCACTCGCAAATCTAACAATGGACATGTATGAGAACAAACATATCTACCCAGATGAAATGTTTGACCAAAATGTAGTGTTATGGACAAGCTACATAGACGACATTCTGTTGATTTGGAAAGGGGATGAAGAGAGACTCGAAAACTTCAGGAAGAGGGCTAATCAATACGCAATGGGAATTGAATTTAATGGAATTTCAGGTGTAAATGAGATCAATTTTCTAGATCTGAACATTTATGTTTCACAGAACTCCTTCAAGACAAAAACCTTTAGAAAAGACACCGAGGCAAACTCAACTCTATTTGCCACTAGTTGTCATCTTAATCCAGTAATCAGGAGCATACCCAATGGGGAATTTGTTAGAGCTCGTAGAAATTGCAGAGAACAGGGGGATTTTGAAAATGAATGTCAACTACTTGCCAACAGGTACAAGGCGAGAGGGTATGGTCAGAATACCATAGCTAAAGCAGGGGAGAAAGCAAAGAAATTGAACAGAGACAACACCCTAAGCTCAAATAAAGTGGGACCAATGAAAGGGAGAAAATCAGCTTTATTACCACTTATTGTGATGCCAATCCAATTTTGAGAAGAATCTTGAAGAAGAATTGGCACTTATTACAATTAGATCCACATGTGAAGAGATACATTGAAGACAGTCAATCTATGATCAATAAACGTGCAAAGACGATTAAGAACATTCTGAGTCCCTCTTATCTTCCAGAAATGAAAACTGTCAACCCTACAACATGGTTACCAGCGTTACAAAAAGGGTTTTGAAAATGTGGCACATGTTCGATGTGCAAACATGCATCAGACAACATGCAACATTTGTCCTTCAAGGACAAATACGGGATCAAACACACGACTGAGGATCATATTAATTGCAAGACAAAATATGTTATCTATGCCATCATCTGTTACTGTGAAGAGATTTACATAGGAAGTACAAGGACAAGAGTTAAGGACAAGAATACGAGAACTTCTATCAGCTATAGGCAGCCAAGTTATTAATTTACCATTAGCCCAGCGCTGGCAGAAGAACCAACAGTGGAGCGACAAGAGACTGCTGAGATTTGTGGGTTTCAAAAAGGTGACACTAGGACCAAGAGGGGGAGACCAGTAACTGAGACTGAGACAAGAAGAAGCCAAACTGATCTGTAAATTTCCTTCTGTGGAAAGGGGCCTGAATTCAGACAATGAAATGGCCTAATTTCTGTAACAAGTGATATAGAAGTGTATGATATAAATAATTGTTGATTGATATGCTTACCAAATGATAAACCGATCTTCTTGAAAAGGTGGGAATGTATGGTTTTCAGGGATATTTTACCCCAATATGGCAAGATTGTTTACTGTCCTCAGTACACTTTGGCATTAACAATGATAAGGAATCAACCAGAACTACAACCAGAGAATGTAAACACTGTAAGCAAAGGTTTCACCATTTAATTAGAAGGGTTTTTCGTACATGGAACTCAGGGTTAATACTAGAGCACACACGGGATGTAGAGATGTGTAATCTATGGAAGCCCGGAATCAACCATTCCATTAAAAATCTATTCATGGGAACGACGTCAATTACAAACCACATTCATTACGTTAGAATTTGAACAGCATACAATTTGTTGTCACAAAATAACGTAACTTCCATTATTTAACACTAGAATGAGCCCAAAACATGGCCGCCAAAATAGAAAATGTAGTAGGACTACACGGCAGCACTCACATTGCTAGGATACGTGAACAACAACCATAATGCAGTCTCACCGAGACCCGCGGTGCATGAGGACAGTTTTGCACAAAACCAAGGAACAGAGGTAAGCGAGATTAGCGAGCCCCCCGACGATACACTCGGAGGACAGGCACACGTGTCTACACGTGGCGCTCGGCCCATATTTAACTTTCACTGATGAATGCAGGATCAATAGCCTTTAGGAAACGAAACCATTGGTTCAAAATAGAGTTTTTCCACCGAACCCGTGTGTATTTTAACTTTAGAGAAAGTATGAACCTGACAACAGAGGGGTCATTTAATCACGCATGCCCATGAGTTAAATTAGAAGCTTGTATTAGACACGAACTAGACAATGTGTCATTTAATAGTATGGCAACCCGCGAGGCTAAAAGTCAAATGATGTATCTTCAGACATTTGACATTTTCAAATACTGTCACAAATAGGATTTATGGATTGGGAGTATAGCAATACCCCTATGGAGGTTGCATAACACACTCACATAACGCATAGGCATGGATTGTTTTTATCAGTTCCAAGCACAAATACTTGTCAGTTTTCCTTCTAATTAGGCTGAGATTTAACCCGAGACTTGACAACAAAGACTATAGAACATATATGCAAACAACCACCATTTCAGTAAGCAGAATAAAAATATGTCAGAATACCATGCATACCGCATTTTGCAAGAACCAGATTTTGAATCTAAAGAAACATACTAATGTAATTTGTCTTTTCTGTTCTTTTCTTTATTTTCTTTTACAATTTATTTTTGATGTCTTTTCACTATCCTTAAACACTTCTACCCTTTACCCCTCCCTCAATGGCCAATCCCTTTACATCATGCTCTGCCGGAACTGATTGGGGTTCTTGTAATGATTGACACAATGATGAAACTTTTTTAATATGGCTGTTTTCCAAAATTGTTATTTAATTAACTTTTCACTTATTATGTAATTGAAATGTTACCATATCACAAATATGGTTTTTCTTTTGCAAAAAATGGGTAATATCACGTTTAACACAACCAGCCCTGATTTGAAAAAGACGGGTTTCCATCGAAACACGTGTAATCACAGAGGGAACTGACAACACATATTAAAAAACGTGTCGAAACACAGAGAAATAGGTTACATGTCTTCTTTTTTTGCAAAATGTGAGCGCATGGGTAATCTGTCAGTGTAACTGCATTTCCAGTTTTTACTTAAACGGAGTGGCGGAGCCAAAGACTCTGTTGTTACCCACACATTCAACCCTGAAAAGGAGCTATTATTGAGCACAAACAAGGGCGCTGAGGTCCACCACCAAGTGTCCCCCCAAAAAAGGTTCCTCAACTTTTTTCAACATATGCAAATCAGGCTTGGCCGCACCCCCAAAGGGGTAGTCCAGCCTGAACTGCTAGGTCACATCCCTTCTGCACTAGACCACCAGCATCCCCAGACATGTTTCAGCCTTGTTGGGCATCAAACCCTCCAGCCATCACCTCTTTGTTTTTGCTTTGTCACCCTTAGTGGGACAGGTATGCCCAGACGTGGGTCCCGTGCCTGCTGGGCTTAGAGACCCAAGCTACTCCTCACTGATGAGGCCCAACATGGCTGAAACATGTTTGTGGATGCTTGTGGTCTCGTGCAGAAAGGGGGTGACCTAGCAGTTCGGGCTCGACTGCCCCTTTTCGGGTGGGACCATGCCTGATTTGCATATGGTCTTTCACTTTTTGTAATGGCTTGGCTGGCGAAGAACAATGGTCTGGAGGGTTGCCCAGAGCAATGCCAGTGGTTAACATTCTTTCTAAACCTTCCGGCCATCACCTCTTTGTTTTTGCTTTGTCACCCTTAGTGGGACGGGTATGCCCAGACGTGGGTCCCGTGCCTGCTGGGCCTAGAGACCCAAGCTACTCCTCACTGATGAGGCCCAACAAGGCCGAAACATGTTTGGGGATGCTTGTGGTCTCGTGCAGAAGGGAGGTGACCTAGACGTTCGAGCTGGACTGCCCCTTTTGGGGTGGGACCAAGCCTGATTTGCATATGGTCTTTCACTTATTGTAATGGCTTGGCAGGTGAAGAACGATGGTCTGGAGTGTTGCCCAGAGCAATGCCAGAGGTTAAGATTCATTCTAAACCTTCCAGCCATCACCTCTTTGTTTGTGCTATGAATGAGGGTATGGACATGGACCTCCCTGTGAATGAGGATACATCTATTGTTGAGGGTATGCATACACCTGTCTACTCCTACATTCCTTTGAAAAATGACCCATGTGCTTGCATGTCCACACTGACCTGCTTCTCCTCCTCCCTCTCCTCCCCACGGTCTCATTCCCCCAAAATCCCCCTGCCCTCACCGGGCACCCGAAAATCCCCCTCTGCCCATTTGAAACACCCCTAGGAAATCCCCTTGGTACTGAGGTGTGTACCCATTCTCTCCTTCCCACCAGGGTGCTGCATGTACATCTGCCTGAATCGCTCTAAGTTCTCCCGAACCTTCCTTCTACACTGCTGCCGTGGCCCCCTCCAATGCAACTTTTGCTAACTTCTCTTGAACCAGTTTCACTTTCTCGGTTTGCGCTCGCTGCGCAGTTTCCTTTCTTTCTTTACAATGGTGGACTATAATAGATTGAATTTCAGTCCACCCCTTTGCCTCGATCCTCACTATCTTGTCAACTGCCTTCTGTACCTCTTTCGGGAGCCCTCTTTTAACCACGAAATAGAAAAAAAGGAAACGCTCAATCCCATGAAACCCCTGTCTCTGTCTGCCACATTGCATGTATATGTAATATGTATCAAGCCGGATCCTCATAGTCGCGCATGGTTTGTTGCATAATCGACTGCGGATCGGTTGTTTCTGGATATGCACATCGTAATGCCGCCCATACTTGGGGCCTGATATTATTGAAAGGTGCATCAGTGAGGAATTTGACCATCCGCATGGGGGGGTGTGCACCAGCCTGGCCTTTTAAAAACATGTTTAATGAAATTGAATGATGGCAGATAAACCTCTGTAAAATGAGTGGATCTGATCTGCACACATTTTCCTATGCTCACCACACGACATACACATAGACCTGTGTACTCTGGGTGAACACAGCCAACAGGTGCTGTCCCCTTTGTCAAATTGTGTTGAAAAATGATAGCCAAGAGTACATCAAGGCATCTCAGTAGGGAGAGGGCAAATCCTTCCTCCTGACATGGCCAGCCTAATTAACTAACAAAGGTTCCATGGATCCACCCTGCCCTGTTGTTAGCTCTGCTGGTGGCAGCTTCACGGGGCCTGGTACAGGACTAGAAAAGACAGGAAAACCAAGCAATCTTTGATATGCATCTGTGTCAACCTGAAACCAGCTCCTGCCTCTCAGTATCAAGGGCAGTGACCCATCATGGCTGGGACAGCTGTTTACAGTAGCCATCCCGCTGAGGGACCCCATTCTTGAGGTACGAGTATGTGGTTTGGCAGCGATCGAAAGTCTGGTCTGGCCACAGCTTCAAGGGAGACCTGTCGCTTTAATCAGGAACCACAGAGAGCTCAATTAAGCAGAGAGAACCTTTGATCCACAACAGACAGGAAGATTGGTGGGACTTAGTATTACATGTTTTAATCCCTTTACCTACATGTTTTAATCCCTTTACCTAGTCTGTTGCAAAGTAAAATAATTTAAGATCCTCAGCACTTCAGGTAGGTTCCAGCACAGTTACTTTATTCAGCTTCAGTCAGTTATAATAAGATGTTGCAGAGATAACCACTGGCTCCCATCACCCAGGCAGGAGCTCTCAAATGACATAGGGCATCATCATGATTTGGGCGTTATCTCGACTGGGATACTGCCCAACTTTACTTGTGTTAGCTCTGACCCGTCCGGCGGTATTACTGCCTGATCATGGATTCGGTGCTAAATGTTACTCCCCATTGCCCATTGGGTCCTTTGAACACAATGGGGAATTTTCTGTGCAATTACTGCACAGTAATTTTGCTGGTAGTAATTTTGCAGAGAATGAGCATTATTCTGATGTGTTTACCCCACATCTCTGAGCTGGTGTAAACACGCCAGACTCGGGATTGGGTGGAACGGTAAATGGGTCAGTAACACTGTTACTGCTGCATTTAAGGGCTACTGCCCAACTCGTGATGAGGCCCATAGTATGGAACCTTCACCACAAGCATTCCCTCACTCACAGCATAACATTATCTCTGACACACCAACACTCTCTCTTACATCACCAAACACCTGCATTCATGCTAAACACTTCTTTCCAAATCATACAACATCACAACAAAGCACATCACAACACATCTTCTCTGCTCACAAAACATAATAATCCATAATACACATATCCACATGAGGAAAACCTACGGGAAACACTCACACAGTGCACTTTTTTAGTGGAAGGTGCATCTCAGAAATAATTGGTGGAGGGCGTCCCCTCTAACTACTCTGGCTGTGTCTCCACACATCAGCCACTCACACCTGGGGGAAGGCATCCCCCCATATCTACCCACGCTTTGTCAACATACACATCAGCCACTCTCACTAGTCGGAATGCATCCCTGACTTTCTGCTCAAACTGCATAACTTACATCTCTCACACCGTGTCTTCCACTCTCCTATGTCCATATGTACCAGTGACCAGACCTGACACCGGAGATGTCCACACCATAAGATACACACACAACGTGTGTTGGGCGCAGTGTCACCCAAAGACAGAAACCACCACTCACACGGAGTTGAAGTCCCACACTATAACATACACACACACACACACCATGTGATATTCACAGTGCCACCCAAAACCAGTAACCTCCCCTCACATCGGAGAAATCCCATACCATAATATACATACCTCACTCAGACACTACTCAATGGGTGAACACTGCCAACTCTTGAAATACTCACACAATGACATTTTAACATGTTGACATTGTCCTAAAAGTCCACAGCTGAAACCAGCCTTTAACCTGAAATTCCTCTAAACATGTTAAACTTACACACACTCTTACCTCTCAACAATTTGACGTAAAAGTCCCTTAGATTTTGATGGCAATAAGGTTCACAACCTAAAAATCCATAGCTGAACACGGCTCTAAACCTAAAATACCTCAAAGCAGGTACATTTTAGCTCACCCACATTCACTGATCCACTCTGACCACACGTCATTAAAATACCCAGAACATATCACGATGCGTTAATTTTAGCAATCAAATCCCTTGAAGTTCAAAACCTAAAAGTCCATAGGTGGTTTGCACCTCTAAACTGCAGACCCTGTTAAGATTAATGTTAGTAATGAACATCAACGTGCATGAACATTGTACTATTATTTCTTTTAAAGTAATTTTAATAATGCGTTGCACTACACTGTCGGTCTGTACTGTTCTCTGGCCTCCCCAACAATGCACAAGAGAAGAAGCATTAACACCAGTTAGAGCTAACAGCGAACGGTCGTAAATTGAGAAGCAATAAATCGCCATCTTGCCGCAAGAAGGTCAAATACATGGCAGCCTGTGAAACCAGCCCTACTGTGACAAGACCACACAGACCAAGAAGAATACTAACCCACGACTACATACTCAACCAGAGAAGATGGAGTAATGAGGCTCAAGGTTCGGTATCCAAAAATTACAGCTGATGGCTAAAGATCTATCAGTAAGAAGAAGAAGCGCCGGAGACATGGCAGCGCTTCCTAGAACACTCACGCCAACAAGAACTATCATCCATTAGCCCATGTTAATTCACACTGCCGTTTTCTTGCATCGCCATGTATATACAGTACCTCTATTTCTCTGTCAGTCCTCTTCAACATAACTTCCAGCATGGGTTTTCCGTTATTGCTAGCCCGGCACATCGCGGACGTTCCATATACATTCTGCTCTTATCAAAACCGTTTCACCATCATCAGTAACCATTTCGGCTGCGCGCACTTACACTTCATTGCCTTTCTTCTATTCGTCATATCACAGTTTGTAGATCTGACTTGTGTGAAGCTAAGACTTCCTTGTTGCGACATGCATGAACGGACGTCACAAACACAGGGAGCACTGATATATCTCCTCTTCTTATTCCGGGATCGCAACAACGCCAGCTGCAATCCAAAACCTGGTAGCAGAATGACCGACTCCCTCACCAACCAAATGATGTCACCACTCTGGTGGCTTCCGAAGGGTGCAGATCTCTGATACTCCAATTTTAAGCTGGCCCTGTAAGTTCTTGCTGCTCCCACCACCATAACAACTGGCCCTGAGAGTGCCCCTGAGACACCAAAACCAGGCACAATCCACTCTGTAGAGGAAGCTGGGGCCACACCATCAACACTCCGAGGCTAGGCCACTCGTTTTTCACTTCAGTATCAATCAGGGCTACGTCAAACAGATCCTCTTAAAATCAGCCAATAACCATGGACCATTTTGTCCACCTAGACCCTTCCTGAACATTGGGCATTGCGATGGGATGTCAGTACTCTCTTTTTTCGTCCTCGTCTTTACAGTGTCCTCAAGAACATAAGGAGCCTTTTCTTCTCCTGCCCTGGGCAATGGCACTGTGCACAGGTACTTGGGCCCTTTTTCTTCACCCTGGGTCTCCCCTAAACATCTCCCAGGGAACAGAGCGAGATACTGAATCCAGAGCACACTCCAGCATCTCCAGAACCAGTACCCAGCCAGCACACAGCATGCCCTGCTAGGATCTGCAAGCAAGCTTCCTAGGTGGGAAGTGCCAGAGAGTCTCTGAACCAAACCAAGGACAAGGCCGTTGCCTGCAACACTCTCCCTATCTTTGGGCTGTCAACCTTAAAGGACGACACGGGCCTAGTGAAGAAGCTAGGAGTGCATCGACAAGCATCAACCAGCGTCCCCCTTAAAGGACATTTTCAAGCCAGTGGTGCTCCTCGAGCTGCAACGGACTGCACCACTGACTGTTGTCAACCGCAGTTGCTAACATTATCCGAGACGCCTTGATCAGTGCTTCAGAACCGCCAGCCAGCACTGAGACAATGATTCCTGACCCTGGGCCACTGTGTAGGCCAACCTGCAGCTGTCCATCCATCCTCGTGCCCCAAACTGCTTGCCGCCTGATACCCGCAGCTTTCTCCCATCTTGAACTCTGTCACAGGAGCTGCAAACCATCATGAAACAGACTCGACCCTGTCGAACACCAAGGACTTATACACGCACAAGATACACTGTTGTTCTGTCCCCATGGTCCTTCTGACATTTTATGACCCATTGCTCCCTTTGTGCTGAAACCATGTCTCCTTAAACTATTGCCATTGATTACTTTACCAACTACCTTCCTGTCAGTATCCAGAGTGCATCCCTTTTCCTTCTTCAAACTGTCTGTCCTCTGCATTGCTTTACAGGGTGGGTTGCATTTTGTAGTGTGTTAGAACTTCCGTTGAATAATAAAAAAAGTAGCTATTTGAATACAACCTTGACTGTACAGTCCCTTCTATCATTGGGTAATCATTTTTTTAAGATTCTGATAGTGTGCCGACATAGGGGGCGGGGGTGTCATAGTAAGCAATGGGGCATACATAGTATTTGTATGTCCTGACGGGGCCCACGTGGGGTACCAGACCAATGGTGGACACCTATCTGTTTTCATGGGGGCCACAGGGGCGACCAGAACAGTGACCATGATGGTATTATTACTACCTGTGTTAGTCGCCTCATATTCTACCTTAGAATAATCAGTGGTTCAAAGCTCTAAATCTTCCACCATTTTCCAATACCTCCTCTCTGTTTTTTAATTTTCTTCCCTTGTATTTAGCTGTTAAAAACATTTAGATGCCACTTACAATCACCCTGTCATGATCTCTGCTTCCAAAAGATCAGGACTTGCCCGACTCCCTTGGAAGCAGACCCATAACCCCGGTTCCGAGTGCCAGCCAGTCCCAATTGGGACCTTTTGGACCCTGTCCTGGCGCCAGTGGCACCAGGCTCATAAAGATGCCCAGTCCTAGCGCTGGAAGCGCCGGGCTCATAATGCTTGGGTGGACTTACCTGCAGCAGACCATGCTGCTTACTTACCTGCCAGTTGAACCCCTGATCCTCTTCTGTTTGGGACTACTTTTCCTGTTGGGTGGGGCAGGAGCCACTCCCTAGGTTCAGAACACTGGAACTCTTCTGGAAAGCAGGAACTCTTTTCTTACCTAGGCGTGGTTGTGGAAGGAGACACCTAAGCACTACAGGAGGCTATTTAAACCACACCCGATGGATGAATCTTGCTTTGCGTTATTCTGCATTCTCTGCAGCAGAACGCTCATCGTGTCTTCTGCTTCTGATCCTGGGCCTAAGTGAACAAAGGCTTACCATACTGGAATCCAGTCTTCAGCAGCACCTGTAAAGACAAAGAAAGAACAGGTTAGCACTACGGTCTTCAGTGGAAGCGCGTCTCTTACCTGGTCCATCGGCTGTCACCAACGCCTCGCGCTGCATTCCGGCATCTGAAAGACAAAGGCTTACCTACTCTTCGCATGCTCCGGAGGTCTTCGCACTGCATTCCGGCATCTGAAAGACAAAAGCTTACCAGCTCTTCGCACGCTCCGGAGGCCTTCGGCGCTGCATCCCACATCTGAAAGACAAAAGAAGGTGCGTTTAAAGACATTGGGCAACTTTATTACTCACGTGCCATTACTCCTTCCCACGCCGAATCCAGTGGGTATTCCAGCACCCTTCAGCTTCTCTAAAGCTCCGAAATTGTACCTGCAAGATAAAAGGGACAGTTAGTGCGCATCGTGAAGCAGGCTACAAGCGCTTACTTACGTGCTTCCAGGCGCTTCTATTCCTCACGCGGGTTCGATCCTCAACTCTCATCAGCCCGCCATCCGCCATCGCCGGAACCCTGCAAAACAAGAGATATCATTACAAAAGACTTTTAAGACATTTGAAGTGCCCAGAATTTACCGTTCGTGCAGTTAACGACAGACAGCAGTCCTCTGAGGTCAAGAGGCCTGCACCGTTATCCAGTGAAGAAACTGGTTACGGCACCCTGCCCCGAGGCAGATGGAGAGCTCGGCGTTCACTTTCCTAAGACATCTTACTCTTCGAGTCAGACATACAGTGCACAGAGGTCCAGCCCAAAGAGCCAACCGTGTGTTACACATCACCTTTGAAGATTCGGCATTCACCCAGTCAAGACCGGCGCCTCTGCGGGAATCAGGTGAGCGTTACAGAACGCAAAGCCTATCGCAAAACTCCCACCCAGGCGCTATGGAATCCTCAGATACCGACCAGCTAGCCCAGTTACTTGGGGAACTAAGAGCAGAAGTGCATGCAGCCCGTCAGGAAACGAATGCTCTAAGAAGGGAACTGATTATTTCCAAGGAGCGAACAGACGATCTCGCTAGACAATTGCTACAGTCACAAGCCGGACAAACTCCGTTACCCGCATCAGGGGCAAATCTTCCTTCAACATCCTCTACGAACCCAGTGCAGATCAACCTACCTGGGAATGTACCTCTGGCTCCGCCCGAACGATTTTCTGGTGACCCAAAGAGGTTTGCAGTATTTATTAATCAGTGCCGGTTGCACTTCTTATGCCGGCCAGCAGCCTTTCCAACTGATCAAGCTAAGGTAGCTTTCGTGCTTTCGTACCTTAGTGGCAATGCGGCAGACTGGTCGATCCCTCTAGTTAATCAAGATGATCCGGTCCTCCATGATTTTCAAGCTTTTCAGCTCAGTATGGAAAAACTGTTTGCAAGACATTCACAGGGGCAGGCCTTGGACAATGAGCTCCTTTCATTGCGACAGGGTAATCAAGACCTATTGGCTTATATTGCGTCTTTCAACAGACTGATAGTGGAAACTCGATGGCCTGAGGACAAAAGGATTACGCTGTTTTATAGAGGTCTACGTGGAGAGCTCAAAGATGTGTTAGCCCAAGTAGTGAATCCCCCGCAAGACTGTTCGGACTATATTGACTTAGTCGTTCAAATTGACCACAGACTGCAGAACAGGAAGGGCGATCGTTCCAAGTTTGATGCTCGAGTATTTTCCAAACCACCAACTCCTACCAAAGGAGTAGACTCCGGGGAACCCATGCAAATAGGGGGCCTGAAAGGACCACTAACACAAAAGGAGCGGGAAAGGAGAAAACAGCTGCAATTATGCCTCTATTGCAGAAACTCGGGGCACTTTCTTCGAGACTGTCCGGTGAAACCAGCCAGGAAGGCAGTAGGAGCTGCAGTTACCAGGGTCACAAACTCTGAGCAGGGAAACGACCTCGCCCAACAAGAATAGAGGTCCTCTTGCCGAGCGTTAAAACCAGTTCCGTGACCTCGCATTTCGTGATACCTATGGTCCTCATTAGCCCTGAACATCTGGATCGATTACATGCGATTGAAGCTTACGTCGACAGCGGTGCCATCGGCAATTATGTGGATCATGAAATGGTTTTGAGGATGAATCTGACTCTTTGTCCAAAGGCTGTAAAGGACGTCATTACTACGGTGGATGGTACGGAGATAGCCTCCGGACCAGTAACGCATACCACCCAAGAAGTGACGCTAGTAAGTCAAGATGGACACCATGAGAAGATCGTGTTCGATGTGATCAAGGCCCCTCAGTTCCAGATTATTCTAGGAATTCCTTGGTTAGAAAAGCACAATCCTCAAATCGATTGGCGAGCACGAACAGTTCAGTTTCCAGAATGTGTCTCTACTTGTCACCCTCGACCTGGTGTTGCACTGGCAGCAATTTCCTCGGAGGCTCCCCAGTTACCTCCTGAATACCTAGAATTCCAAGATGTTTTCGGGAAGGATCAGGCTAACTCTCTACCTCCTCATAGGTCTTATGACTGCCAGATAGACCTGATACCTGGATCTACTCCTCCTTGTAGTAGAATTTATGCCCTCACCGAGCCTGAGAATCTTCACCTCCGACAATACCTGGATCAATACCTAGCGAATGGGTTTATTCGTCCTTCCAAGTCCCCTGCTTCCTCAGCTTTGTTCTTCGTTCCAAAAAAAGAAGGGGACCTTAGAACTTGTATAGATTATCGCGCCCTGAACCAGATCACCGTTAAGAATAGATATCCGTTACCTTTGATCCCTGAACTCCTGGACCAAGTCAGAAAAGCATGCATATATACAAAGCTGGATCTTAGAGGAGCCTACCACTTGGTACGAGTAAAAGAGGGCGATGAATGGAAGACGGCCTTCCGCACCAAGTATGGGCTATTTGAATATCAGGTCATGCCCTTCGGACTTTGCAATGCCCCGGCCGCCTTTCAATATTTTATGAACGATGTCCTCAGAGAGCTCATAGATGTGTGTGTTGTTGTTTACATTGACGACATCCTCGTTTATTCTTCATCGGAAACTGAACATCGGAAACACGTGAAAATGGTCCTCGAGAGATTGCGTCAACACAAACTTTTCGCTAAATTGGAAAAATGTGTTTTCAACGTGACTGAAGTTGAATTCTTGGGATTCATATTATCACCTAGCGGAGTGCGTATGGATTCAAAGAAGGTCGATGCAATTCTCAAATGGCCATCGCCATCCTCCGTAAAAGGTGTTCAAAGCATGTTAGGCTTCGCTAACTTTTACCGCAGGTTTATCCCCGAATTCTCTCGAATAGTCCAGCCCATCACCGCCTTGTTAAAGAAAAACAAACGTTTTGAATGGTCTACCGAGGCGGAACAAGCTTTCCAGAATTTGAAGACTAGATTTATCTCTGCACCGATCTTAAAACATCCTCGCCCAGAACTCCCCTACATCGTTGAAACTTATGCTTTGAGCCTTGCCATGGGGGCAGTTCTATCACAAAAGGATTCAGTAACCAATCAGTTGCATCCCGTGGCTTTTTGGTCCCGCAAATTCTCGCCGCCTGAAATCAATTACACTATTACTGATAAGGAACTTCTAGCTATCAAGTCCGCCTTTAAGGCTTGGCGGCATTATCTTCTGGGGGCCCGACACACCGTTACTGTGATTACAGATCACCGAAACCAGCAATATTTGAAAACCGCAAAAGCTCAATCCTCTAGGCAACTCCGTTGGGCACTATTCTTTGCCGAGATGTCTTCATAATTACCTATCGACCTGGTACAAAAAACGGTAAAGCTGATGCCCTTTCTCGGATGGGAGTGGAAGAACATTTGATCAATCCTAAACCTGTACCTATCATTCCCGAACAAAGAATTCTAGGTGTAATCGCCACACAATCCATAGAGGAAGTTAAGGATAAAGCCAGGCTACTGGTAACTCCAGCAGACATACAGAATTGGCATCTGCAGGGAAAGGACTTCACGGTGAAGGACAACCTATTATATTTCCAAGAACGGTTATACCTGCCCAGCACAGATTTACAGAAAAAGGTAATCTCTTGTTATCACGATTCTTTAATGGAAGGACATCCCGGTATGACCAAGACCTCGGAAAAGATCAAGCGCTACTTCTGTTGGCCGTCTTGGAAAAAAGATATCAGAGACTTTATAATGTCCTGTGGAGTATGCGCCCAAAACAAGAGTCAAAAGGAAAAACCAGCCGGCCTCTTACGCCCTATTGACATCCCGCCTCTCCCTTGGCATACGCTTTCTATGGACTTCATCACCGATCTACCTCCATGCTCCGGATACAATACGATCCTAGTAATCGTGGACCTATTCTCCAAGATGGTGCATTTCATTCCACTCAAAGGCTTACCAACAGCAGCAACTCTGGCCCGAGAATTTCTCGAAAACATCGTCCGACTGCACGGTTTTCCTTCAGTTTTAATTTCGGATCGAGGTAGTCAATTTATTTCTCATTTTTGGCGAAGTTGCTGTCGGTCGGCTCATATTGATGTGAGACTTTCGACCAGCCACCACCCTCAAACCAACGGACAAACCGAGAGGACCAATCAAACTCTGGAACAGTATTTGCGCTGCATGCTACAACAAACTGAAAAAACTTGGAAAGATATCCTTTGGATAGCCGAATATGCCTACAATAACTCTGTCCACTCGGGAACTGGGAAGACCCCGTTTTTTCTTTTATACGGTAGTCACCCTCGAACCTCGGAGTTGGATCCACTCCAAGATCTTGGAACACCAGCAGTAGACCACCTGCATTCTACAATCACCCAAGCCTTTAAGGAAGCCGTTTCTCACCTTCAAAGGGCTAAAGAACAATACAAGAAAGGAGCAGACCAACATCGGAAGGAAGCCCCCCAATATCAAGTAGGAGATCAAGTCTGGTTATCCACCAAATATCTACCTCTAAAAGGACCACGCACATTCAACCCAAGATACCTTGGTCCCTATTCCATCACTACCATAGTAAATCCAGTAGCGGTCAAGTTGGACTTGCCCCCTCACATGAAGATACATCCGGTCTTCCACGTCTCTCTATTAAAACCCGTGCAACCTCAAACCCGACTAACTACATCTCCAAAACCTATTCTAGTTGATGGAGAACTCGAGTTTGAAGTCAAAAGCATCCTGGATTCCAAGATCTCCAAATCTAAACTATTTTACCTGATTGACTGGAAAGGCTACGGTCCCCAAGAAAGATCCTCGGAACCTGCAGAATATGTCCACGCGCCTCGTCTAATCAAAAGATTTCATCGAACATTTCCTAACAAGCCCAAACCCCCGGAGAAGCCCGGTTTGGGAGGGGCCTTGAGGGGGGGTGCTGTCATGGTCTCTGCTTCCAAAAGATCCGGACTTGCCCGACTCCCTTGGAAGCAGATCCATAACCCCAGTTCCGAGTGCCAGCCAGTCCCAATTGGGACCTTTTGGACCATGTCCTGGCGCCAGTGGCACCAGGCTCATAAAGATGCCCAGTCCCAGCGCTGGGAGCGCCGGGCTCATAATGCTTGGGTGGACTTACCTGCAGCAGACCATGCTGCTTACTTACCTGCCAGTTGAACCCCTGATCCTCTTCTGTTTGGGACTACTTTTCCTGTTGGGTGGGGCAGGAGCCACTCCCTAGGTTCAGAACACTGGAACTCTTCTGGAAAGCAGGAACTCTTTTCTTACCTAGGCGTGGCTGTGGAAGGAGACACCTAAGCACTACAGGAGGCTATTTAAACCACACCCGATGGATGAATCTTGCTTTGCGTTATTCTGCATTCTCTGCAGCAGAACGCTCATCATGTCTTCTGCTTCTGATCCTGGGCCTAAGGGAACAAAGGCTTACCATCCTGGAATCCAGTCTTCAGCAGCACCTGTAAAGACAAAGAAAGAACAGGTTAGCGCTACGGTCTTCAGTGGCAGCGCATCTCTTACCTGGTCCATCGGCTGTCACCAACGCCTCGCGCTGCATTCCGGCATCTGAAAGACAAAGGCTTACCTACTCTTCGCATGCTCCGGAGGTCTTCGCACTGCATTCCGGCATCTGAAAGACAAAAGCTTACCAGCTCTTCGCACGCTCCGGAGGCCTTCGGCGCTGCATCCCGCATCTGAAAGACAAAAGAAGGTGCGTTTAAAGACATTGGGCAACTTTATTACTCACGTGCCATTACTCCTTCCCACGCCGAATCCAGTGGGTATTCCAGCACCCTTCAGCTTCTCTAAAGCTCCGAACTTGTACCTGCAAGATAAAAGGGACAGTTAGTGCGCATCGTGAAGCAGGCTACAAGCGCTTACTTACGTGCTTCCAGGCGCTTCTATTCCTCACGCGGGTTCGATCCTCAACTCTCATCAGCCCGCCATCCGCCATCGCCGGAACCCTGCAAAACAAGAGATATCATTACAAAAGACTTTTAAGACATTTGAAGTGCCCAGAACTTACCGTTCGTGCAGTTAACGACGGACAGCAGTCCTCTGAGGTCAAGAGGCCTGCACCCTTATCCAGTGAAGAAACTGGTTACGGCACCCTGCCCCGAGGCAGATGGAGAGCTCGGCGTTCACTTACCTAAGACATCTCACTCTTCGAGTCAGACATACAGTGCACAGAGGTCCAGCCCAAAGAGCCAACCGTGTGTTACACATCACCTTTGAAGATACGGCATTCACCTAGTGAAGACCGGCGCCTCTGCGGGAATCAGGTGTGCGTTACACACCCTTTATCCTTCCCTTTGTTTCCACGCACCATTCCTGATTATATTTAAGAATCTTATCTTGATACAACGGAACTGCACTACACATATAATCCAGTGGAGTTGTTGGCTCCATGATAACAGCTCTTTCTCATCAATTTTTTTACAATGTTTAACAATACACTTCTTCCACCCCACACTTGTTAAGATGGATTTCTGAACTCAGACCTGGAGGGGCAGAGGTTCAGAAGGCCAGCCTAGTTTCTTTGAACAGGGTAACCTCTGGACAAGCCAGACCAATCAGGGTAGCGATGGCGGCGGTCAAGACTAACGGCCTCATTACACGGTAGGCGGTAAGGGTTTACCGGTACCAGTATTTTACCGGTACCGGTAAACCCTTACCGCCTTACTACTAGGTCCCTTTGCGGGTTGGATAATTTAACGCCTGCTTTTTGCAGGCGTTAAAAACCAACCCGCAAAGGGACCAGGGAGCTAATTACGGTACCGCAATTTGCGGTGCCGTAATTAGCACCTTCCCCATTCCCATTATGCCCTAGGGGGCAAAAATGGGAATGGGGAAGGGCAATGGGGGAAGGGGGAATTACCGCCCCACCAACCTTGGAATAGGGCGGTAATTCCCCTTTCCACCAAGGCGGTGCAGGTATTTTACCGGCATGGACCAAGGTGCTAATAGCACCTTGGTCCACCGCCGTCCGTGTAATGAGGCCCTAAGTCTCAAGAGGGGTGAGGGTGACTGAAAGACCTCAATGAGCACACAAAGGAAGGACACTTACAAATTACTCCAGACAGGTGTTATATTAAAAATATAGACACATTTATTACAAGGCCTTTGTAACATCGACCATAGCAAAGAATCACAATAATACTCAAGTAAACCAACACATCACAATCAATACAATATATATACAAGACCGAGGGATCTAAGGAGTTATGAGAACGTAACATGTAGACCACCTTGATGGGGAGGAAAACAGGCAGTGCAAGTAATCATTAGACCCAGTTCGACATCAGAAATACACCTAACTAGGAGGAAGTCCGAGCCCTACGAAGAGAGGAGCCTTATACTCAAAAGTACCTGCACGCGCTGGTGCCAATGGATAAAGTAGGATCTCTTCAAGGGTCTCAGGCAGTTTAGGAAGGTGAATGAAGAGATGCAGAACAAGTCCCTCAAGCAAGGCCTTCACAGGGTGAGAGTGCGGGATAGAGACGCTATTTCGCAACAGCGGTAGAAAAGAAACAGGCTCCTGCGCGAGGGGCCACCGGTTGGTGTATGGACTATTCACCGGTCCCCGACGCAGGCAGACCGAGACTTCTCCAGTTCAGTTCACGTTGCCGGCAGGTTCAGCTGAGATGATCAGGACGTCTCGACACTGTGTAGATTCTGTGTAGCAGGATGCAGGGTCGAGGGTGTCCCAAATGCAGCGGACGTGCACAGGTTGTTACCGCAGCAGGGCAACACGGCAACCGCGTTTACTCTGGTCCGGACGCACTCGTCTCACTTCAGACCTGGGAATGCCAAGTGTATGAAATTCGGTGTGAGGGTGTTGTGGACACAAAGCAAGCAGTAGACCAAGTTTTGAGGGATTCCGCGAAACGGCGGCGGTGACAGAGCAAAACATCCTGCGTAAGCTGGTCAGCCCACTGGTTGGCCCAGGGACACTTCCAAAGAGGCTTATGCAGTGTTATGATGAAGGTGCCGGGAATAGTTGATCCCACTATTCCAATGGGTCAAAGCGCCTTCGCAGACCTTCTAGGACGATCAGATGCAGAGGGGTCTCGCAGGACGACAGCGGCTCAGTGTGCCAAACCTTCAGCGGGTCACCAGCGGTTCCTCGACTCAGCTTCTTGTTGCAGGATACTTGGCTCCTTATCCCTTGTTCCTTGTGAACTCAGGAGATGATGGTAGTGGTGTTTCCAGCCTCCTCTTATCCAAAGTTCCCTTCGCGCCAAAACGGAGAGGACCCAATGGGAGATCTGCTCACACCATTCGTGGACCTATCACGGACCACGGTGGTCCCAGGCATTCAGGACACTCCAGACTCTCTGGCACCCAGGATATGTATTGGGAAAAGACATCCCAGCCCACATCCTGTAGGCACACGCAAGGCATGCTGAAGCCTGCGAAAGCGTTGGGTTTCACGGGAAAGTGCATGACCAAATAAGGATAGACCCGGAGGCAGGACAAAGAACCTTGTGGCATGGCCATTTTGGAGCCAGGCCACTCATTTGTGCCAAACGTGGTAAGCTCGGATAACATGCTGGAAAAGGGTTAAAAAACACAAGAGAAACGATAGCTGCCACCAGTCCTGTCCGCGACACACTTGCACAGTTCATAATAAGTCCAGTAATAGTTTCTAGGGCCTTTGGAATGACTAGAGACCCAAGACCGCAGTAAAGTAAGTTACAGTGCACTCTTGTTTCATGTTGCACAAAAGCTGAAACATGAGGAAAGGACTAAGGGAAACGAAGTCTCCCAGTACTGACTGTCTTAAGGGCATGTCAGTTTCCCCATAAGAATTGAGCGAAAGCCCAGAGGAGTGCGGTGGAAGGCTGCGCTTCTCTGGCAAAGTCTAGATCAGGGTGTAAAACAGCAGCAAAAAGTTTAGGGGTTGACACATGGAGGGAAAATTACATACAATCATGAAATCTTTCCTAACACCACACTCATCCCTCTTTACCCACAGACACACAAATACAAACACGTCTTCACCCTTCACCCTTCTCAAGTCACACATCAATCAACAATTAACCAATGCTAACCACACCATAATAAAAAAACTTGCTAACAATATAATCACAACAAATTCGACTTTTTCGTTCCAGTACTCCCACTATATCGGGTGAGGAGATCCCAGGCAACTAGGTCCTCTACCACAACTACATTTTCGTTCCCATACCCTCCCTCATCAATCCACACTCTCTCCTCTCCACACATACATATCCACTGTCCAACACTCACACACTCTCCTCACTCTATCCCACTTATGTTTCTCCAAAAGGGGGTGCTCTAATAACACAGCTCCTGTTTACCTCTCAAAGGTTGTGCACAAGGGGGACTGGTCGTTGCAGGTGGGTGTGGCCCCTGGGATGTGTGGCCAGGAATCCTCCATCTTTGTGGGGGTCACTGGGATCCCGTCGGGGTCACCAAAAAATGTGGGCATCTCTCAATTATCAGACCAAGAAAATACAACCCACTATTTTGCACAATTTTCTAAAACAGGGAGTACAATGGGCGTCAACTGACAATTCACAGCAGTCTCAATGATTCACATGAAAAAACACAGTTTTATAGCAAAAACTCACCATACGTAACGTCATACTATGTAGCAAAAAGAGAAAACCTACTTGGGGTTGTGATAGGCTTAAGGGGAAAATCTATATATATTTTCTATAAGGTATGTGATCGTGATTGGGTCTCTAGGATCAGGTGAACAGCTATGCCCACCCCTAGTGCAAGTCATCCTCAGTGTCATGAAATACACAACGTTTCAACGAAATACACAACGTTTCATTGGGTCTCAAACTATAGGGCTCTTTGCTTTGTGGCCCTCTATGCTTGGTTGGCATGCTTGTACCCTTCTGGAATATTCCACTCGCAAGCAGCACGCAAGCTTGTACCCCAGGTGCTGGAGTTTTGGACTTGACCATGCTTCCCCACCCATTTAGCCCAACATCCATCATCACTCCTACTATCTGCCATTCAATTAGTGCTTTGAACTCGGCCTTGCAAGTATCACTGCGCCTGAGAATTGAAGGGAATGTGAGCATGGTCTTATCTTCAAGTCACAGTGTAGCTTTCCAAAAGTCTATTTTCATCTTGACCATGTGACATGAGATCACGTTTTGAGCTCCTTCTTCGCATTTAGTACTATTAAATGAATAAAACCTGGCACTTCTGTTGTTTTTCCATTACATCTCAACAGAAGCCCATCTTGCTTCTCACGTTCTTTGTATCTTCTTGAATAGATAACCAGTTTATTGGCTGCCCCAACCCTTGACACCGGGCCAGATAACCTTTCTCGAATTTTCCTTTGCCGGCAGCTGTTTTCTTGAACTGCGCTACACTTTCAGCCCTTCTAATCATGGGGTCCAATTTTGCCAAAATGCGCTGTGGAACGTCCAGATTCTGCACACACATTTATATATATTTTGGTGGCACAGCCTGCAGACTATTCGCTAAGTATAGCCAGCCTGATGATTACTTAGTTTACTTGCGTTACTGCATCTGTACAGTTATAAATGGTTTGGCATTTTCTTCAGTGTTCTCCACAGGTGCAATCTTTATTTTGCTAATGAAATGTTGCTCAATTCTTTACTTCTCCATCAGATTCTATAAGGTCTATATACTCTCTTCATTGTCATCTCTTCAGAGTGTGTCACTTCTGCTTCCTGTGACGTCGCCAGTCTTCTCTTTCACTCATCTTCACACTTTTTCCGGAACTTCCTTTAGAAGACTGTCATTTCTTTGTGGGTACATCATATAGGACTTTCTCAATGGATACCTTGTTTCAAAGACTCTTTGCGGTATAGGTACCATTATTGGCATATAGGCAAGATGAGAATATGACTTCCGGTAGAGGTACTTGGCTCGTCCTCTACACGTTGGTGCCCCCATTATGCCTTCCCCACAGTATGGGCATTTGCTAGCTCTCCCTGACATAACAGGTAGATCATGTAATTCTCTGTTCTCCTCTTTATCAATTCCCCTGCCCAGTAGTGAGCTTAGTGTCCCATTAATCAATCCAGTTCACAGAGGATTTAGGGACAATTTCCCTGCACATCTGGTAGTTCAAATGGAGTGACCATCGAGCTGGGGGGCGCCAACATCTTAAATCTTGGTTCATGTGTTTGCATCCCAAAACCTCTGCCTTTGTTCTCAGGAATACGACCTTGGTGTTAGGCCACAGCCCTTCACTTCTTCAGCTACCCACATTACTACCTAATTATTTCAAAGACCTTAATGGATGTGTGGGCCTGTGTGTGTTCTTTGTGTGTTCTGGGAATTGAGATGCAATGGTGAGATGAGAAAAGAGGCCTCATTGTTCTGTGTTTTCTATGAAAACACAGCCTGTGAGTATTCAGGCCTACTCGTAAATGCAATGTTAGTTTGTGCTATGATTGTCATGTGTATATGCATACTATAGCCTACCTATTTCAATCCTGACATTGCTTAATCAACTTTTCACTTTTATGGTTTTCCTATTCCCACTAATTACCCCTTCCCATAGCACACACCTCTTGCCCCTAAACCGTCCCATGTTCATTTTCATAATCTAATATATTTTTTGCAATCTAAATCATCTAGGAGGGGTGGTGGTCTGGACATGCATACCAACAATACTATAGAAATGTTCATTGATATTGATCCAAAGCTACACTCAACCACTTAAGAGGGAGTGTGGTTTAGAGTGAAATGGGACTGTGATGGACTTTGGAGAGGGTACAGTGTGGTAGAGTTCAGAGTGTTTCACTCATGTGGCTTCTTTGAATATACGCATAATCAGACAGGCAACAGGGATTTGCTTGCCACCACGGGCCTGGAGGTACACCCCTCATTCAATGGGCACCCGCAAATACGTCCGCCGCCTGGTTGGTGTTTCAGAACAGGCCTATTGTCCCATTCTTTAATGCTAAAGTTTTGCCAATACAGTAAAAAAGGAAAACGTTGCATTGGCCACGAAATAAGTAACCCGGACCCTGCTCTATCGATGGAACGATATTTACACTGGGCACCTGTACAGTGACCGAGGATTTGAATCTCAGGACTCTTGGATTCCTCATGCCCTCTGGGATCTGTTTTGTCTTCTTGGGTCTCTTATGCGGTCTGGAATCTGTTGTGTCTTCTTGGATCTATTGGGTCTCTTATGCCCTCTGGGGTCCATTATGCCCTCTGGGACCGTTTTGCCCTCTTGGTCCCTTGTTCCTTCTGGGATCTTTTGTGTCTTCTTGGTCTTGTACGCCCTCTGGGATTAGTTGTGTCCTCTTGGATGTCTTATGTCCTATGGGATCTGTGCTGTGCTCTTGGTGATTTATGGCCTCTGGGATTGGTTGTGTCCTCTTGGATCTATTATGCCCTCTAGGACCTAGTGTGCCCTCTTGGTCTCGTATGCCCTCTGGGATCTGTTGTGTCCTCTTGAATCTATTATGCCTCCCGGTATCTGTCGTGCCCTCTTGGTCTCTTATGCGCTCTGGGATCTGTTGTGTCCTCATGGTCTCTTATGCCCACTGGGATCTGTTGTGTCCCCTTGGTCTCTTATACCCTCTGGAATCTGTTGTGTCCTCTTGGTCCCTTATGCCCTCTGGGATCTGATGTGTCCTCTTGGTCTCTTATGTCCCCTGGGTTCTGTCATGCCCACTTGGTCTCTTATGCCCTCTGGGATTAGTTGTGTCCTTGTTGATCTATTATGCCCAATGGGATCTGGTGTGTCCGCTTGGATATAATATACCCTCTGGGATTTGTTCTGCCCTCTTGGTCTCTTTTGCCCCCTGGGATCTGTTGTGCCCTCTTGGTCTCTTATGCCCTCTGGGATCTGTTTCATCCTCTTGGATCTATTTAATCTGGAATGTCCGCTGAGATTGATTGTGTCTTCTTAGTCTCTTACTACCCGCTGGGATCTGTTGTGTCCTCGTTGTTCCCCTTTGCCCTCTGGGATCTGTTGTGTCCGCTTGGATCTATTATGCACCCTGGGATCTGTCCTGCCCTCTTCGTCTCTTATGTACTGTGGATTGGTTGTGTCCTTGTTATGTTGGTGCTTTGCCTCCTGTTTGATAGGTCTGTATGTATGAGCTCCTGACAGAATGTTGGTGTGGAATGTTATGGATGAACTGTGCCTGCGTGTTCCACAATGTCAGTTGGGGCCTGAAACTTAAAGGATGAGGGGGCTGGTGGATGTCTCTCCCTGTTTATATACTTAACTTATTTGCTCCATGTGAACTTACCTTCTGTGTTAACCTGGTAAATATTTGAACCCAAGTTGAATGGCTCGCTGCACTTATTTAACCCAAGCACTAAACCCAACATTGGCGACAAGGATCTTGGTGGGACTTTGTAAACGTGTACCAAAGAGACAAGTTAAAAGAAGGAAGAAGTAGCACTAAACGGAAATAAAAGGAAAACGGAACAAAAAGAGGGATACTAAGTTTAAGAAAGGAGATAAGAAAGGAGAAGAGTGCCACAGGAGACATCCACCGGCCACCCCCCGGCCCCAAAGTAAGCGTGCCCCGTGCCAGCGTTAATTTAAGAAAGCTCAGCTATTACAAGGGGCTGTGCTGTTGACCCGTTTATTTGCTGGAATTGCTGGCATCGATGTTGCAGTAGCGTGCTGGGGCTGGGAGTTTATGACATAGTTGTGATCGACACGTTGTGAAGGCGGCAGAATAATAGAGCGTAAAAACAGAAATTTGGAAAGAAATTACCGTTTTGGCATCACCCCAAGCAGCGCTGCATGACTGGCGATTTGTGTGGTCCGGTGATGTCGAGCAGTCGGGCTCTGGGTGGCGGTTGGAGTGGGGAGCTCCATCTGTGACTGTTCCCTCCGCCTCAATGATGACGTCAGTACAATGCAAAGAGTATCGGCGATCTGGCTGGTGTGGAGTTTTTTGCTGACATTCCAATAGCCGCCACTGTTTCGGATCGTGTCACTGAGAGCTGCTGGGAGCTTGAGAAAGGAACCTTCCAACGTGCTATTAGCATGCCCTAGTTCCGTGTTTCAAAGGTTCTACAATTGCGAATGTTGATCTATCAGGGAAAAGAAGGAACAGCGACGTGTCCGGTATTCAGATGTGCACTGTAGTACTGTGATGTTGTGAAAGAACGATCCGAGAGACAGAAAGTAATTACAACATCGTTCATTGTTTCTTCTTGCTATGTTTGCAATATCAAGACTACGGAATGGATCGAACGGTTACTAATGTGTGACTGCCATAGAGATTACAGTCAATTGGGTAGGCGGCCAAGGTTCTATGGTGTTTTAAGGGTGGAACGATGGTGAAGCAAGCGTTGTTTAAAAAATGTATTACATAAGCATGTTCATTGTCAAAGTGCTGCAATGCTTTTCTTTGGAGGAGCAATGGAATACATGCTGGTCAGCTGCCATACCAGTTGAAAGAAAGCTTTGTTTAAAAATGTATTTACTAAAGCAGGTTCATTGTCAAAGTGCCGCATTGTTTCCTTTTATTTGGAGGGAGCAATGAAATACATGCTGATTAGCACCCTTACCAGATGAGTTTTTACATTTCAACAAGTGCAAAGACGCTCTGCTGATTAGGGGTTTTTCTCTGTTTGAAAAAGGATATGTATTGCTGTGATGACATCATAAAGTGTTTTTATGATATTAAAGGTTAATTAAGTTGTCTTGTGAGGCCTGTTAGCTCTCTTAATTGCAGAGTGGTTGTTAGAGCTTGCAGTGTTGAATGGATTTAGTGTGAGTGATGTTGTGGTTCATTTGCCATGGCCTCTGTTGTGAGCACCTTATATGTGGCATATTTGGTTGTGCTATGTATCTATTTTTTGGTTAACGAAATTTTACTCCCACAGGTTCATCAAACATAAAGGACTTTGTATCGTAAAGAATATGAACTCGGTAGCAGTGTGTAACTTCCGCTTAAGATTCTTCTACGCTCAATTTACCTATGTTTGTGTAGGAGAGATCTGTGTGAGTGATGTGTTCGTGTTGCGGTGATTGTAAGTATTTGGCAGGATTTATTGTCCCTCGCACTAGGTGCATTTTGGTGATTTGGTGAACTCGCACTGGGTGCATTTTGGAGATTTGTGGTCCTCGCACTAGGTGCATTTTGGTGATTTGTGGTCCTCGCACTAGGTGCATTTCGGTGATTTGGTGTACTCGCACTAGGCGTATTTCGGTGATTTGTGGTCCTCACACTAGGTGCATTTCGGTGAGTTGGTGTGCTCGCATTATGGTGCATTTTGGTGATTTGTGGTTCTCACACTAGGTGCATTTTGGTGATTTGAGGTCCTTACACGTGTTGCTGAGTTGTGTTGGGATTAGTGTTCCGACATTTGAGCTAGAATTTATTGGGATTTGTGTCCCACTCACGCTTGTTTGGGAGCGTGAAATATGGCGATGTTGTCACTTGTGGGGATTGGCATCCCGGGTTGGTGGATACAGGTGGAGGTGTTTAACCTCTTATGGTGTCTTTGCACACCTTGTTAAGGGCTGATGGATGATGGTGGTACTGTGTCCGAGTTGTTGGTTTGGTTTTGTCTTGTGAGCAAGGGCTGGTTTTCTGTGTTTGACGTCCGTTGTGGGCCCGCTACGGAGTGGATGCATGTTTGTGTTGGAGTTTAGCTTATTTGTGAGCTAGTTTAAGGTTTGGTGGAGTTGAGCCTCTTCCAGATCTCCGCCTCAGTCTATGGCTATTGGAGGTGTCCAACTGGCAAAGGTGCCTTCTCGACATAGAAGTGGTGACATCATCTCTGAAGACATGACCTGTTTGATCAGCAGCTGCTTTCACCTGCAACAAATCTCCGGGGAGAGCGGTCAGTGTGACTTGTTGCAATATATTTGGTTATGAGATTTATTCACATTCTTATTCATTTGTTGGCCGTTCAATGTTTTTATTGGTCATTTACGTTTGATCAATTCATTTAAGCGAGCCAGCAAATGTTAAGACATTTCGATCCAGTCATGTCCCTGAACGGAACTCAGTGGATTAAAGTGTTAAAATGTTCCCAAATCACTCAAAAACGCCTGAAATCAAAATGTTTAGCCAGCAACAATTGAGTCGAAATTCGTAGGTGATGTTAACAAAACCACATACACATTTCTGCCAGCTTTAGTTTGGCTACCTGTAGTTTAAAGTGTGATTTTACATAGGTGTGCTTGTGAATTCACATTAGTACCCGGCAAGGGCGAAATCAGAATGCAAGAGCCATTCTGATTGGCCCTCGCCTAGTCACTACCAGGCCGGGAATCCCTCATTCGGGATTCCACGACCTTTGTCCCCGGCGAGGTGCGTGGCAGCCCCTTAGCCAATGAGGAGGCTCGAAGCAGGGCCATCCCCGCTCCGAGCCTCCCCACGGCTGAGAGGCTGCCTTCACCCCCGCCGGGGACTCGGGTAAGCTTTTTCTTTTTTTTTTCCTACCCTCCCTCCCTCCCCCCTGCCCTCCCTGCCCCACTTACCTTTTTGCTGCTGCGTCCTCGCTGGGAAACGATAGCAGGCTCCAGCCGTGTAGAGACACACGGCTGGAGGCTTCCATCGTCCCCTAGCAGGGACGCAGGTACGTATTTTGTTTTGTTTTTTTTTTCAACCTTCCCCTGCCTCTCGCCCTCCCAACCCCACTTACCTTCTGCTTCTTTTTTTTTTCGGGAGCGGACGCTCTGGGAACACTTGTGTTCCCAGCGCGTCCGCTCCAGATGGCCGCCATGGAAAGGGAAAACGGACTGCCGTTTTCCCTTTCCCGGCTGGCATTTTCTTGGTGTTTTTTTTTTTCTGTCCTGAAACGCCAGGGCATTTCTGGACAGAAAAAAATGCTTTTAGTGCCCTGGTCACGCACATAATGCAGGCCGGGGTACTAATAGCAATATGACCCTCTGTTGTATTCCTGATTTTATAAAGGGGGAAGATGTGTTATGTTGGTGCTTTGCCTCCGGTTTGATAGGTCTGTATGTATGAGCTCCTGACAGAATGTTGGTGTGGAATGTTATGGATGAACTGTGCCTGCGTGTTCCACAATGTCAGTTGGGGCCTGAAACTTAAAGGATGAGGGGGCCGGTGGATGTCTCTCCCTGTTTATATACTTAACTTATTTGCTCCATATATTGCAACAAGTCACACTGACCGCTCTCCCCGGAGATTTGTTGCAGGTGAAAGCAGCGGCTGATCAAACAGGTCATGTCTTCAGAGATGATGTCACCACTTCTATGTCGAGAAGGCACCTTTGCCAGCTGGACACCTCCAATAGCCATAGACTGAGGCGGAGATCTGCAACAGCCCTTCTACTAAGAAGGAACTAAGAAGGAACAAGGCTGTGCTATGGGATGCTACCCACCCAGGAGAGTCTAGAATCAATGTTCTTATCTATATGGTCCCACCCACAAGGACAGTGAAACATACAAATGCCAGGCAAGCAGTACCAATGGCAGCCCAGGACACTGCATAATCAGTGAGTAGCGGCACAGGGGCACCTTATCTGCAGACCCGGGGAAGGCAGGGACGTCATTTTTAAAAAATGCCAGGGTTAGCGGAAGTGACATCACATGAGCCTTGACCTCTGGTGACATCACAGGAAATTATGTCATTTGAACCCACCCCAAAGTGACATCACGGCAAGCGATGGTACACAACCTTTTACCCCTTGACAAAACAGGTAGTGGCATTTCATGATTTTATATAATATATGATATGATGTGGCATTTATACCGCACCTATACACAAGGCATTGTTTCTAAGTACACCACGAAAAATATGGTTATATCACTGTAAAGTGATATACATTTCATACAATAATGGATCCCCATATGTATCGTTAATATCAGCGCGTATAGGCCCATTTTTCCAAATTACTGTGAATGCAAGCAGCCGTCCAAGGCCGAACGATAACGATTTGTTATTATATAGCACTTACGCTTAAGTGCTTCATATAGAACAAATATACATCCAATATCACCCAACCTGTGTTGGTACTCATTTATCAAACTCAGCAGGATGAAAGGCTGAGTTGACCTTGCCGGAATTCAAACCTGCAGATCACACAGAGATTGCAGCAGTGAGTGCTCAACCCACTGAGCTATCTTACTGGCAATAGCTATCAGAAAATCAGCCAATCCAGAAGCAAAGAGCCACATGCTGCTGGCCACAGCCCAGGAGCCTCAAATTAAACATTTTTTTTGGGCATCGCAAGGGAGACCCCTAAATGACGTTCCTGGGGGAAGGCAACCTGTGGCTCTACAGATGGGTTGGTCCATCATTGCTCCCCAGTGTAGTCAATGGTGAGAAATTATGACAGTTGACGGCCGCAACATCTGACCATGCTCTAGGCACAGAGAGCAAGAGGACAATGTCTGGGGTACCCTTATTAACTAAGGCTGACACCCCAAACATTTCATCTTGTTCCAAAAGTGTGGGAGGCCCTCTACGTGTTCCAGATACAGATACAGTGCGATAAACACTCCATTAAAGTAATGGCAACTGGAGGGAAAATACAGCCAAACTTTTAAACCTCAGAAGAAATGATCCCCTCAGGTAGGAAATTACATCTGAGAAGTTCTTGAAAGAAAATATTTCAGTGGAACCCTGACATCTAGTTGCCAAGTGTTACAGCTATATTCATCCTCTGCTAACTTATAGTTCCAAACTTGCGAGCTTGGGCAGGAATACTTTGTTCCTTTTTTTAAGCAGTTCCATGACTAAACTAATAACCGAAGTGCTTCATCATTATGATTAATTAACCTTTCAGGGAATTAGTGCCATGTTGTCGTCCCTGGCAGCAACACTGCATGCATTGCGACAGCGCTGTTGCATAAATTCCTTGGTTCTATTCCACGGGTATTACCACGGCAGGGATTTACTGGAAAACAATAAAGTTACATTTACCCAAATAATAATAATGTATTTCCGGAGCGCAGAAATATGATGGGTTATTAATGGTTATTTATAGTGCACTTAATACCCAGAGGTTTCTAAGAGTGCACCCAGGGATCGAACCTGTGTTGCTCCATGTCATCTTGCTTCATTACGTAATGAGGCCGATATCTCTATTTCAAAATAGGTGTTTTTTTCCACGTGAAAATTAATTGTTAGTTCTACATTGACTGCGTTGCCATTGAGGACCGAACTGAGATACTTCGGGTGTCCCTTTCTAGAACACTAGTTTTCCAAAGTAATAGTTGATATATTTATATATATATATATATATATATATGCAAACAAAACTTGAGATGTTTCAGGGGCGCTACTCTGGATCCCAGCTGCAGTAAGCTCAAACAGTCCAAAGATGTTCTCCTCATGCTTTCATGCCTCAGCAATCTTCAGGGAGGCTGATTGGATTCAGGTGTTCAGGGTTGACTCCCTCTTGTATGTACCAAGTAGTGGCAACATGGAATTCTGGTAACTGTAGTGTAGAGCCAGCCAGGATCCAACTCTCATTGTTGAGGCATCAAAGCGCGCTAGGAAGAGAACATCTCTGGACTGTTTGAGCTCACTTCAGCTGGGACTCAGAGTGTGCCCCTGCCATCCCTCAAGTTTTGTTGCATAAATACATATATATTTATATATATCAAAAACAAAGAAAAAGTGAAAGCAGGATACAGCTTTCTGGACGGCACTCTCCTCAGTTGTAAAGAATCACCCAGATACGTTTAAAAAAGGATCTCCATCAAACGTCCTTTATTCAACAGATATGGTGGACAGGTTGCTCAGGAGAGATCAAAACAACTACGCGTTTCACCCTTACAGGCTTCGTCTGGTTGTAAACATAAATGACAGGCACTTCTTTTTACACACTTTTACAAACAGGAAAAAGTCCTTCTTTGCTTTTCATTAGCTCAAACCCTCATTCCCAATGCATGTTTCTATGAGTGACATCTTGGAATGGTTAAAGCATATATTCAGCAATATTGATGGAGCTAATTGTTTTTGTGTTTTACATAAAATATATGGTTTTAGTAATGTAGCAACATATATTCTTGTTTACGTTTCTATGTCAAACATTGCATTTCCCGGATTATTAACAGTAAACAGTGTTTTTTAAAAGAAGCTGTTTCTCACATCATGCCCGTATTGCACTTTCCATATTGCTAAAGTTCCAATACTATTATGCATTATTATAGCAGATATTTCCACATTTCAAAAGTATGTAATGCTTTGAATAAGGTGCATAGTGCACAGTGGAAATAATCATGCTAATATAGCAATAAATCTCTCTAATCTTGCTAATATAGCAATAATCATGCTGTGCATTTTCCAAGTTTCAAACTGTAACCAATATCTTGGGAATTATACAGGCTATATCATGACCATGTTGCATCTTTCAAATTATTGAAGTGCCAAGTGCTTTTAATAAGGTGCATTGTGCATTATAGCTGCCGATATTCCCACATTTCCAAAGTGTCTAGTGCTTTGAATGGAGTGCATAGTGCACAATGGCAATAATCATGCTAGTATAGCAGCAAACATACCTAATTATTTCAGGGATAGCAACAATCATTTCTAACCCTTTAAATAAAGTGCAATGTGCATTATGACAACAGGTATTCTGCAACATCCAAAATATCTAGTATCCTGGATAAAGTGCATTATGCATTATAGCAGCAGATGTTCTACATTTCCAAAGTGACTAGTTTTCCAAATAAAGTGCATGGTGCATCGCAATGGTCATTTAACAGTCTTCTGCAAAAACCTCTTTGCAGAAAAAAGTGCTTAATGCTCACAATATATAAAACCATTTGATTGACTCTAAAACCTCTCAATCTTCAAATATATGAGATGTTAAAAGAGGGAAAAGAGAAGGGAAAAAAGTATAGCATATTTTTCAAGTGTTTAAAAGGAGCCTGTAACAGATTGACAAAATGCACCCATGTTCAAAAATATATGTGTCTAAATATTAAAAAGCTTTCTACATGTTAAGAAATGTAAAAACTGTTATATAAGAAAGTGTATTAAAAGAACGTATATTTCAAAGATAAGCAACCATACAGTGACCTCATATTTTTTGGATAAAGTATCTATATTCTTTTTTCATTTTTTGTTTTTGTTTTTTGTATGTATGTGTTGCAAATATACCTAAAAACAGTTCTAAATTCCCATAAATGTATAGAGTTCCTCGTCCTTGTTATGACCACCTGGATTTTTTGTCTGGTAGTCGACGATGTATTTACATTCAGTTTGTCTCAACTTTAATTCTCGATTGCCTCCTCTCGGCTGTGGTAAGATTTTATCTATGCCGAAATATTTAAACGATGAAATATCTCCATTATGCTTTTCTTCCAAATGCTTGGCAAGGGGGTAAGTTGGATCTTTGTTTTTAATGGCCCTGAGATGTTGCAATATCCAAAGTTTTACTTCTAGTTTTGTGCTGCCTATATACCAGAGGATACAGCCACATGTGATCACATAGACTACATAAGTTGTTACACAGGTGATATGTTTTTTAATAATCACTTTCCGCTGGGTTCGTGGATGTACATAGTGTTTCAATGACACCCCATGTTTACAGGCCTTGCATTTTGTGCATTTGTAAAAACCCCCCTGGTTATTCATTAACCATTGATTTGTTGTCTTTGTCGGGGTCGAGAAGAGACTTGGTGACATCTCTGATTGTAGCGATTTCGCTTTTCTGAATGTTACACTGGCATTTTTCTGAATGTGTTCTGCAATATCTGGATCTCTTTGTAATAGCGCCCATCGTTTAGCCAGGATCTTCTGGATGTCTTTTGCCCCATTATTATAAGTTGTAATGAAGCGTATACTTTCAGGTTTCGTTTCCTGTATTCTCTGTTCATTCTTCTCCTTGTTTTTTCTGAAAATATCCGCTCGTGTTGGTTTGGCGCATTGATTAAAAGCACTATTGATAGTCGACTTCTTGTAGCCTCTTGCCATAAAACTGATCGCTGTTGTTTTGGCATTTTTTTCAAAAGTTTTGTTTTCGCTACAATTTCTTTTCATTCTTAAAAATTCACCATAAGGTATACTGTTTTTTAGACACTCCGGGTGTGCACTTTCCGCATGAAGCAATGAGTTTGTACTTGTTGGTTTTCTGTAAGTTTCCGTTGTCAGTACTTCATTTTTTATCATAATCTTAATGTCCAGAAAAACCACCTCTATTCGATCATGTTGTTCGGTGAATTTGAGATTGATATCATGTGCATTCAAGATGTTAAAAAAAGACATCCATTCCTGTTCACTGCCCTCCCACACTATAAACAAATCGTAAATATAACGACGCCAAAGGGCCACCTTGTTGGTATATTTAAAAAGAGCTTCTTCAGAAAACAGCTTGGCTTCCCAAGCCCCTATAAAGAGGTTCGCGTATGTGGGTGCTACTGTCGTGCCCATAGCTGTTCCACACGATTGTTTATAATGTTGACCGTCGAACATGAAGGCATTGTGTGTAAGACAGAAAAAGAGCATATCCAATAACATTTGTGAGTGGTCTCTAAAGCTTAATGATCTGGTAGATAAAAATCTTTTGATAGCTTCCATGCCTTCCTGATGTCTGATGCATGTATATAAAGAGACCACATCCAAAGTTACTAATAGGTGCCCTGGTTTCCATGGTATTTGATCGATTTTTTGGAGAAAGTCAGATGTATCCTTAACGTAGGATGGCAATGTCTGAACAAATGGAAACAAAAAATGATCCAGATATTTCGAAGTATTTTCTATCAGGGAGTCAATTGATGCAACTATTGGCCTCCCCGGCGGTGTTCTCTTGAATTTGTGGATTTTGGGTAAGAAATGTATTATTGGCAGAATTGGAAAGTCCTTTGTCAAAAAAGCCTTTTCTCGTGCAGTCAAAAGGCCCATTTCATGCTATGTCGTAAGCTTCTGATCATACTCTATTTTGTATGACTTGTATGGATTCGCAAGTAATTTTTCGTAATTGTCAGATTGTCTAAGCTGGCGTAAGGCTTCTCGCTTATAGTTCTGCGTCTTCAAAATCACAACGTTTCCTCCTTTATCCGATGAACGGATGACAATTGTTTCATCTTGTTTTAAATTGTTTACATCTCTCCATTCTTCTGAGATTACATTGTGATGCATTTTGCTGTTCATGGAGGCTAGTTTTTTTAGGTCATCTATAATTAGATCCTCAAAGAGGTCTATAAGTGCCATGTTGTTAGTTGGAGGAATAAATCTAGATTTTTTTCTTAAAAGCTTGGTGCTGGCATATTAGAAAGGAGATCTTCGGGTACATCAGAAAACCATTCCAGATCAGGTGCATTCGTATCTGTTATCTCTTCTTCAATAATGATAACGTGCATAATGTTGGTATATCTCTGATAGTTAAGGCCGACGGTAATTCTGATTTTGAGTGACAAGATGTGTCGTTAAAGTTTGCTCCTGCAAAGAATTTTGCCAGTCTGATTTTTCTGATAAACAGATGTAAATCCACTCTGCATTGCGCATAATCAAAATGAGATGTTAAGCAAAAAGATAAACCCTTGGACAATACTTGAATTTCTATGTCCGTTAATGCTCTCTCTGATAGGTTGACGACTTGTGCATTTTGAGTCATCATTATTGCTTCTGTTTCTTGATCTTCTCAGAGCGTGTCTGCGGGGCTCCTGACTGGCCTCTTTTTTTTGTTGGATTTGCCTTGGACCCTTCTCCCCTGTCTGTTCTTCCTCTTGTATGCCTCAGCTGATTTATGCCTTGCATATTTTTCCCGACTTGATGCAGGAGTTTCATCTCCTCTAAAAAATGCAATCTTGACAGGGGTTCATTCGTATTGCTCGAAGTCGAGATGTCTGTAGATGATCCTGCACTTGTTTCCATCTCTGATTCTTCGTCTGATATAACTGAGATCGAATTCTACTTTTGACTTTGTATTCCCTTTCTGTTGGAATCATATTTTTTCGAGAAGGTATAGATTCTTCCGCTGGTATAATCCTCTTTGTCACGAAGAAACTTCCTCTGTTTCCTCTCTTTTATTTCTTCTTCATACTTGCTAATGTTTTTATCCATCTGTACCTTGAGCTCATTTGCTGTTTTTGATTCAGCTCCCATGTACACACTGGATTCCAATACTTCTATTTCTTTCAGGGCCTTTGATCTGTCACTTTTGGCATATTTAACCAGGGTTGTTAGCATTTTAAAAGAACATTCGTTTGTGGCTTCTCCCCATTCTTGTTACATTTGTTGGTCCGAATCTTCATATGTTGGAATAGTCAAAATTCTTAGACCCCTTGGGATTCGTTTGTTGTCAATATAATTTTGCAAAGATTTAATTTCCCACCATTTATTTGTTTCCTTTTTGTGCAATTTTTCCAAAAGTGCCATTGACTGTTGTATTGATTTAATTTGGCCAGTCTGTACTTGTTGTGTGCTTTTCTTTGGCTTAATACTTTCGTTAAACAAAGCGGAAGCTTCCGCATCTCTGCTTTACTCCTTGTCCACCATACTCTGCTATGTCAGAAAAACATATCTGGTAAGAACCAGTGTAAAATATTACTTCCCCCAAGAAAGGAAAAGCCCTGTCTTTTCTGTGTCAAAGTATGTATTTAGCCTTGAAAGTTCAGGACACCGTGTTTAATAAATAGGCAGATGGCATGCTGGGTCATCGAAGATTCCAAAACCAGAGATCCGGGAAAGATGTATTGAGTATACGTTGTATGTGCAGATTATGGAGATACACAATTAATCGTGCTATTTATATATTATAGGGCGGTGCTTGCCGCTATATAGTTAAGGTGAGTTGCACTCACATAGGAAACACCCAAAAACAATTTGCTAAAAACTTTTGATTCGTGTGACAGATTTCATTCTGAAGATAACTAGGTATGTCTGGGCCCCCTCCCAGACTGCAAATGTTGGGAAAGATGTGTTTAAAAACAAAAATGTTATTAAGAAGAAATGTTCCCATCGACAATAAAGGTCACTTTTTTGCCTGACCGCACAGCCCATACCGCTGGGCAGATTTGGACCAGGTGTGAAATAACTTGCGGACAAAGCATTGACTCGCGGCCCTTTTGTGGTTCCAGTAGTTTTTATAATAATTCATGGTAAAGGGGGAACCCCCTTCTCCAAAATAACTATATCTTGGGTAAATTACCAAGTAACCAGGCATTTATAAATGAAACAGCCGCCATCTTTTTTTCTCAATGCGAGAGATAGCCGCGGCTATAGCCAAGGGTATCGGAAAATGAAACGCAGCAAAAAAGATTTGTTCAAAAAACATGCAAATGCCATCAGGCTAGAGGTGTAGGGGGGCAAGAGGACACCTAGTGATACTTGGGAGTTGGAGGGGTTCTAGGGACTGAGTTGACAACAAGCTTTTCTATAATCTCGGCTATTAGAAAGAGTAGCCGCGATTAGCCGACATTTCATAAAAAACGATATCACAGAAACAGCAAATGCTTTTGGGGCAATCAGTGACGGCAGAGGAGGTGAGGAGGCCATCATGGGTGTGGGGGAGCAGGCACGCACACAGGGGTGGGCTCTTGGTGAGGGACTAGGAGAGCAGGAAAGCATGTTTTCTTCCTTCCTTTTTCCGTATAACTGTAGGTATGATAACTACAGATAATGTAGGTCTGTACCCAAAGCTATGGAAAAAAATGTAAACAAAAGAAAATTGATATTTTTACAGCTACAGTGACGACAGGAGTGAAAAATGGCTATTCACACAATAGTGTTTTATAGTAAAGAGTTGGCATGGCCGAGTGGGCATTATATACAGTGGGCATGGCAGAAGGTCGTGGCTACTGGCCCACTGGTATGGCCGAAGGTCATGCCTAGTGGCCTGTTTGTGTTTTAAAATATGCAGTGGGCACGGTCATATGGCTAGTATGCTAAAAAACATATAGTGAGCATAGCCGAAGGTGGTCTATTAGTGATTACAAACTATACAGTAGGCATGTCCAAATGCTGTGACCACTGGCCATGGCACAAAACCCTTGAAATTCAATGAAAATACTTTAGTTAAAGATCAGTTAAGGTGAGAAACGTATTGCAACAAAATCCATGAACTTCATTGCATTGGGGAGCTCAGGACTGGTGCGATTGGTGGAACAGTGTGGGACGGCGTGGAATTGTATGAGGAACAAACAAACAAATATTTAAAGAAGTTTTTAAATATAACTTTCAATGAATGTTATCATTTTCTGCATAATAAATTAGTACACATTAGTCATGACTTCATTTTGGAACAGTGAGCTATGTTAAGCTTCTTGTGCATTGTTAGTGACTATGTACTTTTGTCTTATTGCAGCCTTGAAAATGAGCCTTGGAGGGCTTGAAACAAGTGTTGAATTATTCACTAAAGGTGCACCAGTAGCTGACTTATGTACCACATGATCGCTTGAGGTAATACATAAGGTAAAGGGGAAGAGGTTTTCATAATTATGGGCATCTCCAAGCTTTTGGGTGTGCACGTGAGGCAATCAATGAGTGTGAAGATATGAAAATTGCAGTTTGTGGAGGTTTTCAAGATCTTAGATAGTGAAGTGACGTCTAAGGAGGGATCTTTGGATGAGGAGAAGGAGCAAGAAAAGAGGCCCAAATCCCACGGGTAATAGAATATTGAACTTCAGCCTTTTAAGGTATACAAATGTTTACAGTGAAAAGTTCTTGCAGAGATGTGTGGCACTGTTTAAGGACATGGATATCATATGTAAAGATCAAGTGGATTTTGGGATTTAGTTTAGATTAGATGTTTGTTGTAGTAGGCCCCCACCAGGGGTGCATTGGCAACCTACATTTCACGCGGCCTTATCATCTCTTTTTTGTCACGCTAATGGGATGGGGGCAGGGTTGAAACCATGGTAGCTGAAGCTCTGCTGGGTCTTTCATAGGGCCTTGTGCTTTGAGCCATTTTGCCACATTAAGGACACAAGCAGTGGAAATGTGGAGGTAAGTTCCTGGTCCCAGAATGTGGTATGGCCTTTGGGAGAAGTTGTACATTCAATGACAGGGGGAGGAATGACCAAGGAGGGTGCAGGAGAGGGGTCCAGCTCGAGTTCAGATTCATTGATGAAAGCAGATTTTGCCATTTACCGGAAGAGCGAAGTGTCTGAAGGCTGAGGGAGTGTTCTGAGTATAGATTTAGCTTAATTTACGGTGTCTTCAAAATTAGGAGGTGGGCATTGGAAAGTGGTGAGGAGGAAGATTAGAAAAGAGTTAGAAGCAGTCAGGTTGACTGGCCACTTTTCAAATTGGCTCAGTGAATACTTGGTAATTTCAACTCTGGGAGTTTTGCTCAAGGAGGAGAGAGCCATCTGATTGATCGTTTGTCTTGACCAGAGGGTTTTTAGATAATGATAAGATGGATCAAGATTCTTGGAATGTTGTGTAATCCAATATTGATCAGGGCAATGTATTAACCAGGAGCTGTGGGACAGGAGCCTTAATAGCCACATGTGGCATAAAAGTAGCCTTCAGATGATTGCTGGTACATGTGCAGGATTGCTGGCTGTTGGAGTGTAATTGAAGGCCAGCATCATTGTGGATAGGCCTGTGTCCTTGGAGTGTTTTGTGTCTTGTGCATTGTTTGAGTGGTTCAGCACCTTTTCTGGAATGGTGATTTAATGTTAATAATGTTAATTTAATGTCAATACCTGGAATGGTCAGAAGCTGCAGTACCCTGATGATTTTTTTTTTTAATCTCTGAGCGTAATGGAGAGGAATGTTGTTTCATTTCAAAAACCTTTATTCAACAAAGAGTCATTAGGGAAATATACATTACACAATAAATACAAAGCATCTTACAATTTAAAATAACTGCTAAATGTTTTGGATAGAAAAACAAGAGAAATTGCTAAACAATTGTTAATGCTGAATATAGTTTTAACTATCATATACAAGATTTATTAAAACACACTGCCATATTTAACATTTAAAATAAAAAAACGTAGGAGGATAATCGCGGCCTGGGAGCCAAAGTAAATAGGCAGGCATCTTTCACCTCAACTGCCATGATCGATGGATAAAATACAAAATCGCTTACAGTTTAGGTTGGCCCAGATAAAATGACTTATTTCCAAAACAGGTGAAATCAGCTGGGAAGAAATTGTACGGCAGCTTGGATCCCTATTGTTCATATATCAATGGATATAGAGGCACTCCCGTGCAAAAATAATTTAGAGAACCAGGCGAGAATCACTTGCAGCCTGGAACACAATTAATAAGCAACCATCTTTCTTCTTAGCAACCATGCTATGAGTAGGTATGACTAGGACTACCAATATCAGCGACTGTAGGGTTTAGCACGGGAGGCAGAGGGGGATGGAGAACAATAGCGTCTTGATGACCCTGCAGAATTTGAGGAGATCCGGCTCAAGACGGAGAGGAGGGAGGAAGCTATTCCAGAAGAGGGAACCAGCCGAGGAAAGAGATTGGCCACCCTCTCACTGCTTACAGAACCAGAGAGTTGGAGCCGGAAGATTGGAGTGTTCTGGAGGTAGAGTATTTGGTAAGAGCAAATAATAGATAGAGTGGTCCCTGGCCCCAGGCAGCCTTATGGATGATGCAGAGGGATTTGAATTTGATCCTTGCATCAACCGGGAGCCAGTGAAGAGATTTTAGGGCTAAAGAGATATGGCCCCTGGGCTTGAGGCCAAGGATTAGTCAGTTAGCCCTATTCTGGATTAGCTGGAGGGGGCGTAGAGAGGAACAGGGTAGATTAAGGAAGAGGCTATTGCAGTAGTGCAGCCTAGAGTGTACCAGAGCTCTCGAGACATTGAGCTTCTGGGGGAAAATGAGGAAAGGGAGGGTCCCACTGAGGAGGTAGAGTTGGAAATGGGCCTTCTTGGCAAGGTCCAGGATGTGAAGAGGGAAAGAGAGAGATGAGTCGAAGATGACTCCAAGTTTTCTGGCTGCATATGAAGGAGAGAGGGCAGAGCCCATAGAGGGTGGCCAGAGTGAAGGGAGGAAATAGGCATCAAAAGTCCCAATAGGAAGGATCTCTGTCTTGCTGGCATTGAGACAGAGATAGAGGCTCACCAGGACTGGTTAGCAGATAGGCAGTCAGGAATGGTAGAGGAAGTAATAAGAGGTTCGGAGGTAAGTTTGAAGAAAAGTTCAGTGTCATCTATATAACACTCGAAGTGCGGGAAGAAAGTGGAGATAGGGTGTGCAAGCAGGGCGAGATAGATGTTGAAGAGCCTGGTTGAAAGGTTAGAGCCGTGGGGAACACCACAAGTGGAGAAGGAGGTGGCAGAGGAGAAGAACCCCAGGATAACCTGGGAGGGATGGTTTGCGAGGAAACAGGTCAACCAGTCCAGTGCCAGTCCAGTGCCCGCTCTGAGATACTGTATTAGCTGTATTATGAGGATAGAGCGGTTGGCCATATCGAAAGCAAAGGAGAGATCGAGTAGAATGAAAACAGTGGGTCAGTTAGAGTCAAGAGATGCAAGCAGTACTTCATGGGTGTTCAGGAGAGCAGTTTCCATGCCTCTGGATGCTTGAAATACAGATTGATGGTTGTGTAGGCAACCAACGAGCTCAGTGTGCTGTGTTAGTTGTGGCAAGACCAACTTCTCCAGAAGTATCCCAAGGAAGGGAGTGATAGAGATGGGGCAGTAGTTAGCCGGACACGAGGGGTCGGCAGAAGGCTTTTTCAGGAGGGGGTGCACAAGGGAGCGCTTGAGGGAAGAGGGAAGAGAGGAAAGACCCAGTAGAAAGAAAGTGATTGCAGAAATCAGCAAGTTCAGGGGCAAGGGAGCCTTAATAGTTCTGGAAGAACTGTGGGGACCTTTTTGGAGGAGACCTTCATAGAGCGGACTACTTTAGTGACCTCATCCAATGTGATAGGAGAGAAAGAGGAGAGAGTGTATGGGCAGGGTGAGAGGCCAGTGGTTGTAGGGGGAAGGAAGGGTGGGAAGGGCAAAGGGAGCAAGAAAGACTACTCAGGATGTCCTGAGCTTTTGCAGTGGGTGGCCAGTGCAGTGCAGAGAGCTGGGAGGGAAGAGGGGCCCCCTTCCTTGGGCAGTCTCTCCTGTGAGCCATCTTGTTTGCCTTCTCCAGCACTCTTTTCACATCAGAATCTCCCCGTCACATGTGGATTACGTTTCTGCTTCGTCACCAGTTGTTATGGCTGATACAGCCTCTCTTTAATAGAGCCTCACTCACTTGAGCTCCGTGCACCATTCACACATACACACGGAGACAAGGGGCCTCATTACAAGTATGGTGGTAAGGCAACAACAGCACTGTTGATACCGTACCACCATACTATGAGTTCTGCTCGCGGGTGCCCTTGTAGCCACCAGGTGTTACCGGGTGGCCGTACCGGCACCCGCAAGCCGAACTTGTTGGTAGCAACTGTACCGTTGCTACCACCCTCCCCATTGAGCCCGATGGGGCTCAAATGGGAATAGGGAATACATTTTACCGGCACCCCGAAAAGGCAAATTACAGGCTCTGGCAAGGCCGTAATGACCCGGAAATTACCCTTTTCTGGACGCCAGATAAAAATCAATACCGGCGGCAGCCATGCCTGTATTACCGCCAGCCTCATAATGAGGCCCAAGGAGTTCTTCAGCCATCCTTTATTCCCTTTCCAGGTGTCTGCTCCAAGGCTCTACTTGCCACTCCTCTTCCTCTCTCCTCTCCCCGATGTCCTTGGCTTCTTCTCCTTCCTCTCTCTCCCTCTGATGACTTTCTATCCTTCTTCTCGTCTAAAATCTTCAAATATGTAGCACGCTATCCAGCATCCTATCTCTTTCAACCTGTCCTTCCTACTCCGCTCATAGCATCCATGCTCTCATCTCTATCACAATTCTACCCAATCTCCCCCACAGACGCCCCACCCATCATTTAATCTTAACAACCCTTCCTGCTTTCCAATTGACCTCTATACACCAAAAATTGGGATTGGTGAGATTTAAAATGCTCGCCTCGATTGCCATTTAGAATCTTTGAAGAAAAGATTTGAATTGACTCAAGCCATTGGATGCTCCATAGAGATGTCTCACAAGTCGAGTACAGACGAGTGGGTAAATGTTCAATTCGGCTCCTATCGGTTTGAGCCAATTCGAACAATAGGTCACACATTGGGTTAAAAGACTTCAAATCCATGTTGAGTTTAGGAAAGGATAGGGTTCATTCTCAAAACTTATTTTAGTGCAAGTTATGAGATGTTCTTGCAAGTGAATGCTGATACTGGAAATCTCCCCTTAGTCTTTCTCTTGTCATGATTTGATTAGACACACACTATAAAAGAAATGCTTTATCTGGAAAAGAGGCAGGGTGCATGAAGTGATGGGTTGTATGGGGAACCTGTCAGAGACATCATTTGGGGGTCACCAGGGGTCGCAGCCGCGACCCATGTGGTCTCCCTTGCTACCCCTGCAGTCTCCCCTGCTGCCCCTGTTTTAAACAATATATATATATATATATATATATATATATATATATCCAGGAACAAGGAGGAAAAGATGAACCACACTCCCGCCGGGCCACAAGGATCTCCGAAATCAGAAAAAGGAAAAAAACCTAGCACAGTAGCGCCCGTGTAGTTATGGTTCAGGAAGACCACTTTTTGGGCGGCTTATAACTTTGCTCCCTGTGGATGAATTTGAATAAAACTTTGCTAAAAAAGTATATGGGGCCTGCTGAATTTTGAGGTTTCGTGGAGGGTGAGGGGGCAAAGTTATAGGGGGGGTCCAAAAATATTTTTTTTTCCATAGACTATATGGGCAAAAACTTTGCACACGCCTACAGGCTGAATGGCTGGACGGATTTCAATCAAATGTGCGGCAGGAGGCTTAGTTCCAAAAGCGTGCTTTTGTATGTTTGGTGGAAATCTGACCAGTACTTTTGTTGCAAAGAACTGAAATGTACATCTAAACAAATTTGTGATATCTGACTCTGATCCGCAGACCCGTTTCCCTGTTCGCTCTGCAGGCAAAAGGCTAATTGTCGGCGAACATTGTACACGGCCAGTGGTTGGCTGGAGGAAAGCGTGCTGTGCGTCAACATTTCTGGGATACGCCCCCATGGTGTATCAGAGGACAGTGCGGTGCTAGAAGGGCCTGGAAAACATCATTTACGCCATGTGGTGGTGGGAAGAAGGGATGGAAAGGGTGGGGGAGAGACAAGTGGTTCATCTGATACATCTCATTAGGTGGAAGAAGACGGTGGTGTGCCTGTAGTTTCCGTGCGTATTGTGACAATTCACGGGTACCTCCTCATTACTCTGTGTAGTGAGTAGGGCTGACATGGAGAAACGCATTGTGTTGATTTTGGGTGATGCCTTTGTGGTAGATCTGCACAAGTATGCCCAGGTAAGACTCTTTGATGGCGATTTCAGTTTGGAAGGAGTGGGTGCATTATGGTGCGCTGTCCATGTCCGCAGTTTCGGCATTATGCTTGACCTTTGCAGACAAGTGGCCAGTTTCGCTACAGTGTCGTTGTGCATTATGGCGGCATGAATTTGAGTTATATGGCTTGTTCACGTTTGTTCCATCAACTGAAGAGGTTGATGAATGCAGTGAAGAGGCTTTTTCCCACTGCCCAGGTTGTTTTCTCAGCCATACCACCAAGAAGAGTATGGGACTATCCTAATGTATGTTGTTCTCAGCCAGAGGCTGGAAGGGGTCTCATCAACAGAAACATGTGTGTTTTTTGTCCGCTCGTGGGATGTTCTTCTGCAACAATGACAGCATTAATTCTCGGAATTCTGAGTGTTTCCATGCATTGGTGATGCACTTTTGTTTGTCCATCTACAGGAGGTGTTGACAAGTTTACTGTAAGAATGTGAGGAGGAGAAGAAAACAGAAAACCCTATAAAAACCAAAAATAAAGGTGTTTCTCTATAAGCATCTAAAAAAAAAGGCTCTTTTCAGAACCACCACTGAATAGGAAATACCTACCCTGGTTGCAATTTATTCCCCCACGCCTGCATACAGCACGAAAGCCACATCCGGGGCTTTTGAGAATGGAGGGCATGGAAATGGGACTGTGGCGGCTAATCGACTGACCAACAACATTTCTGGGTGTGGTATCTGGTAGTGTTATATGGAGAGCTCTTTAATGTGATTGGTGAATGTGTGTGTGATTATTTACCAGTACCGAATGAGGGGGTGCTGGAAAGAAGATAGTGGAAAGGGAAGAAGGACTTTTACTGCTTTACTGAGGCGCAGCCCTCACGGTACTTGAGGAAGCATGCGTGCCACATACTACCGTTTTCAGCCTGCTGCCCATGGGAATGGGACAGTGGGGATTATTGGTACTGAGGGTGTGGTTCACAGGAAGAGGCGTTAATACTTTTCTCCATTACTGTGCGTAGTGAGCCGGGCTGACATGGTTGCCACTACTTGCAAAGGTAATGTAGCATAGCAGAAATTATTCCAAAATCAATTACAGCTCAAAGCTATGTGGGCCGCTACTCTGTTCTGAACAGCTACAAAAATAATGTGGAGCAGTTCTGGGGTGTGAGCTTTTGTAGGGCTGCTGCGGAGACCTTGCAACCAGCAAAGAGGCCTAAATCGTTGAACCAAATACATACATGTGCAATGGCAAATTATGGGGTGTTTGTAAGCATGTAATTTCCCAATAATACTCTGTAGATCGCAGAACATTGTACTTTTCCACTGTCCGAGGGTCCGGGTCGTGTCCGCAACATAAGGGCCCACGTGACGTGGGTGCAGTCCCATGGTGATGTTGCGCATGTTCTCGATTGGGATGGCTGTCCGCAGGATGCGTTTTGGGCAGAATACTTTGTGCGCATGTGCATAGGTGCCCTATGCACATCGTTGAGATCTCTGGACTGATTAATAGTGCGACACACATGCGCCAACCATTTTGGGACACGCTTGGTGTTTTCGGTAGGATGTTTATGTGTACAGCTACCTGTAGGACTTGGGTGGGTGCCTCGAACTACTTAAAGTTTGTCCAAGTTTCTTTGCATATGCTGGACAGGGGTGGTGTTACTAGGAGACAGAGGAAGAGATATGCATGCGCATACTTGTGCAACGGACAAACGTCCACTCCCACATCTATTTATAAGTGGTTCATAAGGTGCAGACATGCGGTTCATACTGGCGTGGTACGGATGCCTCCATTGTGATTGCGGATATGCTGGGCAGGTTCAGTGTCAATAGGACACATCCCTTTTGCTTAATTGTGGTCATTCCCACCAGTACTATGCGCCGCTGAGTCATAAGGGGATTTTAAAAACAAAAGAAAAGCCACATATACACTCAGGAAAAATTTACATATCAATCTTCATTTGCACACAAACATAAATACTATTAGGAAAGGGAAGGGATAGCAGAAGTGGATCAATATTGTGGGAAATTGGGGATTTGTACACGTTGGTCATGAGGGCAGGAAGGGATTGAGGTATCATCGTAACGTCTTTGATCACACAGATTTTGAGGGGTTGGTGGGCTATGAAATGGGGAAAGGGTACACGTGCAGGTCAGGCAGTGGTATTTTATTGTGTCCATAATATGTCCTTGTACAGAAGTTTTAAGGCAGCAAAATTGTTCACCAATTGTTTCATTTTAGCTTCCAGGCTACCCAGGTTGCTATTCACAGAGTTTCTTTCCTTTCATGTGTCTGTATGTTGTTGTTGAAGGGGTGTCGCTTCTGCTGCATTGCTTTCCTTTCCGATATGTTCTCTTAAAGAAAATAAAAATCTGTAAGGTGTACATGAAGCAATAGACATTAAGGGCCTCATTACGACCCTGGCGCTAAGGGATTACCGGTACCCTTAGCGCCTCATTACGAGGTCCCTTTACAGGTTGGAGACTGCTTTTTGCAGGCGTTAAAAACCAACCCGCAAAGGGACCTTGGTGCTAAGTACAGTGCCGCAATTTTCGGCACCGTACTTAACGCCTTCCCCATTCCCATTGAGCCCTATGGGGCAAAAATGGGATTGGGGAAGGGCCAAGGCAGCATGGGGAGTTACCGCCCCGCCAACCTCGGAATGGGGCGGTAATTCCCCATTCCGCCATGGCGGAGTCGGTAAGTTACCGGCATGGACCATGGTGCTATTAGCACCATGGTCCAACGCCAGGGTCGTAATGAGGCCCTAAATATTTCACATTTCAGACTGTGGTACATACAAATGGGTTTACTATCGTAAGTGATTTCGTCATGAGGGAAATTCTTTTCCAGCTACTCTAAGGTGCTTGCCATTGTTGCGTACAAAAATAAACGTTATGCTTATCTACCATTGTATACTGCACCACCTGTGCAATTAACAGACACACTTAAGAGTTCTTACTACGTTGTAGTGACGTTCTGGTCTTTGTTCTTTCCAGTCCTTACTGTGGCCGTTCGTTCTTTGATCCTATGTAAAGCAGCAGTGCGGTAAGATTGTCGAAAGCAGACGTCACTTCTCTCGTTGGTGCATTCCGTTATGCTGTACTCCCAATGCCTTTGTTCTGTTTCTTTCATAAGTTCACAGTTTCCAGACCTACTCTTTTTTCCCTTGCAATTCATGTACATGGTTCTTTTTGTATATGTTCCTTGAGTTTGCTGAATGGTAGCACTATATACGAGAACCTGTGCCTTTTTAAGCAGGTTGGATGCCACCCAATGTCTGCGACCAGATGCATACTCCGCGACTGCTATGCGCATTAACATAGAGCCAGTGGGTTCAGTAAGTTGTACGGTACATGTTTACAAACTATGGGTATCCTGGTAAAAACCTATGAAATTCAGTGAAAAAACATTGTTTAAGGGACGTTATGGTTTAGTTGCCCTACTAAAAAGCTATCAAATTCACTGAAAACACACTGCTAAAGGGACATTATGATTCAGTTGCCCTAAGAGAAACTTATCAAATTCTGTGCAAACAATTTTGTAAAGGGACATTGCAGTTACTCTGTAGTAATACCAACCTATCCATATTATGGTTACACGTAAAACCGAAAACCCCAAGAAATTCGCTAGTTATGGTAAGCTAAGCAACCATAACTCCCACCACCACTGTGCACTGCTAAGACTAACACCCATGGCATGACAGATGACATCACAAATGCCATTAATGACATCACTGATGACATCACATGTGTAGTTAGTTGTCATGAAACGCCTCCACAAGGGATTGTCATTATAATGTTGGCAGAAAACTATCAGAGTTCTTTGGGACAACTATCATGACATGCATAGTTCATTAAGCAATGCATTGCTATAAAGACCATTGCATTACTGAGTTATTTCTATTACATGAATCTACTCATGTAGAAACGTAGGCATTGTCTGCAGCATGCCCCATAGAGGTGCAATATTCAACATCTCACGAACTATTTTGGACAACCTTATACAACACAAACATTACGACCAAGACGGATGTGGGAGCGTCCAAACAATGTTGGGAGTACATCTGTGTGACGCTAGGTAAAGGCTCCATAGTTGCTCCGTTGACGTTACAGCAATTTACCTGGAATTACCTAGAGTCCTCTTCCGAAGTAACTAACATTCTGGCAAATCTCAAAAAATCGAACGCACCGGGCACTCTTGGTTAAATACCAGATATCTGAAGAAAAGGCGTACTAGTTCTAGTATACAAATGAGGAAGCAGGTAAAAACCTTCCAGCTATATAATACTAGCTATGCTTGACGCTTCCTCTAAAGTATTTGCTAGAATCCTATTAAAAGAGCTTAAATGCTGGATATCAGAAAATCACATACTTCCCCAACAAAAAAAACTAGATTTCGGTAGGGTTCTTGTTCCCTCGTCAATATCTTGACCGTAGTAACAACAATTGAACATGAGAGATCTAGATATAACAGCCCAATCTATGCCGCCTATGCTGACCTAAGCACTGCATATGATACCATTGATTGGAGTCTTTTATTGAGAAATTGTTACAAAGGGGGCATACAGATTTGTCTACTTAATATGATAATAGCCTAACATAATAATACAAAGGTGGCAGATAGGCTAAACAAGGAAGGATTATTAAGCAATTTTGTAAATACATAGACAGGTCTAAAACAAGGGTGAGTACTTACCCCAATGCTTTTTAACCTATATCTTGCTGTTTCGACCACTGCCCTTGCTACAGCCAAAATCAATCTTCCTAAAATAGGCCAGAATGTTACCCAGTGGCTAGGCTATGCCGACAATCTCATATTCCTGGATCGTATTCCTGCAGGCTTACAGAACTTAATGCATGTATTCTCTGACTATGCTTAAACACACACATTACTCATGAATAACACAAATGCTAAGGTGATGATCTTCAAGGGCATAAAGACCAAGAAAGCGATGGCCTGGGAAATTAACGTTAGTCTTGGATTTGTAACTAATTGCAAGAATCTTTGACTGATATGCAAATGGTTCTTTGGGAAAGGTACAGTGACCTAAAACATGTGGCTGCAGACTCCTTTTCTATGTTAGAGGAACTTGGGGTTGGTCACCCTAAGTTACCTAGGTTTATCCAGAGATGGACTCCCTGCTCACTGTGCTCGGAGAGGCAAAGCTTCACCTCACTGATGAGGCCCAACAAGGCTGAAACACGTGTATGGGGTTGCTGTTGGTACTCTTGTTCAGAGAGGAATTGCCATAGCATTTTGGTGCTGGACTGATCAAGTGGGCGGGACAAAGACTGATATGCAAATGAATCTTCCTCCTTTGTGAAAGGTACAGTGAGCAAAAACATGTGGCTGCGGACTCCGAGTGGGTACATTCCCACTGAGCAGGTTATCAGGCTGTGTTCCTTCTTGCAGATGGGTGCCATGACCTCCTTTTCTATAGATGAAAAGCTGCCTTGAATGATCACATGACACACGTTGACAGCATTCCAAACAGTGCTTTGCCGCATTCTGAAAATTCAGTTCACAACACTCCGGCTACCGACTTAAACCCATAATTGACTTTTATAAACTAAAACTGACCTGCCTATATGTTATATAGGGGGATTTACAAATAAAAAAATGTAAAACACTGGATAGCCATTGCCTTAAGAAACTTTACTAGGTTAATGGCTATGAGCCATGTCAATGGGCACTACAAATTAAATAAATAAATACTCACTTATGCAAAGCGTACCGGTTGAATACATCAGATCAGAACTTCAACATACATTGATAACCCTCCTGGTAACAGCCAAGAGACTGAGTTTAGCAAATAAACTACACATGTTCGAAGCAGACAACCTTTTAGACCAACTATGTACATGCATATCTTAAATGAAACCCTTAAGGCTCTAAATAAACTATGAAAAGATGCCATGACACTGTCTAAATATATGAAGTTGAAAATCTTCTACAACATGGATAGCTAAATCAAGAAGCAGTTAATATCTAGAATATACAAGATTGGATAGGAACAGAACAGGATTGGCGTAGCAATAAAAAAAAAGCTTGCATTCGAGTATATTCCATACATTACAACTTGGGATATTACTCCGCTATATGTACTGGAATACCCCAACAACAGAATAAGGAGTGGCTACATCAGATTTAAATGTAACTGCCTTATGACACTGAACGTTTCTGAAGCTTGGAGCAAAATGCCCTCGAATAGGAGACAATAGGGCTCATTACGAGTTGCACGGTGCAAAAAAAAGGTGAAGGTATTTCTGTTTACCTCCATTTTTCCTGCACCACCAAACTAGAAGTTTGACGGTATTACCTCTGGCAATATTATCAGATGGTAACACTGCTGATTTTTGGAGGTAAAAAAGAAGGAGTTAACTCCAGCTTTAAGCTGGAGGTAATTCTACCTCTTTTACTTCCAAAAATCGGTGGCATTACCATCTGGCAATACTGCTGGTTTCTGGAGGTAAAAGTGGAGTTTACAACGTTACAATTTAGGTAATTTCTCCACTTTTACATCCATAAATCAGGTAATACCACTGGAGGTAATACCAGCATAAATCCACAATGAAGTCCTATGGACTGCATAAAATGGGGATTTACGCTGCCAAACCACCACTTGTAAACTGCTGAAAGTAACACCTCCAGTGGTAATACCGCCTTACAAAGTGGTGGTATCAGTAATTCCATTTGCCGGTATTCTGGCAGAGTTACCACTGGAATACTGACACACTCATAATGAGCACCAATGTCGATTATGTTCAGCAGGGAACACAGAAAGCATAATTCACCTGATACTGTACTGTGCCACAACTTCTGATTTGCTCAGGAAATACTACGCACATATCGTATTCCTGATATCTGCAAAAGTGTCGAACTGAATATTTTATGATGGGAAACAATGTTCAATTAATTTATTTATTTATTGTTAAATCTTTTTATTGATTTCAAGAAATAAAACAAAGGGAAAGGAAAAAAGAGAATTGTTAAAACAAAAATAAACAAACAATAGCACAGTGAGTTGAGCACTGGTTCTGACATCGTGCATAGCCTGCTGATGCAGGTTCAATCCCGGCAGAGCCAACTCAGCCTTTCATCCTTCCGAGGTATATAAATTGAGTACCACGTAGTGGAATAATAAGAAGTGTTATTGCAACGCTCAGATACATGCGGGTTTGTACCGCTATATAAAAACTAGTTATTATTATTATTATTATTATTATCATTATTATTATTATTAGCAAAATAACCCAACAGCGGGGCAAACTGCAGGGTTGCATAGGCAAATCCTTACTTTGTTGGGCATCAAACACATAATAAACAATATTCCCAGGGTTACATGTTCACGGGGTACAACAATACAAATATTGCAAACCGTATGGGTTCAACCAAAAGGCAACTTGCAAAGGCGTCATTTACCAGTGCAGAGGCAGTTCCAACCGCTCAAGGCAGTTTATAATCAGACTGACAAAGCATTGCCTGCAAGATGGCCCGCCAAGCTTCTAAATTTGCATTGGACTCATTCATACCCCTCTTTAGAGCTCTGTTCCATTCTGCAGTTTCCACAGTGGAGCACTTTAACAAATCTCTCTGCCATATAATGTAACTAGGGCCTTGCATAACTTCCAGGACATGGCAATTCTAGGCTTAGCTAGTATACAGCAAGGTCCATAAGCTTGACTAAATGACGAGCTTTCTCCGGTCGTGGGTATATGCCTAGTAGGCAATCCGTATGGGTCCACTTGTATCTTCCCACACCCGCAGCCACCAGTCCCTGTTGGATTTGGAGCCAGAAAGAGCTCACTCTCGGACACTGCCATAACATATCTATGACATCCGGCGGTTCACCAGCACACCACGGGCAACTCGAGTGCACCAGCTCAATGAAGCGTGCAACCCTGTGTGGTGTCGTGTTCGTCCTATACAAAACATACAACTGTAATAAACAAAAGTGTGCATTCCTGGGGACCTTTTTAGCAAACAATTTTGCAGCATTGCATTAGGTCTGCCTCCCATGCATCCTTGACTTGTGCAACTCTGACACTCGCACTCATAGTTAGGCTCTGATACACTGTCACTGGTTGCCCCCAATCTTCCAGGCCATATAAGGCAGACAATATGTTATCACATTTAGTCTCCTCAGGTCACACATGCCACTGTACCTTAGCAAATTTGGTTATCCTCACACGTCCTAGGAAATGCCCCCTATTTTACCCATATACATCAGCCACCTCCGAAAAATCCTGCAACACTCTGTCTTAAAAGTCATCCCCCCAGATGGCAAGGCCCATTCCCTTCCATCTCCTGAAAAAAACAAATCGCCCTTGTCTCTACATATGTTTGCCGACAAAGGCATGTTGGCGGAGTATGCCTGTCCTAGGTTGAGGACCCTTCTTCTCCTATTCAGAGCTTCCTGCCTAGGTCCAACAAGGCCCGTTTAACCGGGAAGCTGCTATTCACAATCCACAAACCTCCTTAAGAACAATCGGCTTCAGGGTCCCATGCATCAATGTCGTGTCAAGTGTCGCTTCATCTGAAGGCCAATTAGCCAAGTACTGCACCGGAGCAGACTGGTAATACAATTTGAGCAACGGCAATTGAACGCTGCCATCTTCATATCTCAACCCGAGCAAGGACAAGGATATTCTGTGTCTCTTCCCACCCCAAAGGAAGCCATTCACGAGAGAGTCTAAAGACTTAAAGAATGAACATGGGATAAAGTATGAGACATTGGTAACCAAATACAGTAGACAAGGCAGTACCACCATTTTTACTAACGTAGCCCTCCCCATCAGTCAGAGCGGTAACCGTTCCAGAAGTGCATAGACGCAGAGATACCCTTCAGGGCACAGGCAATATTACTTTCATGCATTTGGTCTGGTTCATGTCATATATTGACCCCGACATATCGGAATGTTTGAGTCTCACATCTGATACCCAATGTTGGGAGGTCCTCTGGGTCACAGGTACATAATCCAGCCAACGGGAAGATACAAGACTTTTCCTTGCTAAATGAGATGCCAGTAAGTACTGCGAAATTATGCAATACCTCTAGTACCCACGGGAGGTAATGCTCAGGATCGTGTATGTTTAAGAAGCAATCAACAGCGTACAGGCACGGTTTAGGACGATTTTACCGAATCAAAAGGTTCGCATGAACCTTTTGTTCTAAAAATGCTACAACCAAAGGTTCGAACACCAAAAGTTTGAACCTTTGGTGGTAGCATTATAAAAAAAAAACGGGGGCCTCGGGGTGTCCCTCGCATCACCCTGCTCACTATACTTCATGGTATAGTAAGCGGGGGCTGCGGGGTTGTCCCCCTCAGCCTTCCGTTTAAAAAAAACAAAAAACAGGGGCTGCGGGGGTGTCCACCACATTGCCCCGCTCACTATACTTTATGGTATAGTGAGCGGGGGCTGTGTGGGACACCCCCGCAGCCTTCCGTTTCAAAAAAAAAAAAGAGAATAAAAGGACCCCCTGCAGTGCCGGTTCCCGATCACGGAAAGTGAAAGGGAACTGGCACTGCAGGGAACCAGAGTGAAGATAAAGGTAAGTGGGGTTTGTTTATGTTGGGGGTGTGGGTGGGCGTGTGCTGAGGGTGTGGGTGGGGGAGTGTTATGGGTGTGTTGTGTGTGTGGGTGTGAGTTTGAATGTGTGTTTGCATGAGAAAAGTGAACACTTTTGGTAGTTTGCACCTTTCTCATGCGAACGATTTGCCTGTGGTAATTTCAGCTACGGGCAAACCACTCGTATTCTACAGTGACATCAAATGACGCATCCCGTCAATCAATATCCCTGCATCTGCAAATTCAGACTGCAGCAATACCGCTAATGGCTCCAACACCAATATGTATAACATTGGTGGCAAAGGACAGCCCTTTGTTGCCCCTGTGTATTTTCCAGGAAGCAGATATATGTTAGTAACTACTTCAGACATCATTGATTATGGTCTGGGACCTCTACGTTTAGCCACATTAATCACTAATTTCAGTAATCGCCTGCCTTGGTCTCTCGTTCTTGCATAGCCATGCCAACAACCAGCCTACCTTGTCTCTGTCCCTGTGCATTTTAGATATATACGTGCCATAGTCCAACTTCCTAAGAAATTCCCAAGTTTTGGTACACACTACACAGAAGGGCAACAAGGCCACCTCATCCGGGCCTTCATCACCGCCCCCTCCTTCAGGCACTAATATGTTGTCCTCCAATCTGCCAAGTTCCGACATGAAAATTCAACTAAGTCCCCCCCTTCGCAATAGACTCATCCCGTATCACCACCTTAAGGGTCTTCGAGATCGTACCCCAGTTGCCTACACTGCCAATGTTGATATCCAAATACTCCTGTATTACCTCCTCGGGGTGACCCTGAAAGACATAATCTGAAAGGGCATTCACTGGCATGCGCCAGGTTGGGATTGGGGCAACGAGGCAGGTCACTATCAATGGGGAATGGTCAAAGATGGTCCTGCCAGCATAGACAGCATCTATGAATTCAATCATGCATTCCTTCCCAGTGAATTGGTAGTCAATCCTAGTGTGAACCTTATCTGGCGAGGAGTAATAAGAATAGCATTGCATGTCCCCGTTGAGAGCCTGCCAAATGTCCACCAGTGAGAGGTCCTGCAGCATAGTGCTTAAGGTCCTGGTCATGGAGGAGGGTTGCACATCTCTGTGATAAGATCTGTCTAGTGCGGGGTTCAATGTGCAATTAAAGTCACACCCCATATCCATAGTGGGCCTCTGAGTTGTGTCACCCTCTCATATAGAGAGCAGAAGAAAGGAGATGCGTTGTGGTTTGAGGCATGCGAGTTCACAATGCAGACCTCCCTCTGTTCAATGTTGCCTCATACAATTACCAGCTTGTCCTGGTCATCAGTTTCTACGTTGGGCAACTTGAATGGTACCGACTCAGCAATCCACACCAGGGCACCCCTAGCATATCCTGTGTATGGGGAGCCATGTACAACCCCCCCCCATTTAGGAACGATTTTGGTAGGTTTCTCTCCAAAGAGATGCATTTCGTCCAGCAAGGCTACAGATATCTGCCTCCTATGCAAATAGGAGGCATTCCTAAACTGCCTCATATAAGGCAGCATGCCCCTGATGTTCTATGGTGCAATCCTAAGCGTGATCAACCTTCCAGGTGGTAGACGTCCCCCACTCCCCTCACCACTCTGGTAACACTGGTTCACTCCCACAAACAGCTAGCGTACCGCAGTCAGTAGCAATTCCCATACCCATCAGCCCCCCCACATACAACCCCATAATAATGTAAGTGTCCGCAACCATCCGGCCCTGTCACATCAGTGCCCAAAACCAGCAACAGTAATCCAGAACCAACATGAACCAGAACAGTTGATCGAAACATCTGGCTCAAAAGTGAAACACCATTTAAGCCTGCCCGCCCCCCAAGAACAACCATGCTCCAGAGGTCTGTGGGTATGTGGTAACCTATCATAGCAGGGTCCTGCATTGGCACCTTCACCCCAGGGTCATGGGCTGCCTGTGCCATGGTAGTATGGACTAAGTTCTGGCCTTGAGGTCACGTGCTCCTCCCCTGAGACATTTCAATGTTCAATAATGCAGAACCAAACGCTCATCGATTCAGCTAAGGTTACGTCCCTAGGCGATCCATGCGCCTAACCATGGCGTAAATCAAGGGCCTGGTCAAGCGTCTCCATGGCTTGTTGTCTTCCTCTCCGATTCCGGTGCTAGACCACATTCGTCGATCCATCAGTTTGCCCGACTGGGATGTTTGAAGAACCGTGACCTTCTCATATAAAGCACATTAAGCTTAGCTGAGTATAGCAGCATGTACTTGAGACCCAGGCTGCGGAATCTCTCTTTAGTTGGGAATAACATCTTCCTCCTCTTTTGTATTAGTGATGCGTAGTCTGGGTAGTCGGCCAGCTATGACGATCTAGAGAAATTAAGCATTGTCTCTCGATCACGGAAATTGAGGATCCATGCAATAACAGTGCGAGGTAGTGCACCCGGACGTGAGTGACGATCCAATGATCTGTGAGCCCTTCCGACTGTGAAACTTTGGTACACATTTCCCCAGTCTGATTTCCTGCAACAGTAAATTTTCAATGTAGGTCAGGCCTCTCTTCGCCCTCGCCACGTCCCATTTTGCTAACATGATTACGATGGGATCTTCCTTCGGCACCCTTGGCGCGCTGCTCTAGTATGCTGATCATGTGTACCAGTTCTTCCACCGTCACTTTCAGGGTCTCAGTGGTGGTCTTTATGGTCAAGATCTGTGCCTCATTGTCCGCCACCCGAGTAGATAGTGACCGTATGTCCTGTCGAAGGAGGTTAACATCAATCTTGATTTTGTCAATCTTATACTCTATGTAGGGGCGCAGAGCTGCAATTGCCACTAATGCCTTGTCTTCCTGTTCAAGTGGGCATGGTTCACCATCCACCTGCTATGTGCCAGCAGGCTCCATAGGTGGGTCCCTTTGGGTTCCCCTGGAAGCAAAGGAGTCCATAATAGTCTTCTTCTGGGTGATTTTCATCTTAGATTTTGGCATACTATTGGGTAACCGCCACCGCAGGCCACTGGTTTTGTGAGGGCAGCAGGCCTTTGCTTCTCCAAGCCTTTGTATAGGTGCGCACAGCGCAACCTCCACACACCCACCATCAAACAAGAGCAGACCCCAGCCACCACATAGTCCCAATCAGCGGACACCACTCAGCGCCTCCTTTGACCTAAAATATCACAGCACAGGGTGGCAAGGGCAGCAAGGGTTAAGCAGACAACTATTGGACAACTCAGTCACACTAATAAGAGGGGGTGCACGCTGCCCTAAGAGGATATTGCTGACTACAGTGAATATGCTACTCCATGTTAGTCGCATGTACCTAAGGCAGGTTGTTGGTCACCACTATCTCAAGCGATCTATATGGCAATATGGCAAGCATTTGGGAGATGGTTCAGTATCTGCAAGAGAATGGTGTAACCAAGCACTGCTCCCTATGAGCGCCACTGGGCCTTCCAATGTAGACTGCCTTGTGCAATGGTTACATGCCACCGAGCTCCCTCTCCTCCCCAGTTACTCCAGGCCTACTGATTGCAGGATGGTAATCGTTTCCAGCGTAGCTGCAGCACATAAAGCGGTGGCTGGAAACTGCTGCAGGTACTGTCTCATCCAGCTCCGGCAGCACAATTGATCTGCAGGCCACCGCATGCATATAATCAGCTGTCAGGGCTTCCAACTGCTGTTGTATGTGGCTCACCTCCCTTGGGAGCCACAGAGATAAGCCGGCCTCTGCAATCATGTTATGGGCGCACTTCAGATCAGTCCTCCATGAGCCCGCTAGGTGACAGCCACCATCAAGGGTATCGGCTCCTCTCCGCAGTGCTATCCCACCGCTCCACGTGGCATGCACAATCAACACTGCCCGGTCCAAAGGATCTCTGCCGGCACACCACTATGCTGGATCAGGTAGCCAGGAGGCTGCGACAATAGGGTCCACGTGCCGTGGCATGCAGGAGCATAATCTCCCTCACATACCTAGTCTCTCACTGCTTCCGGTGTACCGCCAGCTCAGTGACAGCCACCATCTTGGCCTCAACATCGGTTGCAGACATTGTCAAATAACAGCTGACCTGAGCCACCAATATGCTCAGGAGTCAACCTGGGCGTGCTCGAGCCCCTGCAACACCTCCCCCGGCTAAAATCACTATCGAGCGCAGGCAAAAAGGATCAGATGGAGGATCCGCCTCAGGAGCTCGGATCAGGTACTCCCTACAGCATTGTGCGAGCTACGCCCCCCAATGTTCAATTAATATTTACAACTATAGAAATGTGGTATGAAATTGAACCTCTACACAACCCATTGAACACGCACTAAACCGGTCGATGAACGTATAGGATGAGCTGAGGCGGCCTGTACGTGACAGAGAGTGGCATTATAACTATTACCACCAACAGGAACACCAATCTGGTTATATAACCAGTAGACTACTGTAAATTTATTTGACAATTTATTCCTTTATACATAATGTGAATATTAATATACATGAGTATCAAAGGTCATGTTTTTATGGCTAATACACACTAATAAAACAATTTTAAACCAGGAATTATGATCAATGTAACACAAAGTGGGTCATCTTCGAAGTCCCCATAACAACGCCGTGAGTACCAGTTACTTTTCTGTAAACATGTTCCCACTGGGTAAAGTTCTTAATTTGCATATCGGAGTACAAAAGGGCCGTGTAAAATGGAGGCAAGCTCACCTGTACGCCACCCTTTTTCACTCCGACGTGCAAATGCAGTAAACGCTGCATGCCACGTATGCATGGGAACCCACAGCATCTGCTCCAGAGGGAAAATGCATGCTGTCACAAATGCTTGAGTATTTGTATGGCGAAGAGGAAGGGGTAGATGAAATCGTAACTTAAGATCCCCCCCACTCGCCCTATAAACGAATGAAAATGGGATGTAAAGTAAATGACATGCATAAAAGCATAACACACGGCTTTTCCCCCATTTCTCTGTAGCAAAATGAGATCCAAAAGGGTTACTATTATTTATATCTTTTAGTCACTGAAGATGATGTTTGTGCTTGAATTGATGACTTTTATTTAGAACACATTACAGAGGATGGAGCCTGTCTTGATGCAAAATTGGGAGTGATAGTGAATATTGTATGAGGCACACAACATTTGTTTTTTGTATTTATTGAGCAAGCATGATTTGATGATTTGATTTTTGAATTTATATCACGCATATCACATGGATCCAAGAAGAATCTGCATCTTGTCGTAGGTGGAAGACAAACGATGACAAAGATTGTTACAAAGCTTTTATGCAAAGAGATATGTTTTCAGTTTTTTCCTAACGATGGATAGGGAGTCAATACTATGCAGGTCAAGTGGTAGCCAATTCTAAGACCGCGGCACGAAGTTGGAGAAATGGCTGTCATCCCAGGTGGCTGTCCCAGATAGGGGGACCACCAACAGATATTTCCCAGTAGAACAAAGAGACCGATTAGGACAATAAGTCACAATCTTTGAGGATAGGCTGGCTAGGGCCAGGCCGTGGAAACACTTCAAAACCAGGCAGAGGGTCTTAGACAAGACCCTCTGCTGTACAGAGAGCCAATGGAGGGCCCTACGGAACTGTGAAACTGATGATTTCCTAGGCAGGGAAAATACAAACAACCTGGCAGCAGAGTTCTGAGCGACCTGAAGTCGCTGTAGTTGGTATTTTGGAATGCCCATAGGTAGGCCATTGCAATAAACTAGCCTTGACTTGGCAAGCGCTCCCACAACCATTTGGCAGTAAATTTCCGCAATAAAAGGTAATCAAGGCTTCAACAACTTGAGTTGACCGTACACTGATTTAACAATTTGATTATCCAGTAAGTTACAATTCAAATCTGATTGCCAAATGCATCCCAGATTCTTCACCATGGGGGAGAACGTGGAGGTACCCCAAAGAGAACAGGACATAAAATGTGAGAGAATTAGAAGAGAAATGATGCATATTAGGAGTCAAGACATGAACACTGGGAGACCGTCTAGATGGTGTCTTTATAAAGGGGGTAAGTGAACTGTTGTGGAGTTAGCCACAAGATATTGAATAGGATAGAGAGACATAGGCCTGCCACGAGAACAGACAAACCAAGAAAGAAACTAGATCCAGAGAGTGGAGATTCTAAGTAAATGTACAATCGCAACTGGTAAGTGCGTTTAGTCAGTGTGGAGGGCTGAGATTAGCAATTGGTCAACAGTGTTCTGTGCTGAGAAGTGGCAGCCTCCCTTGGCTATTCGTTGGCGTTATAGGCCCTCATTACGACACTGGCGCTAAACCATGGTGCTATTAGCGCCATGGTTGGTGCCGGTATCGTAACGAGTCCGCCAATGTTCAATGGGGAATAACCACCCCATTCCAAGGTTGGCGGGGCGGTAATTCCCCATTGAACATTGGCCCTTCCCCATTCCCATTTTTGCCCCATAGGGCTCAATGGGACTGTGGAAGGCGCTAAGTACGGTACCGCAAATTGCGGTACCGTACTTAGCACCAAGGTCCCTTTGCGGGTCCCTACTTTAACGGCTGGTCCAGACCAGCCGTTCAGGTCAGGTCCCACAAAGGGACCTCGAAGTAAGGCGCTAAGTGTTTAACGGGACCGCAGCCTTTTACAGCGCCATTAAACACTTCGCCAGGGTCCTAATGAGGGCCATAGTCTTGTTTTGAAGACCTCCTCTGATAGGCTGATCTTGATGTCAGTGGGGATGGCATTCGAGTGCAGAAGGGAAAGTAGTATGAATGACCAAAAGTGGAGGAAGGTGCAGCGGGAGCGTAGTACAGAAAGGTTGAGGATGGAAGAAGATCAAAGTGATCTAGAAAGAGAGTAGAGCGATATGTAGTTAATGAGTAGGAGAGGTGCAAGACCGTGGATGCACATGTAATAGAAATTTGAAAATAGAGCAGTTTTGCATAGTCACCCATGCCGCAAAATGACAGTGGGGCAAGGTGGGGGTGGATCCCGGTTGGATGTAGGTAAAGGGAGTTGCAGAGTTGAAAACCTTCTTTAGAGGAGAGTAGGGATGGAGGGTGGGACCAAGGAGCAGGCAGGAGCAGTAGTCAAGCTTGAGGATGAGGAAGGGGATTAGTGTTTTGACTGAGTGGTGGGTGAGGTGGGTCCAGCTTTTGCTTATTTTAAGTAGGTTTACCATGGTGGCTGGAGCAGTAGCCAAGATGAATATGTGGTGTATTAGATGGAAAGAGGACACCTAGGTTGTGGGCTTTAGGTGTTGGAGAGAGAAGGGTGGGTGGGGAGGGGATGGAGTGGAGAGAGTGTGGCTACCATTAGCAGCTGGCAGATAAATGGAGTCTGTCTTGGAGAGGTTGAGCACTAGGCAGTATGGCGATCCAAGTCAGATGCCCGTTAGGCAGGTGACAGCGAGATGGGTGGAGTGAAATGTGGAAAGGTGAAAAAGATTTGAGTATGATTCAAAGATGTGGCATTGATAGCCAAAGGATGAGATGAGTTTGCCAAGCAAGGAGGTGTAGAGACTGAAGAGGAGTGGGCTAAGGACTGAGCCTTGGTGGAATCCTACAGGGAGAGATGTAGAAGAGGTATTAAAGTTCCAGAAGATGGAGAACGATCTATCAGTGAGGTAGAAGTCCTCCCAGTTAAATGATATATCTTTAAATACAATTGAGGAGAAGGTTTGGAGGAAGGAAAGATGGGTCACAATGTGGAATGCAGCAGAGAGTTCAAATCATTTGAGGAAGGAAGTAATGTGAGAGTGGTGAACATTGGTTTGATACATGGATGGGGCGGTGTCCGGTCAAAGGATCGACTCAAAAGGGTCGAATGACGAAAGGGTTTAGTCAAAACGACCGAAAACAAAAGGGTCGAATTTTTTTAAAAATGTATATTCTTTTTTTTTGCTTTAGTATAGGTAAAAAAAGGTGTTTTCACACCAAAAACGGGGGTTTGGAGGGGGACCCTCTGCCCCCCCCCAAAAAAAAAATATTCAACCCTTTTTTTCGGTCCTTTGGACTCGACCCTTTTGTCATTCGACCCTTTTGATTCGCACCTTTGATCTATAACCGGATTGGGCACTTATGTTGGAGTATTTACTTTGATAGCCAAATTGGAAGGGACCACTGGATCCAGCATACTTTGCAAGCAACAGGATAGCAGGGTAGCAATTGGCCTCTGGCCAGAGCCCAGAAGACGTATCTTCTCGTCTGATTACAACGCCGAAATTTGCTCTGTTACAATGGATAGATTGATTGGGTTTGTTTGGTCACCTCGTGTTCACCTCTTGGGAGCTCAAAGCATGTGTACCTCCCCAACCCATATACATAAGCACAACAACCCTTATTACCTCATTATGTCCTTATTGGGACTGCAACATGTTTGCGATAGCACATATTTAGAAAAAGGATAGAGAAGATAGCAAAACAGAATGGCATAATTGGAACAGAGGCATAATACTTTTAAAACAACACACAGGGTAATTCATAGAATTTTGCAAAAAAGTGGCGCACGCGGCTGGCGCACAGTGTCCCCGTGCGATACACTGCGCCAGCCGTGTGCGATAAAATCCATTTCATCGCACAGCGTATTCATGGATTTTAGCCCCCAAAACCAGCCGTGGTGCAGAGTGGCGCAGCGACCCTGCAGCAGCGCCAGTTACGCCCCCAAGAACGCCCTCGCGCAAGGAAAATCCATCAAAATCACCAAATCATCGCAAATGTCTGCGCTAACCCTGGACCAGTTTACAAGGCTGCCAAACAGCAAACGCCAAGCGGGGTCAGTGTATTACTGGGCTGCGCGAGAAGTTTCACACCCAAATTCAGCAGGGTACGTGTATTTCAGGGGTGCGCGGGAAGTTTCACACGCAAATTCAGCAGGGTATGTGTATTTCAGGGGTGCGCAGGAAGTTTCACACGCAAATTCAGCAGGGTACGTGTATTTCAGGGGTGCGCGGGGAGTACTACACGTGATTTGGCCATGTGGGTCCTCCCAGGTGTTCCCTCTACACCCTCCACGGCCCCTGCAGGCAGCCCACACCACAGGGGACTACCCTGCACCCCTGCTCATGCCCCGCAGGCAGCCCATCCACCATGGGCATGCCCCCCAGCCAAGCCACATGTCACCCTGCACTACTGATCAACAAGGCATGTCTCCCAGCACCCCCACAACCCAGCACTGTGGGACACCTGCAAGCAGGCCCCCACTCATGTCCCCCTGCACCACCCCCACCCCCCAGCATCCAGGGGCACCCTCCACCATGCCCCCACTCATGTCTCCCAGCAGCCCCCACCCCCCAGCAGTGCAGGGCACCTGCCAGCAGGACCCCACACATGTCTCCCAGCACCCCCACCCTCAAGCACTGTGGGGCAGCCTCCACCAGGCCCCCATACATGTACCCCCAACACCTCATGACGATCCATAATCATGGCCCTCATGCCCACTCAATACACTGCCTACGCCACCCCAGTCCGAACACACCACCAGGTATGACATGCACCCGACAAAGAAATCACCAGCACATGAAGGATCCCAAATGGCTAGTCTGCACATCAACACATATCCGTCAAACCCACACAATGACAGCATGTGAATGATAGAACACACATTGTGACATGCATGAAACCAAAGAGAGAATACCACACATTGAAGTACAAAATTATAATGTATTAAACAGAAAAGCAAGGCTATGAAATGGAACAGAGGAAAATGGAAATAATAAATGAAATCAAGCATGTCCAATAAATGAAAAAGATGCATGAAATCCAAATGAAAGGCAATCCAAAAGCAAGTCTCCAAAGTGTCAGTGTGAGAAAATAAATCCAATGTTCCAAAATAAGAAAAAGCCATTGATCCATGTGAAAAAATAAAAAATAAAAATCCAAATCCATTGTCAAACTGCACAAGGTGAACATCCAGGGTCCATGTGCCCAATCCTTTAAATGAAACCTATAAAATAAAATACTACCTAATGAAGAACGATATACAAGAAGTTGGGGCATTGTCCAAGCGCCCCAAAACAAAACAAAACAGAAAGGAAAGTTAACACTAAAGAACTATTTACAAGGGCAGCGGGCTAGTCCGACGGCTCACTTCTGGATGTTCCGGGCCAGGGCATCATCGAACTCCTGCTCAATGTCCCGGAGGCGGTCCTCCTCCATGGCCCAGAGGTTCCGCAGGGCCGACGACATGTTCTCCTCCAACTCCCTGCGGATTGCCTCGAGGCACTCGGCCCGCCTCAGGGCCCTCCGCATGGAGTTCTCCGCCCTGACCATCATGAGCCGTGCCTCTTCCGCCTGCTGCCGCTCCGCATCTATGGCGTGACCCAACCGCTGTCAAATGGAAGACACTTCCCGTCCTGGGTCCTCCTGCCCTCTGGCCAATGCCTGCTCCTCTGATGTCGAAGGCCCCGAGCCATCATGGCTCCCACCTCGTTGCTGCTGCTGCTGCTGTGCCTGTGCCCGTGCCCTGGCTCCTGCTGCCTGCACATCCTCCACCGGCCGGGGTGCAGTCGTTGATGTGGCCACCCCTGCTGGACGTCCGACTCCCGACTGTGGCAGGGATGTGTCCTCCACCAGCCTGGCCGCACCGTCAGAGGCAGCTCCACAGGGCACACAGGTGACAAATGGGTGGAAAGATGGCGACTGGCGCATAGGGTGTTCAGTTGAGGAGGGGGTCAGAACAAGCTCCAGCAAACGGAGGAATCCGGCCTGGGTGACCTGTCCCAGTAGGCCGACGCGGTCAACGAGCCATTCGAGATGACGTGCAGGCTCCTCATGAAAAGACTGCAGGTCACCTCGCATGGCCCGTTGACGCAACGCCACACCAGTCAGGACAGGCTCAACCTGTACCTGGATAGCCACGTCCGCAGGCAGAGGAAGGCCAGTTGTTGTAAGCTCATCCCCTGCCTGAAAACGGGTCTGGACGTAGGCATCCCTGCTGGTGCAAGATGATGCAGTGACAGGATCAGGGACAGGATTGCACACATGTACCTCCGGGGCAGCCTGTGCTGCCTCCTGTCCCAGGTCCTGCACTGCACCACTAGCACCAGTGGAATCCCCACCTCCAAACCCCGTCTCTGTCGCTTGCACGGCCTCCTCCTCCACCAAACACCCCACCAACCTGGATGACTCCGTGCCATCTTCCCCGGTTGGGCCCTGTGGGGTCCCAGCTGCCTCTTCTGCTGCCGAGGAGTCCAACTCTAACCTCCGCCTCTTGGACCTCCCCCCGGCAGCTGCGGCCTGGGACGCGGCACCGGACTCCTCACTCCCCGACGAGATGACAACCTGGGAGGGGAGCCGGGCCTTGCGTCTCCGGCTGGCGGTGCAATCCCTGCCGCTGTGCTCCACAGCACCTTCCCCGCTTCCTTCTCTTCATCAGTTGATGCTGCAGACAGGGAGAAATAAAACACAGGCATCAGGGCACTGTACAATGGACACATACACACATGACAGTAGTACATGAGTGGCATTTGGAAACCTCAGACATGGCATCACATTCGCCAGCACACATGTCATTTCAACTCGCACACATGAGCCATACACAGCCATATTGCAACAGGCAGCACCATCCATACACATACAACAGCATGAGCAGGCAAAGGTGCCAGACATCACATGCAACTCAGGGAGTGCACTACACATGCACACACACCACCACACTTGCATGCATGTGTACGCCTCTGCCAACTGTTGCAGTGTTCAGATTGGCATCCATGTCACATCTGCCAATCAGGCTTCCACATCCCACTCTCACATGCATCCATGTTGTATCACTGTTGCCCCCTTGTCAAATACACACACATGCAGATGTACACAGTGCTGATACATGCAGCTGAAACCAACATCCAGATGTGACATCACGAACATGCCTACTTACATACACATTCATCCAAACATGTGTGCCCACACATCTGCATTTGGCATGCAAACCTACACACACAAGCACCATCCATGCCTCACACATGAGAGCCCTCGCATGTGTTAGCCTCACGGCCCTGTACACCCCCCCATACTTGGCCCCATAAATACACATGTGCAACCTGCACACTACTGGCACACCACCACACGCACAGCTTACAATCATGATGCATGTACACTTACCGCTCGACTCCAGACGGGTCTGCCTCTCAAGGACCTGGACGTGGAGCGCTGGGGATATGCGTTCCAGGACCCTCATCTGATCGTCCGACAAGTGGCCCCGGCGCCCCTTAGCATCCGCTGCCTTCAAGAGGCGCCGGGCCTTGTTGAGGGTCCTGGACCTGAAGTCCTCCCAGCGCTTTTTGACATGATGGAATAGTCGGACTGCCACCCCCTCCACGTAGATGGCAGTCACGATGTCCGTCCAGATCCGAATCCGTCCTTCCTTGTCGGCACGCAAACTTCCGAAGAGGGCATCATACTGCTCCAGGACTTGCTCCACCGGGACACCAACTTCGGTGGCAGTGAAGCTGGTGGCCCTCTGCCTGGGGGTTGCCAGTGGTGTCAGATGTTGCAGTGCCCGACATGACAACCCCAGAGGCAGGAGTGGGTGGGAATCTGGGTCCTGGGGCTGGTCTGTGGAGCGATGGAATCCCAGTCGGGAGTCTTCGGTTCCAGCAGGGGTGGTCACAGCAACAGCACCCCTGGCTGATGTGCAGGCAGCAAATGGCAGGGCACGTGGGCAGTAGGCAATCAGGCAGCAGCAGATGGCAGGTGGGAGCATGCTCAGGGCTCTGGGGGGCAATAATTTGGCCTTCTGGGCAGGAGCGTGGTCTTCAGTGTGCTTACGTGTGGCCAGCTTGATATGGAGTGATTTGGCACGTGAAAATCAAGCACGTCTGCGTGTAATTCGAGGAAAGGGCCTTAGCGCGTAAGCGCGTCAGCACACGAACGCGAATTAAATGGCCCAAAGGCCCCCAGTGTGTAGGCGCGTCTATGACGTTACGCGCACGTGCGTTTTCCATGGCGCGTAGAAAAAATAAGCATGTCAGAGTGTCATAGCGTGCAATTGGTGGAAAGGGCCTCAGCGCATATGCGCATCTGTGACGTGCGTGCGCAGGCGTTTCCCTATGACTGCATGTCAGAGTGTCAGCTCGTGTAATTGGAGGATAGGGCCTTAGCGTGTACACGCGGAAGTGACGCTGGACATGTGGACATGTTTAAAAGGTACGTGTAGAACGCCATTTCCTTGTACGTGCTTTTCGTGGAGAGCGAATGGGTGAAATCTGTACTTCTTGTCGGTTCACACGCGATTTACTTCACAGCGTTCCAAGTTCGTACTCCCTGTTACCTCTTTTTCTCTTTTTGTCTTTTTCCTGGGCCTGTTTCCTCAAACAGCGTTCACTTCTCCTCTTGTCCTGTGTCCTCAGACAGCGTACAATTCTTCTTTTGGCGGGGGTATTTTTCACGCGATTTTTCCTGCAGACGGTGAGTCGCGCAAGTATTTAACATCTGTGCTTGCCCCGTGTGTTGCTTACCCCTTCAGAGATCAGTCTAGGCTGCGTGTGACACGCATACGTTCATTTTTGTGTTTCTGGGTGCCACAGCGTAGTGCAGGTTTATTTTTCCACGTACGTGGTCTAGGAGGGGTTGCGTGCACATTATCTCCCTTTTTTGGGGTGCCTGTGCGTTGTGTGACCCGTCATCTTCCCCCAGGGGTCACATACAGCCTTGCTAGAGCACTAGGGTACGAATTCCATCTAGTACCCTACCCCTTTGACCTCCAATTGCCCAGGACAATAGTTTACTGCAACTCCCATACGCACAGCAACATCAGTGCCATGGTTGGGAGGCGAGCACGCGGTGAGGGTGGCAAAGGTGGCCGAGCTACAAGAGGTGGCCGTGTTGGATACGGTAGGGGACATGGCCAGGACTTGAAGGGTGCCCCTAGCCCCCCATGTGTGGGTGACCAGTCAGGGACACCCATGCCCCCCCCGGTTGAGGGTAACGTGGCTGACACCATCCCTGCTCAGCCCTTGTTGGACCAGCCCATTGTGGCACCAGACCTGGCACAGGGTGACTCCATGGCTGACTTCCAGGTCAGCAGGTCTAGGCCATGTGTGGCGGTGCACGTTGGTGTCACCAGGCCACGTGGATCAGGGGCAGCTATGTCATCTGCTGCCCCGAGTAGGCAGGGTGGGGAGGCTGCAGGGGCAGCTGCAGCTCCATCCACCCCAGCTCTGAGTCTCCCAGCCAGGACAGTGTCGGTCCCAGTCCATCCTGCTGACGTTCCCCCTGACTACATCACACTTCAGCTAATGCCTGCACCAAGTCCCATGGTGAGTGTTCATTCCCACACTCCTAGTCCACAGTCCACCGGGGCTCTTGCCCCTAGTGTCCAGAGCGGCATAGGACACTCAGGAACCCCACCACCTTCCAAGCGGAAGAGGAAGAGTGCTCGTCCAGTACAGGCTGATGCCCCAGACTCGGCTACACAGTCCGGCCCACCAAGGAAGCCTAGCTTCAATCAGGCCGAACTTGATGCACTTGTTGAGTATGTGTCCGCACATGACAGCAAAATGGTGATTACTGCAGGATGCAAGACCACACCTGCACAACGTCAGGCACACTGGCAGACCATTGCGGACCTCATAAGTGCCCTTGGATTTGTGAGACGCACAGCTAATGATTGCTACAAGCGCTGGAATGACCTGAAGCGCAGGGCAAAGAAAAAGCTGGCCTCAAGTCATGCCGCAACTCTAGTGACTGGAGGTGGGTCTCCAGCAGAGGACATAGAACTCACTCCACATGAGTATGTTGCTGGGACCTACGTCACGGAGGAACAGATCCAAGGCGTGGGAGACCTGCCAGATTACGAGGCATTGTCCGGTGAGTGCACATGCATGTGTGTGTGTCATCCATGTGCATGGTGTGTGTGTGAGGGCTTCTGATTGAGTGCCAGGTGAGGGTGTGTGTGCCTGAGTGGTTTGGGTCACCCATGTGCTTCATCCAATACATTCTGCGCACCAGGATTTGGGTATTGCAGTATCCCTTCTGGCAACAGTAGACATTCAGCCCAACCTCACGCCAGTTGCCCTTGAAGTGTCATCTTGCCACAACATAGTTGCGTATTATTCTGTGTTCATTCAGGCTGATTGTCTGCATTCCACCACTTTCACTAGGCATTTCTCAGGCTATGGTACATGCCATCTGTGTGATGGCATGTGGCATGTATGTGTATTGGACATGCCAATCACAGGCTGATGTGTGATGGCACTGCTAGCCAGCATGCAGCAAATGTGTTGGTCTTCCATCTTGGTGTCATCAATGTGTGCCATTTGCCTCCCCATGGGAGAGTTATAGTCATGTGGGACATGTGTCAATGAAGTACTGTTTCTGTTGCTTCTCAGCCCTAATTGTGTGCCAAGGTGCTAATGCCTGTTCCCATTTCTTTTCTTTCATGTCTTTGCAGGGGATGATACTGCTGGGGTTGTGGTGATGGTGCAGACCCAGGAGGGGTCTCAGGCCCGACCGGCACCAGTGAGGGGCGTGGTGGTGGGTGAGAACCCACACTTGCTGCAGACCATCATTTCAAGGGGTGTCTCTGGGTGCACCTCCCCCGAGCTCTATTCAGGTGTCGATTCGGATGATGAGACCTATGTGCGGTCGCAGGTAAGTGTTTCTGGGAGGGATTCTGTACTGTCCAACCCACCTGCACCAGGGTTAGAACCCTCAATGGGGATGTCAGTGTTGGTAGGTTCGCCTTTGGTGGTTACGGATGCAGGGTCACACTCCGCAACATCTGATCCTGTTCCTGGGCCAGAAGATCAGAGGGGGAATGAAGTCCTGCAGCCTCAGGCAGTGCCGGCCCAGCAAGGCGCAGTTCGCCTTGCCCCAGACAGGTGTGGTGCCCGCCGACGCGGTGGCCGTACGCCACCTGGCAATACCGCATGGGAGCAATCCATATACGGTATGGCAAACCAACAGGCAGCATCATCTGAGATGATGGCTCAGGCCATGGATAGGGTGGCCACTTCCATTGTCCCCCAAGAAAGGCTCATTGAACAACTACAGCAGGCAACAGACTCCATTTGCCAGTCACACAGGGTGGACATGTTGGCGTCCAACAGGGACAGGCGGGCGGCACTGGAGACTCTGCGGGAAGCCATTTCTATTGAGTCCCAGGGCCACAGAGAAGCCCTGAGGGTGGAACTCCGTCAGCTCAGGATAACTCTTGTTGAGCTTGAGGCTTCAACTAACACAAGGACAGAACAATAGCTGGAGCGGCTCACACATACGCTCTCAGCTGAGATGCAGGCAACTAGGGAGGAGGTCCTGGCATCCCGTGAGTTGTTGCATGGGGACCTCCGCACGATTATCCTCCAGAACCAGACCTTCCACACCCGCATGCTTGCTGCCATGGAGGACCAGACTAGGGCTTTGCGTGGGCTGCCTCCCATAGTGCCACCACCTCCAGATGCAGCTGCAGAGGGTGAGGAGAGCGACAGCAGCGAATCTCTCACAATCGGGTAGCCGTGCAGGCCATGAGCCCATGGAGGTGTTGTTTTTCTCGCAAGATCCACACAGGTGGGTTTTGGTGTGCACCCTGTCCTCGGACCACCTGGGTGGCCTACCCCGTCCCTCTGGCCCATTCATGGCCATTTTAGTTTTTTGTTTTTTGATTTTAGATTTTTGAATTTTGATTTTTGATTTTTGATTTTTTGGACAGTGTGTTGCCTTGTGTGGCTCCCGTGGGCATACGCTGTATTGTGGCTGGGCACATGCAGGCTTGTCCTGAATTTGGGTCAGATGCTTGGGTTTGTGTGACACACACCCCTCCTGCTTTCCGTTTCCATGGGCTTGCAAAGGGTGTGTCCAAGTGACATTGACTTACACGGTGACGTTGGACTCCCATTTGATGTGTGGGCAGTCTGTAGTCAATACTGTGTATACATTCCTAGTGCATATTTTTGTTGTATTGTACACTGCATCCATCTCATCCTCCTAATTTGTAGGTACATTTGTCATGTCTTCACAAGGCGGTCTACTTTGGAAATGGAGTCCATGTTGTAATTAGTGCACCTACACTTTTGCGTGGCGCTAACACTGTACAGTTGGAAGTGTTCGAAGTGCTGGCATTATCAGGTAGTGAGGCTACCAATTGTTTAAATCCGTACTGTCATGTTTATGGTAGGTTGGAGGTTGTGTAGGTGATTAGTATTATTGGTAAGTATTTGGTAATGTGTGTTGTTGGTCCTGCATTACTGTGAGCATTTCATGTGTGTCCAGTTTCCATTAGGGACACTGTAGTTTGTGACACTTGGGTCATGTTGTGGGGATTCATTTGTTTGCTCTCACATAGCATGACATGCCATGGTGTGTTGTGTGGCGGTGCCGGGGAGGGGTTGGGTGACATGGCACTGTTCTCATGTTGTATTTTGCAAGTGGGTATTCATTTTTGCTGCATGGAAGTGTTTCTTTTGATGACACTGCATTGGTTGTGTTTGTGTAGGTAGGAATGCACACATTGTGACACTTCCAGATGAACAATCTCAGGCTGCTATGGTTCTGACAGTTGACTGTCCCTTAATTCATCATAATTGTCAGATTGAGTCATCATTGATTGTCAGATGGTATGTGTCAGGGCTGTGTGCACTCCACAGGGGTGTGATTTCTATGTGAAGTAATTAGCCACCAGCTGCGTACGGGCTGCCTCACCCCGTGCCCTCTCCCCTCCTATGCGCAGCGGGCGTGCATGTGGTTGGGGATGTGGGGGCACGACCATGTCCACAGCCAGGCCCCGGCGTGTTGCAACATTGTGCAGGACGCATGCTGCCACTATGATCCTGCACACTACTGGGGGAGCGTATAACAGCTGCCCGCCAGAACGGTCGAGGGAGCGAAAGCGTGACTTGAGCACTCCGAATGTGCGCTCCACTTTGCCCCGTGTTGCAATATGGGCTATGTTGTATCTTACCTCGGGAGGCGTGATGGGGTTCCGAATTGGCGTCATCATGTGGGTGCTCAGAGGGTAGGCACTGTCCCCTGGGCAGGTGGTGATGGGGATCATTAGTGGGGTATTGACATTACTCTGTATCTGTCATGCATGCGTGTGCTGTGGCATTTATACTCACCAAGCAGCCATGCATCGCCATGCCGCCCAGCTTCCATGTCCCGGTTTAGGGTTGACATCCTGTAAATTAAGCTGTCGTGGGTGGACCCTGGATAGTTGGCATATACTGAGGTGATGATTCCCTTGGCATCACATTCTACCTGGACGTTGATGGAATGCCAGTGCTTGCGGTTTCTATAGATGTGCGCAGATGCCCTGAGGGGATGTAGAGCCACATGGGTGCAATCAATGGCACCTAGCACTTTGGGGAATTGTGCCACCCTGTAGAAATCCTGGCTGACAGCCTGCCTTTCTGCAGGTGTTCTGGGCAGGTATATGTGCCTGCGGACTGATGGGCGTGCAGTGATGATGGCCAACACCTGGTGTAGGCACCGTGACTGAGTGGCCTGTGACACCCCCCCCCACACTATGGCACTTGTCCGCTGAAATGATCCAGTAGCAAAGAAGTGCAGTACATTGAGGACCTTCTCCAGGGGGCTGAGTGCTTGGGAGCACAGGGTGGGTAATGTGAGGTCATCCTCCCACTCACTGACCAGGTCGAGTATTATGTGTGGTGGAAACCTGTACCTCCCATACACCGGGTCATCAGGCATACCGGGTCATCAGGCATACCAAATAGGCTGGTTCTGGGTGTGAAGATTCTGGCCCTGACTATCCTTCTCCTCCTCCTGCGGTATCCCACGGCCACTGCTGCTAGGAACGGTATATTCATCCTGGCGTCTGAGCTTGTTTGTTGTTTGCGCACTCTTTTATGCTGCGTGTTTCAGGATTGGACCTTTTTTTTGGCGCGTTGTAGGTGACCGTGTAAATCTTCCCGCCCACCCCAGGAATACACGTAACACGCTCTCCCAGACCCAGACGCGAGTAAATATTCCCCCCCACCCCTGGAATACACGTACCCAACTCTCACAGGCCCAGTCGCGTGTGGAACTTTACGCGCACACCGAAATACATGTAAACTGCAAATTCACGTGTGAAACTTCCCGCGCACCCCGAAATACACGTACCCAGGGCAATCGTGTGTGGAACTTCCCGCGAACCCCGTAATACACGTACCCAGGCAAATCGCACTGCTGGGGGGTGTGGGTGCTGGGAGACAGGAGTGGGGGCCTGGTGGAGGGTGCCCTACAGTGCTGGGGGTGGGGGTGCAGGGAGACATGATTGGGGGCCTGGTGGAGGGTGCCCCTGGATGCTGGGGGTTGTGGGTGCTGGGAGACAGGAGTGGGGGCCTGGTGGAGGGTGCCCTACAGTGTTGGGGGGTGGGGGTGCAGGGAGACAGGAGTGGGGGCCTGGTGGAGGGTGCCCCTGGATGCAGGGGGGTGGGGGTGCAGGGGGACATGAGTTGGACATGAGTGGGGACCTGGTGGAGGGTGCCCCTGACTGCTGGTGGGTGGGGGTGCAGGGGGACAGGAGTGGGGGCCTGGTGGAGGGTGCCCTGCACTGCTGGGGGGTGTGGGAGACAGGAGTGGGGGCCTGGTGGAGGGTGCCCTACAGTGCTGGGGGTGGGGGTGCAGGGAGACAGGAGCAGGGGCCTGGTGGAGGGTGCCCTACAGTGCTGGGGGGTGGGGGTGCAGGGGGACATGAGTTGGACATGAGTGGGGGCCTGTTGGAGGGTGCCCCTGACTGCTGGTGGGTGGGGGTACAGGGGGACATGAGTATGGGCCTGGTGGAGGGTGCCCCTGGATGCTGGGGGTGGGGTTGCTGGGAGACATGTTTGGGGGCCTGGCGGAGGGTGCCCTGCACTGCCGGGGGGGTGGGGGTGCTGGAGGACATGAGTGGGGGCCTGGTGGAGGGTGCCCCTGGATGCTGGGGGGTGTGGGTGCTGGGAGACAGGAGTGGGGACCAGGTGGAGGGTGCCCCTGACTGCTGGTGGGTGGGGGTGCAGGGGGACATGAGTGGGGGCCTGGTGGAGGGTGCCCCTGGATGCTGGGGGGTGGGGGTCCTGGAAGACATGTGTGGAGGCCAGGTGGAGGGTCCCCTGCACTTCTGGGGGTTGGGGGTGCTGGGGGACATGCGTTGGTGGGCAGTAGTGCAAGGTGACATGTGGGTTGGCTGGGGGCATGGGCATGGTGGATGGGCTGCCTGCGGGACATTTGCAGGGGTGCAGGGTAGTTCCCTGTGATGTGGGCCGTCTGCAGGGGCCGTGGAGGGTGTAGAGGGAACAGCTGGGAGGACCCACATGGCCAATTCACGTGTGGGACTCCCCGGCACCCCCGAAATACACGTAGGCTTCTGGATTCGCGTGTGGAATTTCCCGTGCACCCGGAGTACACGTACACTGCTGAAATTGCATGTGGAACTTCACGCGCACACCGAAATACACGTACCCTGCAAAATCGCGTGTGGAACTTCCCGCGAACCCCGTAATACACGTACCCTGCTGATATCGCGTGTGGAAGTTCATGCGGACCCATGATACACGTACCCTGATGAAATCGCGTGTAAGACTACCCGCGCACCCCTGAAATACACATACCCAGGCAAATCGCACTGCTGGGGGGTGTGGGTGCTGGGAGACATGAGTGGGGGCCTGGTGAAGGGTGCCCCACAGTGCTGGGGGTGGGGGTGCAGGGAGACAGGAGTGGAGGCCTGGTGGAGGGTGCCCTACAGTGCTGGGGGGTGGGGGTGCAGGGGGACATGAGTTGGACATGAGTGGGGGCCTGGTGGAGGGTGCCCCTGGATGCTGGGGGGGGGGGTGCTGGGAGACATGTGTGGGGGCCTGGTGGAGGGTGCCCTGCACTGCTGGGGGGTGGGGGTGCTAGGGGACATGAGTGGGGGCCTGGTGGAGGGTGCCCCTGGATGCTGGGGGGTGTGGGTGCTGGGAGACAGGAGTGGGGGCCTGGTGGAGGGTGCCCTACAGTGCTGGGGGGTGTGGGTGCTGGGAGACAGGAGTGGGGGCCTGGTGGAGGGTGCCCCTGACTGCTGGTGGGTGGGGGTGCAGGGGGACCTGAGTGGGGGCCTGGTGGAGGGTGCCCCTGGATGCTGGGGGGTCGGTGTGCTGGGAGACATGTGTGGGGGCCTGGTGGAGGGTGCCCTGCACTGCTGGGGGGTGGGGATGCTGGGCGACATGCGTTGGTGGGCAGTAGTGCAAGGTGACATGTGGGTTGGCTGGGGGGCATGGCCATGGTGGATGGGCTGCCTGCGGGACATGTGCAGGGGTGCAGGATATCCCCTGTGGTGTGGGCCACCTGCAGGGGCCGTGGAGGGTGTAGAGGGAACAGCTGGGAGGACCCACACGGCCAATTCACGTGTGGGACTCCCCGGCACCCCCAAAATATACGTAGGCTGCTGGATTAGCGAGTGGAATTTCCCGCGCACCCGGAGTAAACGTACCCTGCTGGAATTGCGTGTGGAACTTCACGCGCACACCGAAATACACGTACCCTGCAAATTTACGTGTGAAACTTCCCGCGCACCCCGAAATACACTTACCCAGGGCAATCGTGTGTGGAACTTCCCACAAACCCCGTAATACACGTAACCTGCTGATATCGCGTGTGGAAGTTCACACGGACCCATGATACACGTACCCTGATGAAATCACGTGGAAGACTACCCGCGCACCCCTGAAATACACGTACCCAGGCAAATCGCACTGCTGGGGGGGGTGGGTGCTGGGAGACATGAGTGGGGGCCTGGTGGAGGGTGCCCCACATTGCTGGGGGTGGGGATGCAGGGAGACAGGAGTGGGGGCCTGGTGGAGGGTGCCCTACAGTGCTGGGGGGTAGGGGTGCAGGGGGACATGAGTTGGACATGAGTGGGGGCCTGGTGGAGGGTGCCCCTGGATGCTGTGGGGTGGGGGTGCTGGGAGACATGTGTGGGGGCCTGGTGGAGGGTGCGCTGCACTGCTGGGGGGTGTGGTTGCTGGGGGACATGAGTGGGGGCCTGGTGGAGGGTGCCCTACAGTGTTGGGGGGTGGGGGTGCAGGGAGACAGGAGTGGGGGCCTGGTGGAGGGTGCCCCTGGATGCAGGGGGGTGGGGGTGCAGGGGGACATGAGTTGGACATGAGTGGGGACCTGGTGGAGGGTGCCCCTGACTGCTGGTGGGTGGGGGTGCAGGGGGACAGGAGTGGGGGCCTGGTGGAGGGTGCCCTGCACTGCTGGGGGGTGTGGGAGACAGGAGTGGGGGCCTGGTGGAGGGTGCCCTACAGTGCTGGGGGTGGGGGTGCAGGGAGACAGGAGCAGGGGCCTGGTGGAGGGTGCCCTACAGTGCTGGGGGGTGGGGGTGCAGGGGGACATGAGTTGGACATGAGTGGGGGCCTGTTGGAGGGTGCCCCTGACTGCTGGTGGGTGGGGGTACAGGGGGACATGAGTATGGGCCTGGTGGAGGGTGCCCCTGGATGCTGGGGGTGGGGTTGCTGGGAGACATGTTTGGGGGCCTGGCGGAGGGTGCCCTGCACTGCCGGGGGGGTGGGGGTGCTGGAGGACATGAGTGGGGGCCTGGTGGAGGGTGCCCCTGGATGCTGGGGGGTGTGGGTGCTGGGAGACAGGAGTGGGGACCAGGTGGAGGGTGCCCCTGACTGCTGGTGGGTGGGGGTGCAGGGGGACATGAGTGGGGGCCTGGTGGAGGGTGCCCCTGGATGCTGGGGGGTGGGGGTGCTGGGAGACATGTGTGGGGGCCTGGTGGAGGGTCCCCTGCACTTCTGGGGGTTGGGGGTGCTGGGGGACATGCGTTGGTGGGCAGTAGTGCAAGGTGACATGTGGGTTGGCTGGGGGCATGGGCATGGTGGATGGGCTGCCTGCGGGACATTTGCAGGGGTGCAGGATAGTTCCCTGTGATGTGGGCCGTCTGCAGGGGCCGTGGAGGGTGTAGAGGGAACAGCTGGGAGGACCCACATGGCCAATTCACGTGTGGGACTCCCCGGCACCCCCGAAATACACGTAGGCTTCTGGATTCGCGTGTGGAATTTCCCGTGCACCCGGAGTACACGTACACTGCTGAAATTGCATGTGGAACTTCACGCGCACACCGAAATACACGTACCCTGCAAAATCGCGTGTGGAACTTCCCGCGAACCCCGTAATACACGTACCCTGCTGATATCGCGTGTGGAAGTTCATGCGGACCCATGATACACGTACCCTGATGAAATCGCGTGTAAGACTACCCGCGCACCCCTGAAATACACATACCCAGGCAAATCGCACTGCTGGGGGGTGTGGGTGCTGGGAGACATGAGTGGGGGCCTGGTGAAGGGTGCCCCACAGTGCTGGGGGTGGGGGTGCAGGGAGACAGGAGTGGAGGCCTGGTGGAGGGTGCCCTACAGTGCTGGGGGGTGGGGGTGCAGGGGGACATGAGTTGGACATGAGTGGGGGCCTGGTGGAGGGTGCCCCTGGATGCTGGGGGGTGGGGGTGCTGGGAGACATGTGTGGGGGCCTGGTGGAGGGTGCCCTGCACTGCTGGGGGGTGGGGGTGCTAGGGGACATGAGTGGGGGCCTGGTGGAGGGTGCCCCTGGATGCTGGGGGGTGTGGGTGCTGGGAGACAGGAGTGGGGGCCTGGTGGAGGGTGCCCTACAGTGCTGGGGGGTGTGGGTGCTGGGACACAGGAGTGGGGGCCTGGTGGAGGGTGCCCCTGACTGCTGGTGGTTGGGGGTGCAGGGGGACCTGAGTGGGGGCCTGGTGGAGGGTGCCCCTGGATGCTGGGGGGTCGGTGTGCTGGGAGACATGTGTGGGGGCCTGGTGGAGGGTGCCCTGCACTGCTGGGGGGTGGGGATGCTGGGCGACATGCGTTGGTGGGCAGTAGTGCAAGGTGACATGTGGGTTGGCTGGGGGGCATGGCCATGGTGGATGGGCTGCCTGCGGGACATGTGCAGGGGTGCAGGATATCCCCTGTGGTGTGGGCCACCTGCAGGGGCCGTGGAGGGTGTAGAGGGAACAGCTGGGAGGACCCACACGGCCAATTCACGTGTGGGACTCCCCGGCACCCCCAAAATATACGTAGGCTGCTGGATTAGCGAGTGGAATTTCCCGCGCACCCGGAGTAAACGTACCCTGCTGGAATTGCGTGTGGAACTTCACGCGCACACCGAAATACACGTACCCTGCAAATTTACGTGTGAAACTTCCCGCGCACCCCGAAATACACTTACCCAGGGCAATCGTGTGTGGAACTTCCCACAAACCCCGTAATACACGTAACCTGCTGATATCGCGTGTGGAAGTTCACACGGACCCATGATACACGTACCCTGATGAAATCACGTGTAAGACTACCCGCGCACCCCTGAAATACACGTACCCAGGCAAATCGCACTGCTGGGGGGGGTGGGTGCTGGGAGACATGAGTGGGGGCCTGGTGGAGGGTGCCCCACATTGCTGGGGGTGGGGATGCAGGGAGACAGGAGTGGGGGCCTGGTGGAGGGTGCCCTACAGTGCTGGGGGGTAGGGGTGCACGGGGACATGAGTTGGACATGAGTGGGGGCCTGGTGGAGGGTGCCCCTGGATGCTGTGGGGTGGGGGTGCTGGGAGACATGTGTGGGGGCCTGGTGGAGGGTGCGCTGCACTGCTGGGGGGTGTGGTTGCTGGGGGACATGAGTGGGGGCCTGGTGGAGGGTGCCCCTGGCTGCTGGGGGGTGTGGGTGCTGGGAGACAGGAGTGGGGGCCTGCTGGAGGGTGCCCTACAGTGCTGGGGGGGTGGGGGTGCAGGGAGACAGGAGAGGGGGTCTGGTGGAGGGTGCCCCTGGATGCAGGGGGTTGGGGGTGCAGGGAGACAGGAGTGGGGTCCTGGTGGATGGTGCCCTACAGTGCTGGGGGGTGGGGGTGCAGGGAGACATGAGTTGGACATGAGTGGGGGCCTGGTGGAGGGTGCCCCTGACTGCTGGTGGGTGGGGGTGCAGGGGGACATGAGTGGGGGCCTGGTGGAGGGTGCCCCTGGGTGCTGGGGGGTGGGGGTGCTGGGAGACATGTGTGGGGGCCTGGTGGAGGGTGCCCTGCACTTCTGGGGGGTGGGGGTGCTGGGGGACATGAGTGCGGGCCTGGTGGAGGGTGCCCCTGGATGCAGGAGGGTGGGGGTGCAGGGGGACAGGAGTGGGGGCCTGGTGGAGGGTGCCCTGCACTGCTGGGGGGGTGGGGGTGCTGGGGGACATGAGTTGGACATGAGTGGGGGCCTGGTGGAGGGTGCCCCTGACTGCTGGTGGGTGGGGCGCAGGGGGACATGAGTGGGCGCCTGGTGGAGGGTGCCCCTGGATGCTGGGGGGTGAGGGTGCTGGGAGACATGTGTGGGGGCCTGGTGGAGGGTGCCCTGCACTGCTGGGGGGTGGGGGTGCTGGGGGACATGAGTGGGGGCCTGGTGGAGGGTGCCCCTGGATGCTGGGGGGTGTGGGTGCTGGGAGACAGGAGTGGGGGCCTGGTGGAGGGTGCCCCTGACTGCTGGTAGGTGGGGGTGCAGGGGGACATGAGTGGGGGCCTGGTGGAGGGGGGGCCTGGATGCTGGGGGGTGGGGGTGCTGGGAGACATGTGTGGGGGCCTGGTGAAGGGTGCCCTGCACTGCTGGGGGGTGGGGGTGCTGGGGGACATGCGTTGGTAGGCAGTAGTGCAAGGTGACATGTGGGTTGGCTGGGGGCATGGGCATGGTGGATGGGCTACCTGCGGGACATGTGCAGGGGTGCAGGGTAGTTCCCTGTGGTGTGGAGGGTGTAGAGGGAACAGCTGGGAGGACCCACACGGCCAATTCACATGTGGGACTCCACGGCACCCCCGAAATACACGTAGGCTGCTGGATTCGCGTGTGGAATTTCTTGCGCACCCGGAGTCCACGTACCCTGCTGAAATTGCGTGGGAAACTTCCCGCACACCCCGAAATACACGTACCTAGGGCAATCGCGTGTGGAACTTCCCACGAACCCCGTAATACACGTACCCTGCTGATATCGCGTGTGGAAGTTCACGCGGACCCATGATACACGTACCCTGATGAAATCGCGTGTAAGACTACCCGCGCACCCCTGAAATACACGTACCCAGGCAAATCGCACTGCTGGGGGGTGTGGGTGCTGGGAGAGATAAGTGGGGGCCTGGTGGAGGGTGCCCCACAGTGCTGGGGGTGGGGGTGCAGGGAGACAGGAGTGGGGGGCCTGGTGGAGGGTGCCCTACAGTGCTGGGGTGGTGGGGGTGCAGGGGGACTTGAGTTGGACATGAGTGGGGGCCTGGTGGAGGGTGCCCCTGACTGCTGGTGGGTGGGGGTACAGGGGGACAGGAGTGGGGGCCTGGTGGAGGGTGCCCTGCACTGCTGGTGGGTGGAGGTGCAGGGAGACATGCGTTGGTAGGCAGTAGTGCAAGGTGTCATGTGGCTTGGCTGGGGGGCATGGCCATGTTGGATGGGCTGCCTGCGGGACATGTGCAGGGGTGCAGGGTAGTCCCCTGTGGTGTGGGCTGCCTGCAGGGGCCGTGGAGGGTGTATAGGGAACAGCTGGGAGGACCCACACGGCCAATTCACGTGTGGGACTCCCCGGCCCCCCCCGAAATACACGTAGGCTGCTGGATTTGCGTGTGGAATTTCCCACGCACCCGGAGTACACGTACCCTGCTGGAATTGCGTGTGGAACTTCACGCGCACACCGAAATACACGTACCCTGCAAGTTTGCGTGTGAAACTTCCCGCGCACCCCGGAATACACGTGCCCAGGCCAATCGCTTGTGGAACTTCCCGCGAACCCCGTAATACACGCACACACTATTTTTCACACAGCGGGTGTCCGTGTTTGTCGGTACCCCTTTGCACCTCAATTGTCCTAGAGGGCAACAGTGTGGATCATTCATCATAGCTGTATATGGGTGCTTTTTGTTAGCGCACATTTTGGCGCACATTTATTTCAGGAACAGGGACGCTACCGCCTGCTTTCTTGTGGCGTACTTGTTTGGCCCTGTGCGCGTCTTTGACCGTGCGCTGGTTTGCCCTATTCGATTCCATGAATACGAGTTGTAGGCAAGCGTGTGGGCGTTCCGCGCACTTGACTCCTGTACTTCCCCCGTGACACCCATATTTTCACGCGTTGTTCCCCATTCCGAGTGTTACGCCCCGTGTTCCGCCTACTTTTGTAATGTGCGCCGCGCTATGTGCGATTTCGCAGAGGCCGTGGCACACGCCGTTGGATGACCTGTGCGCCGGCATGCGCCGTGCACTTTTTCAGCGCACATCCAATATTTTTCTCGCGCACGGGCTTCCATGAATCGATGTGCGCTGGTTTCCCTGAGATTTTCGCAGTTGCACTGCAATTTTCGCACTTTTACTGCGAATCGCACGTTTTGGCACCTCTGCGCCGGAATTTTCGGCGCACATTAATTCCATGAATCGGCCTGACAGTGTCTCCAAGTACCCGAGTCAAAAAGACTAACATTGTATATAAATAGAATTGGTTTCCCAATTATAAAAAGCCCTCAGTTTGTACTCACAAAAACTACCCTCTTACAGGGTACCAGTCATATTTTTTTATTCAATCCAAACTTCACTTATTATCATGGGCTGCAAACCATCTCTTCAAAATCTGAAGAGTCCAACATGGATCACAACTTACAATTATCTTTAAGAAAATCACAAGGTCCTGTTCAATGAAATCATTTCAAAGAAATGGTTCAGTTCCAACTCCAAGCTAAATAAAAGCCTGTATTAGGAATTTATCATTGAAAATTGACATGAAATAATGAAAACAATGCATCCATCATCTATCATAGAATAAAGAAAGACGAGCAGTAGCACAGATTTAAGTCAAGCTATTCTTCAATCAAAAAGTGTCTTATAAGATGCAAGCTTCCGACAGAAGCATAACATCCCCTGCCTGACAGCCAGCCATGTCAGCTTCTCACTTCTGATCTGCCAGCTACCCAGAGGGGCTTTGTATGGAGTTTATATAAGGCGCAATGTAAAACCCAATCATTATTAACTTGCGTGTCACTTCATGGTCAGTTTCTTTGCTTCTTTTGCAAACTAATCTTACGTAGGATTAAGCCCTGCCATCAGTGTTTAATGTATTGTTAGGGAGAATTCTCTTCTAAGGCTAATTTCCCTTACATATAGAGTCCCCTAGCAGCTTTGCTGGATTTGAAGGGTTTATTCTTTTCTCCTGCTAAGAGTGAGAGCCTTTTTTCCCACTGTTATACAGATTGCTAGTGTATGTTTTAGGCTATCTTGTGTGCTCATGGTCTATGGGGTTTTTCTCACCCTCATAGGAATCATCTTTTTAAAATGTGTGGTGCACAGCACCCTCCATGCCGTACCACAGGGGTGTCGTAGCGACCCCCAAACATAGACTCCATACCCTGGGACTGACTACTGTCTCCCAGGGCATGTAAAGTCCACATTTACTTTACTAGTCAATAATTATGAACTAAACCAGTAAAACCCATCTTACTATGAAGTACTGGAAAGGGTTATTAGTTTTTCCCTAGTATTCATTTTCGAGGGGGTACCGCAAAGTCCCTCTCTCAAAGGTTTCTGGCTGGTGGCAGTCTTTACTACCGTAAATATCTGATTGCAAATATTTCCCTATGGGATTTTCCCATTGTTCGAGGCTACCACTTTTACTGACAGTACTGACAGCCTCTAACATACCGCCGGTTTATTTTAATATTAACTTTAACCCGGTGTTTTTTTTTGCCAGAACTTTAATAATATTTCTTTCTTGTGTCTTTCTCTGAAATCCTAAACCAGGTCAGGGATCCTTTGTTCGTCCTTTTGGCAGGCTTCTGCACAGAAGCCCTCCTCTCGGTGCCACTGAGTCTGGGGTAGACAGTATGTGTGGGTTGGGGAATAGGCACCCTGGACAGGGTTGTCTACGCAACCCAAGTCGCACTCTGCCATGATAGGCTGGGGGTTTCTCCCTCCAGGAGAGCCACCCCACTGTGTGAGTGACAGCTAGTCAGTATGAATGGGGGTCTTGCTGTATAAAAGCAGGGTCCTGAGGACTGGAGGACAAGACATTGCCACTGGAACTAGAAACCTAAAGAGGAGAGAAGCTGAAGACATCTGCAGCGACTGAACCACCGAAGCCCTGCTGCAGATCCTCACCACTTTTCTCCAACGACTCGAGAAGATCTTCACCTGCAAGAGTCTTCTTCCCTTGAGCTGGTGGGGCCAACCAGTTTACCAATCGCCTTCCAAGACCTGCCTTGGTTGAATCACCAGTGCCCTGCACTCGGAGACTGGATAGCCAGGCACCCGTCCACAACGGCCGCGATTTAAAGGAGTGTACCTTTTATTCATTTTGGCAGCCCTGCGGCTGGCTTCATCCCTGGGCAGTGCAGTAACTCGAACCTTTGTCCACGACGAAAGCCTCTCTTCCTCTGCTGGATCTCCTGAACTGCAGGAACTGCCAGGAACTACCACCACTGCAGGAGCTTCTTCCACTTTTAAGGTACATTGTTCCGCCAGGCCTCCCTTTTTGTTGGGTGTCGCTAAAGGTGTTTTAAATCCTTTACTTACCTACTGGGTTGGCCGCCCCTATCATCTAACATTGTCTTTTACCTCCTGCAACTGCCTTTCAAATTCGTTAAACAAAGACTTGACTGCAGCGACTAGAACAGTTTGATCCTGGGCACATTGCCTTGTACCATTGACTCTGGCACAGGCCTATTGACTCTGGCTAAAACTGTTACAACTGCCTTCTCTAGATTGCTTTTCACCTAGAAATGTGTTGGTGCACCTAACTCTTATAACCACCTTTTTCCTTCCCCTTTTGAATATTGTGAAGTGCAATTTTGCTCGGTTTTCACCTCAGTATTACATATGCTAAAGTACTGCCTTGTCTAACTTGTTCATAATCTACTTGGGGAGTGTTGCTAGTGTGTTAAAGAGTCTAAACCTATATAACTTGTCCTTTCCCTCCCTTTTGAGAAATTGTTAGAGTGCCATTTCTGCTTGGTTTATACTATGCTGTTTTGCTCAGTTTCACCCTAGCTCAAACTTGTCTACAATTGAAATAGGGAGTTGTGTATACTTTCTTGACTGTTTTAACCTACTTTATTAACAATGATTTGTGTGTGAACATCAGCGTGTGTAAAATAAATATATATATTATTTTTGATATAAAGCTTTGGTCAGTGTTTCCTTGTTCCATAGTATTGTAGTCGTAATGTGTAAACCCTGAATACTGCTCATCTCCCTCTTGAGATAAGTCTGACTGCTTAGCCACAGCTACCAACTAAATCTTTGTGGTACAGACTGACACTAAAGGGGATTTTCTTGCATATACCTTTGTATTAATCTTCTGTAGTGCTCCCTAAGGGAACTGCACAAGATTCTGCCTAACACTGGTGTACAGCGGTGAGGATAAAAGTATTGGATTTACATTTTAGTGTGCTGCTAATACCTTGGTTCAATTAACCACAAGGCTTAACAATCACTAAAAAGTTAATTTTAAAAAGTCAAAAATGGAAAGCTATAGCCAGGAGACCCTCCTTACAAATACTGCTGATTATTTAAGGGATCTGTGTAGACAGAAAGGTCTTCCTGTCAAAGGCAAGAAATTAGAAATGATTGAAAGATTGTTAGAAAGATTATGGGGCTGTAGTGCCTACTCCTCCAGCAAATGTAGCAAACATTGAGGATAATGATGTTGATAATGTTATTATTATTTTTTTTTATTTTTTTTTTTATTGAATATAGTTGCATTACAGCAACTTTTTCAGTTTTATACATATTACAAAAATCCATTCTTTCATAAGTAAGAACAATAAATCAATAAAACAACCATTTACAATTACAATTACAACCATCTTCCAAGTCAAAATTTCACAATTTAAGAGTGTTGGCAATTTAACATGATGTATATCAGTCATTCCATGTTTAGAGATTTTAAAAAATTGATGGTAGCAATCCTTATGCCCATACATTCAGTTGCAGCCAAAGCGACCCATCTGTTACTTGGGTCTATTTGTGCAAAATACACAAAATATTTGGCAAAGTGAATGTTTCTTAAACTCGAAAGTTCAGGGGCTGTGCACTCCAATAATAAATGTTGCAAGGTTTCAACAATTGTTATGTTTTGACAAAACCTGCACCAATTGAGGTCTGATGTGATTTGTCTCCTTCTTAGTTTAACTTCCCTAGTAGGCCAGATATTAAACCGCAGCCTCAGGATATCAGATCTAATAGCAGAGGAGGGAGCCAAGCACAAGTACGAGGCAGTGTCTTTATAAGCTTTAGGTCCAAATATTGCAGGATCAAAATCTTTATAGGTTAAACACTTTACTCGGGTCTCAATCCAGTCCATCATGTGGACTTTCTTCTTTGCTCTCTCTGGATGATCTAATAAAAGGCTCAGTGAAATATCGGCCTTTACCATGATAGAGAGAACATTTGAGGACCACTGTTTCGGGAACATTTCTGCTGAGTTTAGTATGTAACGGGAGATAGATGACAAGGCAGAGTTGTCTTGTGTTGAAAGCAAACATTTACGAAATAATGCGCATAAGCGCCAATTATGTTGGGCAATTAATGAAATTAAGCCCAATTCATAACGCATCATCACCCCAGGAATACATTGTGCTAAGTGCAGAATGGCTCGCCAAAATTTGGCTTCTAATTGATTAAGAAATCCAGATGGTAAGATTTGCGTTTCCAGACCATAAAGAATAGTTGGGACAACATTTTGATTCCAAAACAGAAGGGCTGCTTTGAGTGAGAATTTGCCATACTTGGATACAATTATTCGAGTCTGACAAATTGCCATAGTTAGCTTCTGTTTAATTTTATTCAGCTGTGAATTTAATGTGGGACAACCGTCAAAAATAACACCCAAATAAACATAGTTTGGAACTATCTTTATGGGAATTGTCTCAATTTGCCACTCTAACAAATGCTTGCGTAAACCTTTAGGGATAAACGTGACAATCTGTGTTTTGGCAGTATTTACAATTAATTCATTTTCTTTGAAATAGCTGCAAAGTACTGACAGAAGATTACGTAGGCCACCAGATGTTTTTGACACAAGCACAATATTATCTGCATACCATAATGCACTAATTTTAACACCATTTAGCATTGGAGCATCAGCCGCTATTTTAGAAAAGATCCAACAAACATCATTAATAAAGAAGTTGAACAAGGCTGACGCTAAGCTACATCCTTGTTTTAACCCTCTATACGTATGAACAGGGGGCGATAAAAGACCTTCAGCGTTTAATCTTACAAAGATCTTAGTTTTTGAGTGCAATGCGAAAATGATGTCTATAAGAGTAGAGGGACACTCCGCCTTGATTAACTTGTTAATAAGTTTCGGTCTTGAAACCGAATCAAAGGCGGAATGTAAATCCACAAATGCAAAATATCTAGGCTGTCTCTTACACTGGGCTTGTTGTCGAATAGCGTTTAAAGTAAGTAAGTTAACACTAGTACCCAGACCAGCCACAAAACCAGTTTGTGCTGGGTCACGTTGGCAGGCTGCAGATGACCAGAGATTGAAATCTCTTAATACCAACTTGGTGAACAACTTCCCAGGAGCGTCCAATAACGCTATCGGGCGATAGCTTTTGGCGTCCATGCGATCACCCTTCTTATAAATCGGGATAATCACGGACGAGCGCCAAGAGTCTGGTAAACATTTGGTTTGCAAAATGTGATGAAATGCATTGTTAAGAATTAGAGCCCATTCATTTATGTTTTGTTTAAACATCCAGTTGGTAAGTCCGTCAAGGCCTGCTGCTCTTGACGAGGACGCTGTTTTAATGAGGGACTGGATGATATTTTCAGTGCATTGCAGCTCCCAACATCTTGCAGAACTGCCATTGTAAATGTAGCTACTCATCTTAGGATCGTCATATAAAGTGGAGAAATGTTTAATCCACACAGATTCAGGAACGCCATTAAGTTGGAAGTACGCTTGTGGAGCTGTGCTACATTTATTCAGCAGTTCCCAGATTAAACGAGAGTTTTTATTACAACATATTTGTAAAAACCTTTCACTATCTAGTTGGTATAGTGCGGCTTTCCTTGACCGTGCCCAATTTCGATATTTTGTATTGGCAGACCTGACCGCTTTAATTTGTTCAAATAATGGTAATTTTCGATGTTTTCTGATCTCTTTGCGATGGGCTTTCTTTCTCTCATAGAGAGCCATATCAAACCCATGAACATGACTTCTCGGCGGCCTGTTGTGAACAGGCTGGATATTTGCAAAGGTACTTAGAACATCTATATAGGACGTAGCCCCTTGTGCTCTTTAATTGTTTAGTAAAATTGCTTCATTCAAAGCCAACAATTTATTCGTAGACCACTTAAATCGATTTTTACCATTATTTACTGCCAAGGTTTGTTTATAATAACGTGCGTTTTTTAGGCAATCTGTCGCTGGGACTGACCAAGATAGAGCTAGGAGATGGTGGTCACTGGTTGTCTGTTTTACAACGACAAATTTAGAGGCATTCATTAAGATATTGTTAGATATAAAAACATAATCAATTGTGGATTTTGAGTTACCTCGCTCCCAGGTGTTCATTGAGGGGATATCTCCTATAATTGTGCCATTTGCAATTTTTAAGTCTAGATCTTTCATAAAAGACATCCACCTTACTCCATTACGATTTTTACTCCTTGGATTATGCTCGACACATGAAAAGTTTAGATCACCCATTACAAGGATTCCAGAAATATTGCCCTGAATAGAGATCAATTCAAAGAGAGACGACAGAGCTGTGTAAAACTTTTCATCAGTGATGCCTACAGGGTTTCTGTACACATTAATGAGGGCATATGTGTGCATCTGAAAGGAAATCTTGACCAATTGTATGTATTTATTTGGCGCTCGCCAGGGGAAGATTTTATAACCCTTGCTTGCTTTCACCGCAACTAATAGACCGGCAGTGGGTCTACCTTTGCCACTATGTTCAGCTGGAAGGAGACTGAGCTCATGGTCATCCCAGATGGGTGGCTTTAGTAACCATGTTTCTTGTAATGCTACAATGTCATATATATTCAATTGATTATTTAATGTCCATTGCAAGTGGGAGGAACCTCGGGTGTTCCAGCAGGCTAGTGAGATTTCAATAAGAGGCGAATTTATTAGTGGTTATGAGTTATGATTGACAGAAGCCGACACGCCTATACGTAAGTCATTGGTACAGAAGTTACAACCACATGCTAATTGTGGTTTGAATTTTGAAGAATCTTTGTTACTTAACTCATTAGAAGATTGGCGTGCTGGATCTTGAGCTAACAAGAATCCAAGATTGAATAATTCCATTCTTGCATTCCAGAGAGTATTGCGGACCAATCCAGATTTAATCCACAATCTTACTACGGAAAGATTCTTATCACACAAGAACTCTATTTGATTTATGTCAGAAGAAGCAATGGCATCCAAACCTTCAATATCTCCAAAGATATTGAGGACACTTGCCCGACATAAATCATATTTTGGGTAGGACCCATCTCGACACTTCAAAATTAAAGTATGAAACAAGCTGAACTTCTTTGACAATGCAGTACTAAAAGCATCCGTGTGATGTTTGTCAGTAGCTTTGCCAGTTTCTGAGTTCGTTCTAATGTTTTCGTTTGCGATATCTTGTTTGCAACAACTATTTCCTAGAAGTGGATTCTGATTTAGACTAGAACCAGATCTATTGTTACAGGAAGGTGCTTCAATAACACTCTCATTATGTAGCTTATGTGTCTGAGAAGAAAGGGCTCTACCGCTTGAAATTTCTGGCAGAGCCTCTGTGATTCTTTTTAATAAGTAAGAATCTACCGCAGCTCTTAATGAGGTTAAACGATCGGTACTGCCTGCTAATGGGTCAACTGTTTGAACATGCTTGACTTCCCTACTTAAAGTTGGTTGTAAATGTGCGGAAAAAGTCGTCTGCACAACGGGCGAAGGTTGTATCTTGTTGGGAGATGTTAACAATAAATTTACCAACTCATTCAGGGGATCGTATTCCACGGGCGGGATTGAAGCCTCCTTAGGGGCCACTTGTGGAATTGAAGAAATACATGACGTGGCATTAATTACCGAGGGTACACTCGGGGTAGTGTTTAATTCAGACTGTATAGTATCAGCACCACTATCTATAGATATGATCGGTATACAAGAATTAATTTTTTGGGCTTCAGCCAGGGGACACTTTTGAAGCTGTTTTTTAGAGCCAATCTTAGTGGCTGCAGCTTTTGGTTTTTTGTTGATCGCCGTTGTGCGACTATTCCTTTGAAGATTAGGCTTGGGACAGCCGTGTGAGTTATTGTTATCAGTATGTTGAACAGCATTCATAGCTGGAGAGTCTATGCTAATCCAAGACTCATTGTTGTTTGCAGTCCTGGTGTCTTCCGCACACTCGATTGGTCGAATGACATTAGAGAATGTTGGTAGTGCAGAGGTTAAGCTCACGGGTGCTACACTGGCGGCTTCCAAAGTGCGAATACGATGCATAATAGACGCACCAGGATTTTCAAGCAAAACTTGCTGAGATGAGACATATGTTTCAAGAAGAGAAACTCTTTGCTCCAAGTTTCCTAGAGAAGGATTTATATTGGATTTCACTGTACTAACTTTCATCCATTCACTAATGGTGTTTAGCTTATTTGTTTGAGCAATTATTTTCTGCTCCAAAGAATCAAAAAGCTTAAATAGGCTATATATAGTGGTATTAATTGCCCCCAGGTTGACCTCTAAGAGGGCCGGGTTTGCAGCTGCTGGACTGCCTTGTTTTTTCCTATCAGTAGCTAGACAGCGACGAGGTGTTGGTTGTAAAAAAGACTCCTCGTCCTTTCTAGTTGAGTCCATGGTGCAGGGTTGGGCATAATCGATCTTAATTGAAGCCCTTGAGCTTTCTAAATCCCTGCAGTCAATGGGATCAGAGTGAGAGGGTGAAGGAGATTTAACAGGACTAACATGTCCCACAGTTTCAATAATTACAGAAGCCACCGAGTCATTTAAGGTTGATGTTTCATGTACTGCAATAAGATTTGAGTTTAATGGGTCTTCACTCTCTTGCATTGATTCTTCTAAAACTGTGGCAAAGGTTGGAATAGGTTTAGAATTTCTTGTAGGGGAATGCGAAGCAGTTAATAGCGTCTGATCTGAGATGGTAGTACTTAAAGTGGAAGCAGGAATAGCACTATTTAAAAGATTTACAGATGAATTCACATCAGTTAAGACTGATTTAGGTGTACCCAATTTTGCGGTTTTGGCCACCGGAAGAGACAGGTTCATTGGATAATGTTATTATTGACGCAGATGAGGAAGAGGAGGCTGACCATATGACCCCCTCTGGCCCTCTGCCTGCTCAAAGGCCTCAAGCCTTGTCTACTGGACCTTTGTCAGGTCCCACATTGCGTCCTGAATTTATCTCTCCAGAAAGAATTAGGCTTGAACTTGAATTCAAAAGAATTAGTGCCCAAACTGAACAGAAACATCAACAACTAAGGCTCAAAGAAATGGAGCTCAATCATGAGCTAGAGATGAAGAGATTGTCTTTGGAAAATGCTTCTCTCCCCAGATCCTCTAAATCTTCCAGTCCAAAAAGACCCCGGATGCCTAAAGAGTTTGTGGGTATGTACAAACCTAAGTTGGATGTGTTAGATTGGTTAGCTATCTTTGAATACAATCATGGGCTCCAGGAAATCACAGGGAATCAGCTGATCTCCTGGTTATTCTCCAGGCTCCCCCTATTGCATCTGATGTAGTAATGGAGTTGGGGAAGGTGGATGGATTATGAATGTGTGAAGCTAGCTTTAATTGCTAGATTTGGGAAGACCCCTTCCCAGTACCTTAAGAGGTTTAGGAGCCTCAAAAAGCATGATAGTATCCCTTGGGCTACTTGGGTGAATGACTGTTTGAAAAACTTAGAGGGATGGATTAAGGGTTACAGAGTGAACACTTATGAAGGAATGAGAAATCTTGTCATGTTGGAGTCTATCTATCATGCCTGCTCTCCTGAGCTCAGAACGCACTTGGCTGATTCAAAAGAACTAGATTCCAAGAAGCTAGCTAAGCTGCTGACTTGTGGGTTGCCACCAGGGCTACTCACAAGGATTCAGGGGTCACTCAGAAAAAGGATGAGGGAAAGCAGCCTAAGAAAGACAACAAAGAGAATTCAAATAATTCCAATTCCAAAGAGGGCCACAAACAAAATTCTAAGGGTAAGCCACAAGGGAAACCGAATCAGGCTAGTGTACCTTCTGGTCCCAGACCAGAAGTGGGTAAGAACAAACCACCATTCATAAAGACATTTGGAAAATGTTATGTTTGTGGTTCAACTGACCATGTGAAAGGGGATCTCAGATGTAAGGGTAAACCTTCAGGGATCCACAAGGTCTCCTTAGCCTTCACTCCAGATGAGGAAGTACCAATGACCAGTGGAAACTTTCAACTACTAGCTGAAGACCCCATCCGAGTCTCAGCTAGTGTATCTTTAGTATCCTTGGGGTTGTGGGAAAAACAGAATTTAGATGTGTATAATTCTATCCCAAATAATACTAAGAGTATTATATGGACAGTGTCCTAGTGAATTGTCAGGAGACCCCTGCCATTAGAGACACTGGGTCCTGCATAACTGTGGTGGACGAAACTTTTTTCAAGGTAGAGGATGTTGCTAGGGCCCCCAAATGCCTCACAAAGTTAGCTGGAGGGCCTGTGCAGTGCTTCCCCAGTTACCAGCTCTCATCCAGTGCAATGACATGACTGTCAGAATACCTGTTAGGAAATGATCTTAAAGATCTTGGAGTAGTATCAGTTACTCCCAGACCTCCTAGTAAGAGATTACAGGAGCTCACCAGACCTGCAAGGGAGAGGACCTTGAGAGGCTCTCCTGAGGAGATGATAGAAAAAGAAATCACTCCTACTCCACTGGAGTTACTAACTGCAGTTTCTAAGCAACCAGAAGCAAAGCGGAAATCCAAGACTTGCAAAAAGAAATCAGCAGAAAGCACTCCAGTGCTCCCAACCAGGAGATCTCCCAGGTTGTCAAAAATTACACCTGTGATTCCCCCTCCAGCTGAGGCTGAGAGGGAGGTACCACCTGTGTGGTTGAACTAGAGCCTGAGGATTGAGATCTAGTAGAAGGCCAGGATCTTATTGGTGATCTGGACCCTTTGGACCATCCTGAGCTGCAGTCTTTACTGGCAGAAGGTGGACCCAACAGGGTAGACTTCAGTAGGTAACAAAGAGAATGTCCAACTCTGGAAGGTCTTCACCACCAGGCAGCTTCTCAGCTTGAAGTGCAAGAGCCTGGGAAGTATAGGTTACACTGGGAAGATGGCCTCTTCTGTAGTGAACTGACTGAGTCAACCCCTGGAGACCACAAAAGACTTGCAGTGCCCCAAGAGAACAGACTCCAGTTCTTGCAACTAGCCCATGAGATACCTTTGGCTGGTCACTTGAGTTTCAAGAAGACCAAGGAAAGGCTCTCTCTCTACTTTTATTGGCCTAAAATGGGGGCTGAGGTCGATAAGTATTGCAAGAGTTGCCACACCGGCCAAACTTCTGGTAATAGTGGCTCAAAGAATGTGGCACCTTTGGTGCCTCCCATGGTGAAAGCACCATTTCAGAGGGTTGGAATTGAGATTGTTGGTCCTCTTGACCCTCCAACCTCTTCAGGCAACAGGTTTATACTTGTTGTAGTAGACCATGCTACTAGGTACCCTTAAGCAATTCCTATGAGAACATTTACAGCTCAGTCTGTGGCTAAGGCCCTTCTTGGTATTTTTGCCAGGGTTGGGTTTCCTAAGGAGGTAATATCCGACAGGGGGTCAAATTTTATGTCCCACTACATGAAGGCCATGTGGAAAAACTGTGAAGTTACCTACAAGTTCTCAACAGCATACCACCCTCAAACAAATGGGTTGGTAGAAAGGTTTAACAGAACCATGAAGAGCATGATAGAAGCTTTAGAAGACCCCCTGAAGAAAAAGTGGGATCTCCTACTGCAATGCCTTCTCTTTGCATATAGATACGTCCCTCAGGAGGGAGTGGGTTAAAGTCCCTTTGAACTTCTCTATGGCCATTCGGTCAGAGGTCCATTGGCCCTGATCAAAGAGTGACTGACTATGTGATAGGCCTCCGGAGGAGAATGTCACACATAATGGCTGAGGCAAGTGATAACTTGAAAGCAGGTCAGGCTCTGGTTAAGCATTGGCATGACCAGAAGGCCAACATGTTTGAGTTTGTTCAAGACCAGCTAGTTCTTGTTATGGTGCCAACATGGCAGAGGGCCTTGCAGGACAAGTGGATAGGACCCTTCAGGATTGTGGGAAAACTTGGAGAGGTGAACTATCTGGTGGACTTAGGCAATCCTAAGGAGGCTCCCAGAGTCTTTCACACCAACCATCTAAAAGCTTATGTCTCGAGACCAAACTGGGAGCTTTGCTTCTAGCTTCAGCTCAAGAGGAAGAGGGGAGTGAACCTGTGCCTGACCTTCTCAGAGGCATGCCTTTAGATGAGCAAATAGAAGGAGTCAATCTCTCTTCTAACCTGACTTCTGAACAACAGGAGGAGTGCAAAGTTTTTTTTGTTTTTTTAACATCTTTTTTATTGGTGGTCTCAACAGCTACATTGGCATTTACTCAACATTACATTCTGTATATCTTACATTTATGTCATTGTGAACTTTCGAACAATATATCGTTTACGTGGATGTTTCACCGTCCGAGAGAAGATCACATAGATATGTCCTGAAGGAGCCCCAAATGTCCTTTGGTCGGCTCGTGCATGGTTGGGTTAGAACGTACTGTTCCTCGCATTCATTAATATACGTCAGTTCACGTAGGAAGGTGTTCATGTTCAGGGGGACCGGGCTTTTCCATTCCTGCAAAATGCACTTTTTGGCTACAGCACATGACATATTAAACAGCATTCTGGTTTTTTCAGAACATTTCCCAATATTTCCAAACAAATATTTTTGAGGAGCCAGTTGGGAGGGGATCTGCATGATCTCTGTAAGCATTTCGGCCACCATTCCCCAGAACCACGCCAAAGCAGGGCATTCCCAATACATATGATATGACCCCGCTTATGGAGTCCCACATTTGGGGCAGCTGCCTGAGTCATCCGGCGTGAACTTAGCAATTCTGGCAGGTGTATAGTGTAGCCTATTCAGTATTTTGAATTGTATTTGGCGCAGCCCTGCATTAAGTGATACCCTTTTCGTGAGTGCACAGTATCTTCCCCATTTGTCATCAGGTGTCGGCATTTGCATATCTGATTCCCATTTTTCTTTAACATGGTTTGTTGTGGGGGTGTGTGTCTGTACCGACGTGTACAACTTGGAAATCCCCAACCCTCCTTGTGTTGTAACCAGTTGTATGCATTTCTCGTCTGGGAAAGATGGCCATCGTGCCTGACACGCGGATCTCATTCAATAATATTGTAGTGTTCGGAGCGAGCCCCTTCCATAGCTCTTGTGAATTCTGCCAGGGTCGCGAACTTCCCGTCTATATACATGTCTCCTACCTTCATTTCTTTAGTGGGGTGCCAGGTTTCCTGAACGCTTGTGTCGAATGTGGGAGAGATATTTCGGTAATTCCACAGGGGAATCTCCGGATTATAGGGTATCTCTAGTTTCAGTCTCTTGTATATTGTCCCCCAAGCTCTCACAGTACAACTCACAGGGTCATATTTACATGAATCTCTATGTGGTGTATCAAAAATAACTGACCTAATATCCGTAGGCGAGGTGGTGTATGTCTCTATCCATGTGTGGGGTGAATTATCCATTGCATCACACCAAAATTTTGCGAACTGTGCCTGTGCCACCAAATACTATATCTCGAAATCTGGGGCTGCAATTCTGCCACTGTCATATGGTTCTGTCATCCTCTCCCAGCTCATCCTGGCAACCTTTCCATTCCAAAGAAAAGCCACTGCAAAGGATCAGAGTTTGGAGAAGAAATCCCTGCCTGGCCATATGGGGATATTTACAAATAGATATAATATTTTTGGGAGCACAATCATTTTGAGAATTGCAATCCTGCCATGGAGTGAAATGGGGAGGTGTCTCCAGACCTGCAGTTTTGTGTTGCGTGCCTGCAGAGTCTGGTCATGGTTATCGGCATATAGGGTTTGTCTATTCCCAGAGACCAGCACCCCTAGGTATCTGATATGTCACTCTGACCACTTAAGGCCGCACGTTAACGCTGGGCACTTTGTAGAGGGGGTGAGCAGGAACATTTCTGACTTTGTATTGTTCACTGTGTACCCAGAGTACTCAGCAAACTCTTGTATGTCTGCCATTATAGGGGCAATGTTCTTATCTGGCTCACAAACATAGAGCAGTGTATCGTCTGCATATAGTGATATTAATTGGGTGGGTCCCTTCAGTGTGATACCCTTGTTGTTGTGTCGCAATCGGATAGCCTCTGCCATGGGCTCTATCATTAGGGCAAATAGAATGGGAGAGAAAGGGCACCCCTGTCTAGTGCCTCTGACCAGCTCAAACAGCACAGAAATGGTTCTGTTTGTGCACACTCTCGCACCCGGTGCAGTATACAGTAATCTGACATATTTAATAAAGTTGGGGGCCACTCCAAATGCCTCCAGTACTGAAAAGAGGTATTCCCATGAAACAGAATCAAACACCTTCTCGGCGTCGAGGGACACTGCGACCGCCTGTTTAATTGGGTTTATCTGTGACATTATGCCGAATAGCATGCGTAGGTTCAGGGCAGTGGACCTTTGCGGGATGAATCCACTCTGGTCTGCATGTACCGGTGTGGGCGTTATGGGTAGCATACGGTTTGGCAGTACTTTCGCGAAGATCTTCGCGTCCACATTTATAAGTGATAGGGGCCTATAGGATGACATGTCTTGTGGCGGGCGCATATAGGGTCTTGTAGAATTTAACGAATTCATCATTTATACCTTGTTCACACGTAATTGTCTCATTCTGTGCCGTTTGGATAGTGGTGATCAGGGTTTTCTGCTTCTCATGTTTCACTAAGTTAGCCAGTATTTTCATCGCTTTATTTCCCTCTCTGTATCTACGTGCCCGGGTGGGAGCTGCAATATACTGTATATCCCTCATGGCTAGACCATCAAAGTCTCTGAGGAGTTTGTGTATCTTGGCTAAGGTGTCCCCACTGTGCGTGTGGCTATAGGCTTCTTCTAGCTTGTTCAATTCCTCCTCCACCCCATCCAGTTCTCGGCGTACACCCTTTAGGAGGCCCGTAGTTTTGGATATCAGAACTCCTCTAACCCAGACTTTGAAAGCTTCCCAGACAGTTGACACCTGATCTACTGTCCCAACGTTGTCTGTAAAAAAGTTGGTAATTTCAACATGTAAGTCTTCAACATTATTTGAATCCTTAAGTATATCCCTGGGCATTCTCCATCTCAACGTTGGCCTAGGGGTATCTTTCAAATTAATCTCCATTAACACCGGGGAGTGGTCAGATAACATACGTGGCAGGATTTCACAGTGTTGTAGTGTGTGTGAAATATATGTGGATATAAACCAGTAGTCTATGCGTGACTCACTGTCATGCACCGAGAAGTAGAATGTATATTGTCTATCCACAGGATGGAGAACCCGCCAAGCGTCCAGTAGGGACAGTTGCGGGAGAATTATACCCAGGGTTAATGCCGTCCTGGTGGGTGTCCTAGCCACACTGACAAATCTGTCCAGTGCGGGGTCAAGTGCCAAATTGAAGTCTCCACCCCATATTATAATAGTTAAATCATGTTTGTTAAGGATATCAAACATATTCAAGAAGAACTCTGGGTAGTCCAGGTTGGGGTCATAGGTATTGACCAGGGTTATTTGTTTCCCAGCTATTTCCCCCCAGACCAGTACATATCTCCCTATCGGGTCCACCTTGTGCACCTTGGTCAGGAAGCCCAGCGAATGATGTATGAGTGTGCAAACCCCTCTGGATTGCGAGGAATAATCTGTATAACAACGTGATTTTCCCCATTTAGCCAGTATGTTCTCATTAACTGAGCTCTGTGCGTGTGTTTCTTGCAACATTAAAATCTGTGGCCCGTGTCTGTTGACGTACTTTCCCACTTTTCTGGCTTTCATCTGGCTATTTAGGCCTCGGACATTCCAGGTTAGTAGTTTCATCTTTAACCCATCACCCATCTTTCAGGAATATGTATTTTGACATACCATAATGGTCACTCCATGGTAGTTTAATATTGTTTGAGTAGTACCAGTGCCCGCGAGACCACATTTCAATTAAACTAAAACTTTCGTTCATACATTCCGCCTCCCAAGACTCAAACTCATCCTGGTGGGGCCAACAGTCCAAAACATTCCCAAATTCCCGACCCCTCCCTCCACCCACATCATCTACCTCAACTTGACGATGAACCCCAATAACCATTAGGAACATTCCTGAGGGTACCTCGTTGCCTACACAAGGCTACCAGATCGGGCTCACAGCCCGCTTTAACGTTTCTTGAAGCCCCCCACGGGAGCCGAACATTTTTTCAACACAAAAGGATACACACATGACTCGAGTCACTTAGCAGGGTTTCAGACATTTGCTGCAGGCGAGTGCCTTCCATTCTGGTCTGGCCCCCGGCCTCTAGGGGTTGGCAGAATAGTGGCCTCTACATATGCCAGAGCAGCGGCCGGAGTCTCAAAGAAATGTGCCCTTCCTCCATATTGGATTTGCATCTTGGCTGGGAATATCAGTGCATATGGGACCTGTCGTGCTCTTAGACGTTTTTTGACTGGTTTGTATGATCTTCGGATTGCCTGCACTCCAGCAGCAAAGTCTGGGTAGATATGTATGCAGCTTTCTTCGTATTGCAGTGTCCCCAGCTCCCTCGCCATCCTGAGGATTGCATCCCTATCTCTATAGTTAAGAAGCCTTGCAATGATCGTGCGTGGTGGGGCCCCAGGTTTTGGCACAGGGGCCAGAGTGCGGTATGCACGCTCGACCAGGAAGTGCCCCGAAAAGGAGTCAGTCCCAAAGAGGGCCTTAAGAAGTGATTCAACCTGCAGTTCCATTTTGTCTTTACCAAATGTCTCAGGCATTCCCACAATGCGAACGTTGTTTCTTCTTGAACGTGATTCAAGGTCCTCATACTTATTCTGAAGTTTATTCATGTTCTCTTTGAGCTGGGCTATATCTTGATCGTGTCGTGCAATAGTGTCTTCAGGTGTTCCAATCCTATTTTCTGCCTCAGTTAATCTCAGGCTGTGTTTTTCCACTTTAGTTTTCAATGTGCCAATGGCTGTCACGATATCATCTAATTTTACATTTAGGGATAGGAAACCATTTTGGACTATGTTAGTTAGGTATTCAACCCTGTCATCACTCTCCGCAACGGGTTCAGAGCCGGATGGTGTCGGTGGCTCGTGTTCACCATTCCCCGATTGACTGCTGGTATATGAATCCATCGGCCCTTTTGGTGCCTATTTCTGCCATTTTGTCTTGTTTCCTCGTGTTTCCCATAGTTATGTGCTCCACTTCAACCTGCTCCACGAGAAATGGATGTCTGCCAATCAGTAGTTTTGTCAGGCTGGCGGAGAGTCTATGTTGCACACTCGGATGATTCCCGGCTGTTGCATTGCGCTTGGAGGCACTTTGTCTCCAGCCTTCCTTGCCTCTTAGCACAGGGACAGGGCTGTCCACCCAAGATTGCCAATGGACTGTGTTCTCCCACGTTTCTATGTGCTGGATATTCAGTCTTCCCAATGGTGTACAGTTTATTTAGCAGCAATTGTTTATACATAGGGTCCGGTTTCGGTGTTTCGGATTTTCAGATTGGTGATCCGTGTTATCACTGTCAGGCTTATTGTTCATTTATTTTTGGACATGAAGCCAGTGCAGCGGCAAGTGCTGCAGGTGTTATCCAGCTCGCGGCACCTTATTGCTGCATTAGAATTTGCCCAAGCACAGTATCATATATATATATTTGCAATTCGCCACGTTCATCGGCACGTTCAGCAGGGTACCCGCGTGCAATGTTTTGGTAAATCAATTTGCCCCTTTGTTTTCACTTTCACCAGCCTTGACCCCTTGGGGCCAGTATGACATAAACACTGGTGACTGTTTACCTGTCAAAAGCAGGAGTTACAGAATGTCAGAAAATGTAAGAACCCACATCAAAGGAGAGGTCAATAAGATGCTTGATCTCGGGGTAATAGAATCCTCTACTAGTCCATGGTCTAGCCCAGTTGTGTTAGTACCAAAGGCAGGATCTAAGGAGTTGAGATTCTGCGTGGACTATAGAGCTCTAAATGCAGTCAATAAGACTAATGCCCATCCTTTGCCAAGGACAGATGAGCTGGTGGATAGACTTGGTTCAGCCAAGTTACTCAGCACATTTGATCTCACGTCAGGTTATTGGAAAATAGCCCTGACAGACCATGCCAAGGAGAAAACTGCATTCTCCACCCCAGTTGGCTTATACCAGTTAAAGTTTATGCCTTTTGGTTCAAAGAATGCACCTGCTACATTCCAAAGGATGGTTAACCAGGTTCTGCATGGGATGGAGGACTTCTGCATGGCATACCTGGATGACATTGCAGTGTTCACACCTACTTGGAAAGAACATGTTGGCCACCTAGGATATGTTTGGCAGGCTCTTGAAAAGGCCCAACTGACCATAAAGGCAAGCAAATGTCAAATTGGTCAGAGTAAAGTGAAGTGGTCTACCTTGGTCATGAGGTAGGAGGTGGTGACATAAGGCCTTTCCTCAGCAAAATAGAAGCTGTGCAAAATTGGACAACACCTACTACTCAAACCCAGGTGAGAGCCTTCTTAGGTCTCACTGGGTATTATAGGAATTTCATTGAGAACTATGGGACCATAGCTTCTCCATTGAATGTAATCTCCTCTCCTAAGTTTACTAAAAAGGTCAAATGGAATGAGGAGTGCAATCAGGCCTTTGAAAGCCTAAAAAGAGCCCTTTGTCAAGCTCCAGTCTAAGAGCTCCTGACTACCACCAACCCTTCATTGTGCAAACAGATTCTTCCAATACAGGTATAGGTGCAGTCCTTAGTCGACTGGATGAGAAAGGTAGGGAACACCCCATTTGCTTCATCAGTAGGAAACTGAAGGAACCTGAGACAAAGTGGGCAACTATTGAGAGAGAATGTTTTGCCATTGTGTGGTCTCTGAAGAAGTTTAGGCCATACTTGTATGGTTCTACTTACACCATTCAGACTGACCACCAACCATTGAGATGGTTGATGCAAATGAAAGGGGAAAACCCAAAACTGTTAAGATGGTCAATCTGCCTCCAAGGGTTTGATTTTACCATTGAGCACAGGTCAGGATGTCACCACCAAAATGCTGATGCTCTCAATAGGATGTTTTTAACCGACTAGAGGTAAGAGACTCATCCAGGAGTGGATTAGATCCTCCTGTCCCTTAGTCTGGGGGCTTAGGGGACAAGTGTTAAGGGGAATTCTCTTCTAAGGCTAATTTCCCTTACCTATAGAGTCCCCCAGCAGCTTTGCTGGATTTGAAGGGTTTATTTTTTTCTCCTGCTAAGAGTGTGACCCTTTTTTCCAACACTTAGACAGATTGCTAGTGTATGTTTTAGGCTATCTTGTGTGCTTATGGTCTATGGGTTTTTCTCACCCTCATAGGAATCATCTTTTTGACATGTGTGGTACACAGCATCCGTGCCATACCACAAAGGTGTCGTAGCGACCCCCAAACATAGACTCCAAACCCTGGGACTGTCTACTGTCTCCCAGGGCATGTAAAGTCCCCATTGATTTTACTAGTCAATAATTGTGAACTAAACCAGTACAACCCATCTTACTATGGAAGTACTGGAAAGGGTTAATAGTTTTTCCCTAGTATTCATTTTTGAGGGGGTACCGTAAAGTCCATCCCTCAAAAGTTTCTGGCTGGTGGCAGTGGTTACTACCGTAAATATTCGACTGCAAATATTTCCCTATGGGATTTTCCCATTGTTCGAGGCTACCACTTTTACTGACATAGCCTCTAACATACTGCCGGTTTATTTTAATATTAACTTTAATCCGGTGCTTTTTTTTGGCCAGAACTTTAATAATATTTCGTTCTCGTGTCTTTCTCTGAAATCCTAACCCAGGTTGGGGATCCTTTGTACGTCCTTTTGGCAGGCTTCTGCACAGAAGCCCTCCTCTTGGCGTCACTGAGTCTGGGGTAGACAGGATGTGTGGGAGGAGGAATAGGCACCCTGGACAGGGTTGCCTACGCAACCCAAATCGCACTCTGCCCTGATAGGCTGGGGAGTTCTGCCACCAGGCGAGCCACCGCACTGTGTGAGTGACAGCTAGGCTGTATGAATGGGGGTCTTGCTGCATAAAAGCAGGGTCCTGAGGACTGGAGGACAAGACGTTGCCACTGGAACTAGAAACCTGAAGAGGAGAGAAGCTGAACCACCGGCGAAGCCCTGCTGCAGATCCTCACCACTTTTCTCCAACGACTTGAGAAGATCTTCAACTGCAAGAGTCTTCTTCCCTTGAGCTGGTGGGGCCAACCAGTTCACCAATCGCCTTCTAGGACCTGCCTTGGTCGAATTACCAGTGCTCTGCACTCGGAGACCGGATAGCCAGGCACCCGTCCACCACGACCGCGATTTAAAGGAGCGTACCTTTTATTAGTTTTGGCAGCACCGCGTCTGACTTCATCCCTAGGCAGTGCAGTAACTCGAACCTTCTTCCACAATGAGAACCTCTCTTCCTCTGCTGGATCTCCCAAACTGCAGGAACTGCCAGGAACTACCGCCACCGCAGTAGCCTCTTCTACTGTTAAGGTACATTGTTCCGCCAGGCCTCCCGTTTCGTTGGGTATCACTAAAGGTGTTTTAAATCCTTTACTTACCTACTGGGTTGGCTGCCCCTATCATCTAACATTGTGTTTTACCTCCTGCAACCGCCTTTTCAAATTCATTAAACAAAGACTTGACTGCAGCGACTAGAACAGCTTGATCCTGGGCACATTGCCTTGTACCATTGACTCTGGCACAGGCCTATTGACTCTGGCAAAATCTGTTACAACTGCATTCTCTAGATTGCTTTTCACCTAGAAATGTGTCGGTGCACCTAACTCTTATAACCACCTTTTTCCTTCCCCTTTCAACATTGTGAAGTGCAATTTTGCTCGGTTTTCACCTCAGTATTACATATGCTAAAGTACTGCCTTGCCTAACTTGTTCACAATCTACTTGGGAAGTGTTGCTAGTGTGTTAAAGAGTTTAAACCTATATAACTTGTCATTTCCCTCCCTTCTGAGAAATTGTTAGAGTGCCATTTCGGCTTGGTTTACACTGTGCTGCTTTGCTCAGTTTTCACTCTTGCTCAAACTTGTCTACAATTGAAATAGGGAGTTGTGTATACTTTTCTTGACTGTTTTAACTTACTTTATTAATAGTGATTTGTGTGTGAACATTAGAGTGTGTAAAATAAATATATATATTCTTTTTGATACAAAGCTTTGGTCAGTGTTTCCTTGTTCCATAGTACCTCTTAAGTGCCATTGAGGTTCCCCCCCAGTGCCAATGTTTTTTTTTTAAAATCGCGGTATTCACCGCCCAAACCCGCCAACATTTCCCCCCTCATTAACCCCTTAAGTGCCACCGACGAGCCGGCTCGTCGGTGGCAACCTGGAGCAGTTTTTACCGACGAGCCGGCTCGTCGCTGGCATTTAAAGGGTTAAGGTCCTAATGTGTAAACTCTGAATACTGCTCATCTCCCTCTTGAGATAAGTCTGACTACTTAGCCACAGCTACCAACTAAATCTTTGTGGTACAGACTGATACCAAAGGGGATTTTCTTGCATATACATGTATTCTTAATCTTCAGTAGTGCTCCCTAAGGGAACTGCACAGGATTCTGCCTAACACGTATATAAACCTCATCATCATCATAGAGCTACAATACCAATTCTTAGAGTCTTGTGTCATATCAGTTGTTCAGAAGGCGCTCAAAAGTGGCTCCTTGTTATCAATTACTCAGTAAGATGCACTGAGTGATAGCCTCACCGTATAATCAGTTCTAGGCCTGCAGTCAAGGACCACTTGTTGTCATGCCCAGCATGGTGCTAGGAGTGTCTAGCTACGTTGTCTTGTTATCATGGCAAAGCAGGACGCTTCAAACGGCATTGTATCACTAGGTATAATGTCAAGGCCCTTTGCACTGTGTCTCTGACTTCATCAGTAAACTGCTGTATTACTCTATTTATGGGGAATAAAATCGAAGTTGCTTGCCTGGCTTGCTGGTCCAGTATCTAAGCATACATTAACTCTACAATGTAAGCATTTATTAACTCTACAGAACTAGATATGTTTCTGTGCATGTATATTTGAATAATAAATCAAGCTTCTGAGTGCTTTCCTATAATCAGGGCTCGAGTCGAGGGTACACGCGGGTGGACGAAGTACTACCTCTTTTTTCAGAGGGTGGACTCAGTTCCCCCAGCTAAAATGAGAAACAATGAGGGTCCTCTTTGAGTTTATGAATTAAAGCCGACTGCAGAGATTGAACCTGCAGTCGCAGGTTTTCAGCCTGGACACTTCACCACTGCACTATTTAACTTGATGGAAAATAACAAACAACTAAAGGTGAAATGTCCCATTTCGGTACTGCATGTTCCAGGGAAAAAATGTGTATTTGTTCTTGGTGTTTAAAACATGCACACCTTGTAACGTTTTCAAAAACAGGATTAGAAGTAAATATCCTCTCTTGGTTTTGTGTGTGCGTTGATGCTGTGAAAGGCAAACGCCATTCGTCCTGTGCAATTTGGGTGTTTATGCAAAGCCAATTTAATGAAATGTGCATATTTCACCTTGATATGTTAATTTCTGGTGACATCACATCCCATTGCGTTTGTTGATGAATCCCACGACTTTCATTTTTAGCACTTGACCTCTGCCTATAGTGAATGGTTACATATATTCATAAATTAAAAGTAACATACAAACACTCACCTCACTAAGAAGCTGCTTTGCAAATTTAAAGCAAATACTGGTTAATCGAGGCTTCGGGCGCACTGAGCGTTTCCTATCGTTTGAAGCACCGCATTCTACTAGCAGGCTTTGTCCGGCCCAGGCTCGGTTAGATATCTGAGGGGAATGCTGACATGTCATGGTATCTCATATGTTGCCTTTCTACCCCA